>NC_136517.1:21968362-22173362 GCF_053919585.1 Euprymna scolopes
CGATTTTCTACCTGTCAAAGAGTCAAATACTTACTAAGATAGAGTATTGTTGGGTAGAAGTTCCTAAAAGTACCCCTTTCTGCCTTGTCAAGGTAAAAAATTGTCTTCGAAATCTAACTTCGAAATTTAACTTCCAACATATAACACATATATAATAAAAGAACTAGTTTCAGAATTGGAAATTAGACTCGGGCTTTTCTGATTCCGATACCGATTTCGATATCCAAAGAAACGTTTGTTTCGATTTTTTTATTCCCGATTTCGATTTTTATTAATTGCCCCAACAATAAAAGCAACAAAAACAACAATAATAATAATAATAATAATAATAATAATAATAATAATAATAATAATAATAATAATATTAATAATATTATTAATAATAATAATCTATATATTAATACGCTAATTCGCTTTGACTGTTATCATCCTGAACATCTATTAAAATAAAAATTGAATATTCCAAGGCGCACCGACCGTTATTATACTTTATTTCCTTACTATGAAAATGGAATATTATTAAATGCCACATAAACAATTGTTTCAAATAGATAAATTATCGCCAGCCAATGTCTGCTCGGTGCAGATTACAATCCTAATAAGTTATTTATCGCCAGTCAGTGTCTAGTGGATGCAGGAAATAATAATAATAATAATAATAATAATAATAATAATAGTAGTAGTAGTAGTAGTCGTAGTAGTAGTTTAAATGCGCAAAAATAAAGAGAGAGATAGTGAACAGAATACATATAGATAATGAACAAGCTAAAATAAATAAGAAATATAAGTAAAATACGTATATATTTCTCATTGAAAAATTACGATAATAATTTACAAAAACACCTCTGAATTTGATGGATGGATGACTAAAACTTGCACCTATAGTTTCAAATGATTTGAAATAACAGCAAGTGGAGACTTGATTCCAAATGTTTCTCATATGTTATATATTTACTCTTTTGGAAATAGAGTATGATTATGAATACCTCCAGTATCAAACAATCCGTATACACTGTGAAATTTACTTTATGTGTGAAAACCAAAGAGGGGAGATATCAGATATTATATATATATTGGAATCAAGTCATCCCTTGTTGTTATTTCAGATCATTTCAAATCATAGCAGCAAGTTTTAGTCTCCCCTCCGGAGGTTTGGTAGAATATTAGATATTTGGTAATTCATATGCAAAACTAGGAAAACAAATGTCTATAGTTGAAACATTTTATGGCTGTAAAGACATGCCAAAAATGGGATCTTGGTGATGGAGGTTCCCTTTAATGTGCAACATTAAGTGCAAACATCACATAGCTCATTACACTATTCAGGTCATCACCTTTCCAATGAAGTTTTATTTTGTTTAAATTCTGATCAATAGTCGCTGAGATTTGGAACTTATAAAATTGCCAAAAAGGTGGTGTGTATATATATATATATGATGATTGCAACGTCTTGTCAGACGAGTGCCACTCTTTCAGGCACTTAAAGTCCATGAGCCCAAAAATGACTTCCATCGCCACAGGACCATTTTTATAGACAAATGTCTGCGGGAGTATCTATACAGAGACGATGTTACAAAGTCTTAGTATTGTACGACAGCTAAGTCTCTCTCTCGGTTCAAAATGTTCAGATCCAGCAACAAGCAACAGCAAGATAGCCAGCAACAAGTTAAACTGCAGACCAGCTTAATGCGGGTACTGGTCTCCCGCTCTATGGTGTTTTAAATCAGAGATTTGCTTCGCCTAGAAAGATTGCCTTCACCACGGCTTACGGGAGCCCTCTCCACCCCAGCACACACACACAAACACACAAACACACACGGTATATATATATATATATATATATATATATATATATATATATGTATATATATATATATATATATATATATATATATATATATATATATATATATATATATATATACTGGTAGCCAAATTGAATATTGAAACGCTTATATTTTTGGTTCTATGGGACGAAACTATATGAAAATTTGAAGGCTTTTTAAATATTATAATACTATACTATGGTCAAAATTTTATCACAATTGGTAAAAAGAACCTATGTTTTAAACCCAATAAAATGTGTCTAAATTTATCTACATTTGTATATATAGTGTCCTGGCAGGCCAGTTTTAGTTTGGCTGCTTCAGTTGTACCCCCTTTGGCCTTGCCACTGAAGATTTTGGCAGATCTTTAAATGGATGAAATCCGTGATTTACCCATCCTCTTTTATGATTTCCAGGAAGGATGTATTCAAGACACTGCACTGAGGAACATATCCGAGGTCAGATTCTTCGATGGCAGATTGCAGATCTTAGCAAAACATCAGAAGAAAAGAAGATCGGAGGAGAAAGGGCAATGCCCGTGTTTATAGGACGGCGAGTCGTCATAGCAAACTAAATAGCAAAAAATGCCGAATGAACAAAAACAAAAGTTATTATGAAATGACGTCAAAAAACAAAAAAAAAAAAGAAATATGAACGAGAAAAGGGAAGAAGAACAATGAGGAATACGGAAATTCAGAAAATATGAGGACGATGATTATAGTAATCACCAATCCTAAGAAGTCTTCAATATAGTATTACTGAGTGTGTATGGACGCGTGTGCGTATGTGTGCGTGGTGTGTGTGCGTGTGTGTGTGCGTATGTGTGCGTGTGTGTGCGTATGTGAGCGTATATGTGCGTATGTGTGCGTATGTGTACGCATGTGTGCGTCCGGGCGCGTGTGCGTATGTGTGCCTATATGTGCGTATGTGTGCGTGTGTGTATGTGTGCGTATGTGCGCGTATGCTTATGTGTGCGTATGTGTGCGTATATGTGCGTATGTGTGCGTGTGTATGTGTGCGTATGGGCGCGTATGCGTATGTGTACGTATGTGTACGTATGTGTGCGCGTGTGTGCGTATGTGTGCGTGTGTGCATAGGTGTGCGTATATGTGCGTATGTGTGCGTGTGTGTGTGCATGTGTGCGTACGGGCGCGTGTACGTATGTGTGCGTATATGTGCGTATATGTGCGTATGTGTGCTTGTGTGTGTACGTATGGGCGCGTTTGCGTGTGTGTTTGTATGGGTGCGTGTGCGTATGTGTGCGTATGGACCCGTGTGCGTATGTGTGCGTATGGGCTCCGTGTGAGAAAATCGACAACAGCCGAAAGATAGGTTGGTAGCGAAAATATTAGCAACAGCAGCCGTTAAAGAATGTATGCAAATTAGCAAGTGTGTCTGAGCTTGCGTCACAAGAAAACGAGAAAAAGATACACCACGTAGTCGAGAAGAGAAACAAAAATCGGGCAAGATGGACGTGTGAAACCCGAGGTCGGGAAAGCGTTAGCTGGCGTCAGCGTGAGGTAGACAGGGACTCTTAAAAAGCACACGTCTGTGCAATGAAAATTCGGAAATATAATGAAAATGTGTTGTTTTGGAGAACCTACAAATAAATGCATTTATTTTTCACTTAAAAAAATGCTGAGTAGAATTTTTGTTCCTTTCCTTTGTTTGTTTGTTCTTGCGATGATACTATAGTAATTACAAATATTTTACACTACAGTATATAATACACATGTATATAATCAAATAAGATTATAAATAATACCGTAAAGTGAGGCAAATACCGTAACCAGGGACCGGAAAAACATTGTATTCCACGTCGTAACCTAAAAAAACCGTATCCTTGACCCACCGTATCACAGGGTTCTACTGTAATACATATGAATGGACTAGCTGTACGCCAGGCGTTGCCCGGTCGTACAATATGCTCAAACATGATATTTTAAATTATGCAGATTGCCTGTGTATTATTATAGAATCAATCTTCTATTGAATATTATATATTACGAGCAATAATTTACTCGTAGGAATAATTCGTAAAAAAATAAAGAATAATAACGTTAATGTCATTCATCAAATTCTGTCTGTGTTTGTTTACAATATCAGGTCGGCTGATATTTCCATTGTATTGACGCACATTTTAGACTGAACAGCTACTACCTTTGGATCTTAGCCAGAAGACCAAAAAGGTACATTTTAGTTTCACCTGTGTCCCAAAAGCGACATCATTTAATTTATTACATTGTTTCTTTGTTGATCGAGAGGTCCTAATTATTTGAAAGGGGGGGTAGAAGGTGATCACATACGACGAACATTAATTTAATGTTCATAGTATGTTATCACCTACTTTTTAATAAATAGGATCATCCGATTTAATAACATAGTCTGAAAATCGTGACACACGTATATACATACGTTAAAGATACTACGGTATTAATATACAGATCTTCTCTCGGAATTTAACATTAACAATAGTTTCGAATACGATCGTTTCTGAGACGAAATTACCCTTTGTTAATTCGTCTTATCATCAGCACAGAGCATAGCCATTAAAGCCTGAAATCAAGCAGAGCAGCTAAATGTACATTTCAATTACACAGCGACTCAGCAAGGCCATTTTAAACAGTTTAGGACGACCATATAAAGCAATCAACGAACCATATAACATAATTCAATACGAGAAAGAGAGAGAGAGAGAGAAACAATAACAAAATTAACATTCTAAGAATAGAAATGTATTATAATTGAGAGAATGAGAGAGAAGAAAAATACAGAACATTTAAAATGATAATTAAAGAACTGACAAACATTCTTAATTAATTGAACTGAAAATTCTTTTTATGGAACTAGTGTACAAACAATTATATATAAACATATTTGGGACAGAGCATGGAATAAGGACCCTGAAAGCGAGAGACTCAAAGGGAACACGTTTCACTTGACACCGGTTGACTGCTAACACACGTGTCATTTGTGAACAAGTATGCACAACCTGTTTGTTTGCTTTTTGTTTGTTTGTTTCATTCATTGATTTTATATATAAAGGAAAGATTTAAAGAAAAGTGTGGAATATATATATTTTTATGTAGAGTGCGTTTTTCTGGGCAAGAGAGTTTTCCTTCTTTAATAACAGTTTTCAGTAAACGAACGCAGAGATGGTCGTTCAAAACGAGAAATTACTTTATAAGTATTTTTTCTTTTTAAAATGAGTTTATTCTCTACGGTTATTCAATTTCGTTTTTTTAAGTATTTATGAAAAAACATATTAAATATTTGGACTGCCATCAATGAACTGTTTTGTACCAAAATGGTCATTAGCAATGTTTTTTTTTATTGAACCTATTTATAACTTATACAAATTATTGCACAGTAAAATAATTAAATTAAAACGAAAATAATTTTTCTTATTTCGAATTACTTAATCAAATAAAAATTTCAATTTTTTCCCTGATTTTTTCTCTGGTTACTAAATTTAAAACGTCATTTTAATAAATTTGATGAGTTTTATGGATCTTTACATGGAATTTTTACTTGATTAAATAATTCAAAATAAAAAAAATGAAAATTATTAATATTTTACCGCGCTATTTTTTTTTCATACTATTTTCAAGTTAAATTCAATTTTTATGTAATGTTTGTTTATTAAATTGCTAGTGCAAAATAGTTACAAAACACCCACCCCATGTTAAAAATAGTTTCCAAATAATGGCGTTTTCCAGGGACAATACTGGCAGCAAGAAGAGGTCACAGGCGGTTGTGTGTGGGCAAAATGGCAGAGATATAATCTGTCCGCTTTCCTGTCCGTGAACGATTCTTCTTTCGTTGTCTGGCTGTAGCGCTTTTATTGGGACGTCAGAACATTCCTCCGCGCCTTTTTTATCTATTGTCTGAAATGTTAGTCATTTCCGCTGACCCAAATCCCCGGGAATTATATATACGCCATTTTGAACTCCTTTGACGTCATTCCCGTCGCACTTGGATCCAAGATCGCTGTCCTGACCGACCCTCCTGAGTCTGGCCTCTACTCACATCATCCTCGAAAGCCCAGACAGCCGACCGTCCTCTCCAGAACCACCTCTGCCACCTGCAACTCAAACCAATCTGTAAAAGCAGTGTTGTGTGAGAACGAGCGTCAATATGATGAAAATTGACTTTTTTCTTGCTAAAAAGATCGTTTTCGAGTCAATATGGTTGAAAATATTATAGGATTAAAACATAGGCTTTACTTTTGGAACTATTCTTGTATTTGCACTAAAATTTAAAACATTTATATAACGATGTAAGGATCATGAAACTGGTATTTATTTATTTTTACTAGACTGGCAGGGATATCTAACATTGCCTGGGATCGAATGAGGACCAAGGGATGCTCCACGCTTTCAATATATATTCTGCCATAAAAGTCAATGATATCACGCAATTTTTAATGATATTGATAGATTGCTTAGTCTAGTCGGGAACTCGTCATGATGCAGTGGGGGGGGAAGCTTCACATGACTCCCGTGGTGACTTAGTCCACAATACATTGCAGTCTACATTGCACTGTAGAGAATTAGCTGTTGTGTTTATAGAATTATTTTTATATAATAATTCCAATTAAAGTTTCAAATGTAAAAGTCAAGTATTATGGTTCAAGTGTGCCCAATACATAAAGATTATTTTCAAACGCGCCTCTGTTTTTTTTTCAAAGAACTTACTGTTACTTTTATACGCCGGGTCCTTTTGCTTGTACGGTGATAAAGCTTCTCAGAGGCACTTGTGTTGTTAGATTGTATGATGGTGTTAACATTTGTTGAAATCGGATTGTTCACCTCTTTAATCAGGTTTTTCGATTATCGATTTTCGATATTTATTGGAGACGTTCCGATACGCAACCTATCTCAGAACATTTCCAGAAGCAGATTACATTTGTCTGAAATTTCCAAAAAAGTCATTTCGGACTCCGTAGGGAACATACACACACACACACAAAGTACCTTTTATATAGAAGTTTAACGTCTCCGTTCTGTCTTGAGAGACAATGAAGTCCGATTGGCCTTTTGATCAAGATCAAGGTGTAGGATCTGTTCTTCAGATGCTGCACTTCCATTTCTTGTTCTCTTTCGATGGAGGATCAGTCCTTCACGACTGAGACAATTTTTTTTATTTTTACACCTTTTCTCCACGTTAAAAAGCGACCCTGGTATCTAACTCTGTCCCGTGGGGAGGCATAGTAAATAGGGACAATGGATATCCTCTATAAGGATAGCTGCGTTTCTAATTGTGAAGGAAGCGTAGCGCAATCGCCAACCACGCCTGTTTTGATTCGACAGTGTGTGATTCAGTTATCAGGAAGAAGTTCAAGACGACCGGAAACAATGCCGATATAACCAGAGAGTATATACAGCGCATGGTATTCCTGAATGGTCACCCGTTTAGTACTGATCAGACTCAACGTTGCTTAACGTCGGTGATCTAGCGGGCATCGGTGTGTTAACGTGATTATGACGTGTGATGATTTAATAATCTGAAATAAAGAAGTTGTTAATTAATTATGATGATGTGTAGTGATGGAACGATCTCAATATTTTTCTCGATTCCGATACAATTGCCGATTCCGATTTCGGTTCTTTTTAAATCTCTAAATATTTAACGATAAAGTTGTTATTTTTCCCGATTACATTAAAAACGCATTAAATGTGCAGATATTTTCCCAAAAGTAAAAGCACACTTGTGAGGGAGGGGGATCTATCGATTTTTGTTCTACTGATTATTTAAAATCAATAAATATTTATTATTTATTATTACTACCAGCAATGGAAGATTTTGTTTTAAACAAAATCAAATAAAAAAAAACAGATAATGAAAGGAATCGTTTTTAGCATCGAAAACTAAATACAAATATTTTCCGATTTCGATACCGATTCCGCTGCTCCATAAAGTTCCTATTTTTTTCGATCCCCGATTCCGATTAACCGTCCCAACACTAGTGTTATGTTTAATTAATAACAATGTACGCAAAATGATTACAATGGTTTAAAGCGCCCCTCTCCACAAAGCGACAAACTTTTGCATTGGTTTGATAACTAGAAATAACGAACACAAAAAGAAGTCAATAACACAATTGAATAAATAAAGAACAGCATAATAAAATAGAGTTATAAAAAAAAATCAAAAGAAATATGGCTGCAAATGAAGAAATAAAAGTAAGACAAAGGCCAAGAAACAATAGTTATATCATGTCGTATCGAATGCAGAAAATGTTGGAGACAACTTGTTTGAATAGAATCAACACGTCGCGTTGGCACCGTCGGCGGCAGTGGCTGATTATATTGTTACTTGATTAAGTCATGCAAGTGTTACCTGATACGATGTTTCAATTACAAGATGGCGGACGAGTGGGATGAGTCGAATCTCGATAATACAGCTTCTTCGATCTGGAAACACATAATGCATAGAATCGGAAGGCAGTAGCGGGTCCTTGTGAGACTTTCCATCAAAAGAATCGGAGAATTTCAAGCGGACAGGGGGGGGGGCGCCGTTGTCATAAGAAGGAGAAAGAGAGTGCGAAATAAGGGGGAAGTGCGTGGAAAAAGAATGAAGTGTCATCAGTTGATCTGAATCGAAATTAAGGCGCGTTCGGTGTTTATTAACGTGGCATTTCGTTAAGTAAAACCTAACAAGGAATTGTTGGTGGGCAGGGGGAAGAAGAAATAATTTAAAAAAAAAGAGACTGAGACAAGGAAACGGTACTTTTTTTTATGGAGGAGAGATAGTGAGAAAAGTTGATGAAAAAATAATAGAATCCATAGCTTTTTAGAGGCGGCGAACTTTAAATTGACAACTCTACTTTCTTTAAATACGGATTTGGTAACTATCGGCTATTTTGAATTCGGTTTGATTGGCAATTCATCATTTGGTTCCAGCAAGACAGAGCTATATGCTACACCGCGCGAAATACGATCACTTTAGTGAAAAAAGTATTTGATGAACGAAATATTTTACGACACAGATCTTTAAGATGGCCACACTTTACATACTATTTAACCACATTAAATTATGTTCTTTGGGGATATGTAAAGACCAATGTCTCGGTTGATAAACCAGATACAATAGACCACTTCAAATGCAGCATTCGACTAGTTATTGTCGAAATACAACCAATTTTAATGCGTAGAGTTTGTAGAAAATTGGAACTCTAGGTTACGTCATATACTCAGGAGCTGCGTGACCATACAACCAAAACTCTATTTAATTTAGAAATACTAAAAATTTATCTTTGTAACAAGCCACATAATATTAAATATATTTTTCTGTGATTTACAAATATAAAACTCTCGAGACCGTCCTTGCTTGCTTGAATCTTGTTTTCAATGATCGGGCAATTCCACCTTTGTAAATATATATATATATATATATATATATATATATATATATATATATATATATATATATGTATAAGTCTGGGTAGGTTTATCCATTAAAGGCGTTGAGTGAAATTTCAAAATCAAATAATAGATGTGATACATTTAACATTTTAAAGCCAAATAACAACGCGATTTTTTTACCTTTATAAAATAAACAAATGTTTATTTTTAAATCGAGAGATATATTTCGGAGTTATACACTCCTTTTTCAATGTATGTATGTATATATATATATATAAAAAAAAAAGAAATATATATATATATATATCTTCCTCTTATTCTTCGTCATGATGTTGAATGGTTAAGTCCACTTGATGTTAGCGATTTTTTTAACCTTTATAAAATAAACGAATGTATATATATATATATGTATATATATATATATATATATATATATATATAAAATAAACGATTATATATTTTCCTCTATTCTCCGTCATGATGTTGAATGGAAGAATATATATATATATATATAGATATATATATATATATATATATATATATATATATATATATATATACAGATTGAAAAATGAGTGTATATCACCAAAATATATCTATCTCTTTAAAAATAAATATTCGTTTATTTCATAAAGGTTAAAAAAATTCGCGTTGTTATTTGGCTTTAAAGTGTTAAACGTAACACGTCTCTTATTTAATTTTCATATATATATATATATTTATATATATATATATACATATATATACACATATATATATACATACATATATATATGTATGTATATATATATACATACATATATATATATATGCATGTATATATATATACATACATACATATATATATGTATATATATATATATATATGTATGTATATATTTTTGCATTCAAGCAAATATTATTAAATGCAACGGAGACACTTAGCTTTATGATACTTTTTCTTAATTTTTCGATTTTCCGCATAATTTTTTTTATATCGAAATCAAAAGCATTAAAAAAATAGTTGTTGTCGTTACGAGTGCTTCCGATTCCTCCATGAATCATCTTCGGAAGTTGAAGTAAAAAATATAGGAGTATATATATATATATATATATATATATATATATATATATATATATATACACACACACACACACTCCTATATTTTTGTGTGTGTATTGATATTCATATTAAACCCCTTTTTTCTATTTCTATTTATTTGCTTCCCCACGAAAGCAAAATGTGACACAAGGTCGTTTATAATGTAGGGTAAATCCAGCTCCCCAAAAGATAGGCAAAAAGTAGCACTCTGGCAGTAGCCAAATAAATAAATAAATAAGTAAGTAAGTAAATAAATAAATAAATGGCTAAAATTGACACTTTTGTGCTTATTAAAAAAAATTGATGCCTTGGATTTTTATAAAACTTTCTGAAAAGTTGTAACTGGCTGATTTCTATATAATTTTGTTTGTACATACTTCGCAATAACTCTTGGGTGTGCCCCGTGGGCTCTTTTAGGGCTAATAAAAATACTGCATTTTTATGACTGTTTTACCATATCTGTCCAACATTTTCTGTTTATGTTTATTTAGCAGTTTTGCATGGTGCAGCACTCAAATTTACATATGTTACGCCCTAAAACTGCACCGTTTGTTCATTTTCACTAGGATTTGACGTCCCGTGGGGACTTTTGTGGTTAAATGGGGGTGGGGTGGTGCAAGTGCTGAACTCAATCATTTTTTATGACTCGTTCACTGTGCACTCATGTGGGAACCATTCATGCTTCACTTGTTTCTAACAATATAATCATATTATGTAGTACGTTGCTTTGTTGGTGATGTTTCGTAGATGATATCATTTCACAAGTGATTTTTGTCCGCGGGGCTAGAAATTACCAAAGAATAATAAAAAGTGAAAACTAAGACTCGTATATGATTCTAGCCTGTGTTTCATGGGCGTTGTTGTAAATGAAACAGATTTGTCATCTAGGGATATAGCTGAGCGGTAAAGCCTTCTACTACAGATCGAATAATCAGCTGTTCAAGTTCATGTGTACCTTACCATTTATTTTAATTTTTTTCCTATTTATGAGTTCAATTTACGATAAAAGAGGTACAATCGTTTCTTCGTTTGCATATTTTAAAACTAAACATTAATCAGAAGTGACTTTTCCAGGGCATTCATCGCCACACTCAAATATCAGCTGGCATGCTATTGCAAACATATACAGAGAGAAGTTAATGAACGACATTATCATTATTATTGTTTTGTTTTTCATTTTTTTTCATTTTTTTCTTTGTTTCGAATTAGTCCACCCGGCAAATTATTTCTCGTAATATATATTATTCAAAAGAGGATTGATTCTATAATAATACATACGCAATCTGCATAACTTTTTATCATTCTGTTTGTTTGTTTTTTTTAATTTATTTTACGTTTTGTTTTTCCCCTTTTATGTTGTAAAAACTAAAACTGTCTTTTGGAGGATGTGGTGGCCAAAAATCGCACAAGCGCAATGCTAGTTTAATCCCAGATTACACTTCAGAGATGCAGGAATAAATCTTTTAGCCGAACGAACACATTCCGAAATGAAAAAAAAAATCAATGGCGAACTTCAGGTGCAGACATATTTTTATGACAAGCTTCGATTAGGAGTGCAGCAAGGCACGAGTAAAAAGTAGATGTAACAAATCAATTGATCTCAGATCATTTATTGATTGCGATTAGATCTAATCAGACTCTGTCATAAAAATATCGACAGAAGTTTTGACAGAATGCCTATAGATTAATCCTTTCTTGGTGATAGTAAAGACCAGTTGCTAGAAAGGACCGGGTCGAGATATACACAAAATGACTCAACCTACAAACTATCGATCTATTACTGCTTTATGTATTTACTTGTCCGATTGCAAACTGTAGCTCTACTAACAATAATGCCCGAAAATAATAAGGGGGGCGATCCAAAAATAATGACCTCTATTTTCATTCCGCCCGAATGGATCAGATTACGGCATAATTACGTTGACCTTCTCGTGAGATCACCGAAGTATTTCAACGTTGAGCCTGGTTAGTTCATATGAGTGACGAATTTGGGAATTCTGGGCGTTATATGTAGGAGGTCGTCGCCATCTTCCTGCAAGAGTTGAAAAAAAAAATAACATCGTCATCTCAACTAACAGGGGTATACATACGATTGGGGACTGCTTCTGAATTTCAAAATCCCAGGAAACTTCCTTCTTTGGAAGAAATCGGTTAAACCCGCATAGGGTTAATGCCGTTTCCATTTTCCATTTCTAATACATAAGAGGAGATTTAAAATTGCATTGTTATGATGCCTGAATTTATGCATTCATGACTTGAAAGTGTCCTCTCTCTGTTGTAGATATTGACCGTGTGAGCCGCAAAGAATAACCCCTGTCGTGAACGTGCGTCAGAAGCAGAAATGTGTTATTGAATTCCTGATAAAAGTGCGTTTAGAATTGTGGTAAGTATGTAGCAATATAAATTCTGGAGCACAAAAGGTCGTTTGCTTGAATGGTACCGCTCTCGTCTTCGTAGCTCTTCAACTTTTGGGTTTAAAAAATAAGGGGGGTACTTTTGGAACAAACTTCGTGTATCAATAAATATTTATTATTTTGTTATTACTACAAGCAATGGAAGATTTTGTTTTAAACAAAATCAACTAAAAACAAAATAATTAAGGAAATTTAGCATTGAAAAATGGACATAATTTATATATATATATATATATATATATATATATATATATATATATATATATATATACTAGAAAAAGTACCCGTCGTTGACTGGGTTCAAAACAGCCTACAGAAAATGTACTCTGATTTATGATAGGTTATGAATTTGAAGGGTTGTAAAGAGATAGCTTCGAATTTGGGGGTATCAAAACCAAAGCAAAATATGATGAAAGTAAAAATAAAATAGATAAGCCCCATAATTTATTATGCCATACCTGTTCACACTGAAACACTGACTGAATGTCGTGATGGAGAGAGTGGAAAAAAGGGAGTCAATTGCCAGGTATTGGGCGCTTGACTTCGCATGTGACCGATGTTAATTAACTGTTTATAGTATTGGAGAGATTTGTAATTGGGATTGTAGGTGGGGTTTAAGTCAGAGGATTGATTTAACTGGTTACAAATATTAGTCCTGGTTTGGAGGGTTTTGGAATGTGTTTTTACTATTATTTGTATTGTACTTAATTTGTCATTATATCCTGAGTTGGAATTTTTTAAACATGTTATAATTGGCAGGAATATTGAAGATTCCGTTGGAAACTGATACTGAGATTGCTTTAATAACAGATCTGGGGAGATTAGAGAATTTATGGACAGAGTGCAGTGATAAATTTGGCTTATGGTAAGGGCAGTATGATGCTTCATTTAGCTTTAACGATACGTCTAGGAAGTTTTTCTATTGTTATGCTAAGGCCATAGCTGCTAAAGAATGCTTTTAATTTTATAATGACAATGCCTTGCCCTAGTTACTAATAGATCGTCGACCCTATATAGGCCTCCTTGTAAATCACTATTCCTAAATCTACATTTAAGTTAATTAACTAACTTAATTAAGATATACTAACAGTTATATCTCACAGGATTACTGAATCTCTTGACAAAGGCTTCTTTTCTAGGGCAATTGCTCTTGACATATCAAAGGCCTTCGACAAGGTATGGCATAATGGCCTACAAGATTTCCAGATACGGTAGAATTGGAAATGTTTTCTCAATCATTAAATCATTTCTCTTCGATAGGCTCATAATAGTAGTGGTAGATGGACAAAAATCAGAGGCCTCCAGTATTAATGCTGGAGTCCCTCAAGTGTCAATCCTGGGCCCAACTCTCTTCCTGATCTACATCAATGATCTCCAAAAACACATACTTAAATCATTCGTTGACATCTATGCTGATGACACGGCCATCTACGGCAACACATCAATGGCTGTAAATGACAAAGTTCTTTCTGATTCTGTCCCCTCTGATCTCGAGCACGTGGTTCAGTGGGGGAAGACGTGGCTGGTTACCTTTAATGCATCTAAAACCAAACTTCTATCTTTACATCATAAACGCTCTGATCACCATCTGGCATCAATTGAAATGGATGGCTCTCGTCTAGGAGAAGCTCTTTTTTTGACAAGCTTCTGGGTTTGTCCTTTACTCCTGAACTGAAATGGAACACGTGCATCAAGTCTGCTGCCAAGGTCGCTGGAAAGATGGTGGGATCCTTCTACCGCTACAGAAGATATCTCACTACTGATGCAATTATCTATCTATATAAAAGTCAAGTACGTCTAAGGATGGAATACTGCTGCCATATCTGGGCAGGAGCTGCTAAAAACAGCCTAACCTGCCTTGACAGAGTACAAAATAGACTTCGTGGCTTAGTGGGAAATGCCCTTTTCTCTACCCTGCAACCTCTCTCCCATAGAAGAGATGTTACGAGCCTATCCTTGTTTTATCGTTATTTCCATGGCAGGTGCTCGTCTGAACTCAACTCTCTGGCCCTCCCTCGCCAATCCTTCACGAAAAACACCCGTCTAGCTGAATCCACTGTGAAAAATTTCCCCCACTCTTTATCTGTGCCTAAATCAAAACGTAGATTTCATGAACAAAGTTTTTTTCTTAGAACTGCACGCCTGTGGAACTCTGTTCCGTCTGCCTGCTTCCCACCTGATTACACCTTGGATGTCTTCAAGTCCGACGTTAACAAATTCCTAATGAACCGCCCTCTTAAGTAAACACTTCATTAAATCTCCACACTAGCGTAATGTAGTTGCAATAACCCTTATCCCTGAGTGGCTTCCGGGCCTTGATAAGTGGTGACCACCGTGTAAAAAAATAAAATTTATAAGAAGAGTCATATCAGATCCGTCACATGGGAATATGCCGACGTCCATCGCTATATCAAAGTAATCTGGGATGTCTTTTTAGTTCACAGTTTGTTTTCAAATTGTATTAGAGTTTTTCGCTTAGTAATATTAGCCTAATCTTTAACTCGGAGAGGCGTGAATTGTTTCTTGCTAATGCCTTGTTTAATAGGATTGGGGAGATTGATTGGTAATAGTTATATATATATATATATATATATATATATATATATATATATATATATATATATATATATATATATCCAATAGTTGTTACCCACTCAGCGCCCTAACTGATGTATACCTTATAAAATGAATGAACAGATTTGTGAATATTACTATATAGTTTTATATCTTTATTTTCTCTCTTATCTGACTTCTCATATATATATATGTGTGTGTGTGTGTGTGTGTGTGTGTGTGTGTGTGTGTGTGTGTGTGTGTGTGTGTGTATTTAAAAAGGGTTCCTTTAGTCTTTGGCAGAATATCGATACCCACGAAGAAGCGCCTTTGTGTGAAATTTTGTGGCAGGAGGTGCGCAATCTCCAACCACACGTCTCTTAAATCAACATTGTTTAATACTAGTGGCAAGTGAATTGTTTGTACAGAACGACTGGAAACAAATGCCGAAATAATATATATATATATATATATATATATATATATATATATATATATATATATATATATACTAGCGGGTGAGGGGTGACTTTGCCGGGCGTAACATGCGCTTAAATATGACATTTTAATTTGTCCAGATTTCGTATATATTATTACATAGTTATGATTTCAAAAAGAAAAGAAAAAAGTATCTGGGTGCCATTAGCTAGAATTGAAACCGAAAGCAAAACTGTAGCATTCGAAGCTGGTGACGTTACCACTGTACCAACGTGACATGCATCTGAACTGATTAAAAATTAAAAATAAACTATGATTGTAGAAACTGTATAACGATTTTTTTATTCATTTTTTACCCCTTTAAAAACTATTTTCACCGGCTAAAAAGCCATAAAAGAACGGTCCATAAAAAAATTCAATCATTTGAGACCCCTAGTGCCACTCTGCGTCTTTTAGTTTCGGAGGAGATAGAGTTTGAAAATATGGAAACAGACAGACATATAGCCTTTTATATATTAGATTTTTATATATTAGATTTTTATACAGGGTGTCCACAAAGTATCGCTACATTATGTAGCCAGACTTTGTGGAAGTCTCGCTACATAATGTAGCCAGACTTTGTGGACACCCTGTATATTATATATATAGTGTTTGTTTTTTTACTCTATTATCTACTTCGTACTATTTTTTTTCATGTTTTATGTATTTCTTTTTATTTTAATAAAAACTCATCTCCTATTACATTTTGTGGTGGGTTCTTTCACAGATTTCAGCCATTTTATCTGTTAATCTTTATGTTATCCCCCGTCCTGATTATTTAGTTAATTAGATACGTCTATATACCTCGATAAAAACACCATCCATCATACGGTGTATGTCTCCCTTACTCTCTCTCTCTCTCTCTCTCTCTCTCTCTCTCTCTCCCTCTTCCTCTTTCTCTCTCTCCCCTCTTCCTCTCTCTCTCCCCTCTCTCTCTCTCCCTTTCTCTCTCCCTCCCTCTTCCTCTTTCTCTCTCTCCCCTCTTCCTCTCTCTCCCCCTCTCTATCTCCCCCCTCTCTCTCTCTCTCGTTACGTGTGTGTTACCCTTTGGTTTGGAATCGCATTTCCTCGTAAAATACACAGATTTAATGGATGCATGTTAATTACATACGTACAAGCATCACAATAAACGGTTCTGTCCGTCGTTCGACTAATAAAGCATGTTTAAAGAAGAAATAGTCGTCGTCCTTATTCTTCACGCCTGATCATGTTTCACCTACGTTTGACATTATGTAGCTGGCCTCGTTACATCATCTATGACTAGTTTAGAAATTTGAAAGCACATGTAATTTTATTCTGAATATCGCCCGTACTTTTTAACTTCCGCTTGTCTAGAGAAAGAGATAGAAGTGCTAATTAGTTCTTAACGACAGTCTTCGGGGGGGGGGTTCAATTCCAAGTAGGGAAAATACTAAAAATGCAATTACTTATTACTTAATACGTATACTCGAAAACAGCTGACCGAACGAAATCAAGCTAACACCGGATGTATTACTGACTATTGATTGCCTCGTCTTGTTGTAAACCCATCGCAGTGTACCGAGAGGTAAATTCATGTGCTCCACGCAGTGACGTAGTCTACATTGCACTGTAGAGAATTTACCGTTGAATTTATAAAATTATTTTTATATATAATTGCTTGCATAAGAGTTTAATTGCAAAAGTCAAGTATCATGGTTCAATTGTGCTCTAAACAGACGCAGTCATTTCGAACGTGCCCGTTTTATATCAAAAACCGTCTGTTGATTTTATGGCTGGCCTTACTGCTTGGCCGGTAATAATGACTTGAATTTAAGTTTGAAGTGAAAAGTCAAGTATCATGATGGTATTGTACTTTAAACAGAAACATTAATTTCGTACGCGCTCCTGTTATATCAAAGAACCTACTGTTGATTTTATATGTCGGGCCTTTCGGCTTGTGTGGTAATAAAACTTATCAAATGTACTCGTGATGCTAAGATGTGTAAGGTGTTAACTTTGGTCAAAATCGACTGTTCCTTTCATCGGATTATCTCTATTATTGATTATCGATACTTATCGAAAACATTTCGATACAAAATATTGCTAAGAACTCTGCCAGACACATGAAGTATCTTCATGTGAAATTTCATAAAAAATTGGCCCAGTCGTTTTTGAGTTCATAGGGAACAAACTTTCAGACACACGCACAGATAAAGTTCCTTTTATATCATAGTACAGATTACAGAGTTTGATATAAAAATGTTGAAGTTTAACAAGATGCACCCAAAAAAGGTCGGGGGTTGGATGGGTCGGATGTGAAAATGGCAGCCAAAATAAGAACATTAATCAAAAAAATACAAATAACAAAAATCATGCTCATCTAAATAAACAATTCAACACAAAAGATCTACAGGTAAAGTTTCAGAACGGAAATACATTTTAGGAATTCTCTCTGTTTGATATCATAATTTCATATATATATTTGATAACATAGTTTTATTGCTTACGTTTGATAACATAATATTACGGCTTACATTCGATATCATAATTGTATCGCTTACAGGAGATATCATAATGTTTCTCTTACATTTGATATCATAATTTTTCTCTTACATTTGATATCATAATTTTTCTCTTACATTTGATATAATTCCATCTTTTACGTTAGATATCATAATTTTTTCTCTTACATTTGATATAATTTCATCCCTTACATTAGATATCATAATTCTATCTCTTACGTTTGATATCATAATTTCACCTCTTACGTTTGATATCATAATTTTTCTCTTACATTTGATATAATTTCACCTCTTACATTTTACATCATAATTTCACCTCTTACGTTAGATATCATAATTTTATCTCTTACATTTGATATCATAATTTTATCTCTTACATTTGATATAATAATTTTATCCTTACATTTGATATAATTTCATCTCTTATATTTAATATGATTTCATCTCTTACATTTTATATCATAATTTTATCTCTTACATTTGATATCATAATTTCATCTCTTACATTTGCTATAATTTCATCTCTTACATTTGATATCATAATTTTATCTCTTACATTTGATATAATTTCATCTCTTATATTTAATATGATTTCATCTCTTACATTTGATATCATAATTTTATCTCTTACATTTGATATCATAATTTTATCCCTTACATTTGATATAATTTCATCTCTTATATTTAATATGATTTCATCTCTTACATTTGATATCATGATTTCGTCTCTTACATTTGATATCATAATTTCATCTCTTACATTTGATATCATAATTTCATCTCTTACATTTGATATAATTTCATCTCTTACATTTGATATCATAATTTCATCTCTTACATTTGATATAATTTCATCTCTTACATTTGATATCATAATTTTATCTCTTACATTTGATATAATTTCATCTCTTACATTTGATATCATAATTTTATCTCTTACATTTGATATAATTTCATCTCTTACATTTGATATCATAATTTCATTGCTTACGTTTGAAATCGCAATTACATGGCTAAATAAATAGATTAAATCTACGCATCGTAAACATATTCGGTTCCTGTTTCATGAAATTTTAGTTCAATTACTTATAAACTTCCCCCTACTTCCATCTGAACTTAAATCTATGCCCCCCTCGCCAGACTTTCACGAAAAACACTCGTCTAGCCAGAACCACTATCATCAATTTCCCACACTCTTTATCTGCGCCTACACCGAAACGTAGATTCCATGAATAAAGCTTTTTTCTTAGAACTACACGCCTGTGGAACTCTATTCCATTTGCCTGCTTTCCAGCTGACTACAATCTGATTGTCTTCAAGTCCAACGTGAACAAGTTCTTATTGAACCGTGCCCCCTAAGTAATCCAAGTTACAAAATTCTCACTAATGTTTACTACGCTAAAATCACAATGACTAATGTATACCCATTAGCCCTTATCCTCGAGTGACCTCTGGGTCTTGATAAATGGTGATCTGCTTGTAAAAAAAACAACTACCGGGAGGGTCTTATATTTTCGATTCTCGGTCGCCTAATCACATAATTGTAATCTTTATATTTTTGTTCAATTCCACAATTCTTACAAAAGATGCGGATGTGTTTGTTCTTTTTTTAGCTGCTTTTGTGTGTGTGTGTTTTGCTTGCTTGTTTTTTAAGAAAAATATTTTGAATCGAATTGAACAATTGCGAGTACTAAAGTATAAAGCCTTTAGATATGTTACCCAATTAAAACTCGTACGATAGGTGGGTGGGGTCACAACAAAACAAAGAAAATGAACACTTTAAATAGAAGACGAAACTATTTTCTTTGTTAATTACTAGCGAAATATCCCGAGGTTGGCCAAAAGAAATAACAGAGAAGTTGTTAGTTGAGATCTTCTGTTGTTATTATTTATTTTGGGGGTTACGGTGGCCAAGTGATTAACGACACAGAATAACGACCTGGGTGTTGCAAGTTCGAATCTAGTTCGTTCCACAAGTATTACTTTCACTTAGGATGCTGGCAACTTTTTTGTAGTCCCTCTCGCAAGTACTCGAAATCTTTCTTGAAAGAATTCTGATTAGAAAAATGCGAGGACTTCTACTAATACTGTGAGGACGACTACTACTACTACTACTATTACTATTAGCAAATCAAATTAAAAATTTAGAAGAGCCTATCCTGCCTTGACAGAGTACAAAATAGACTTCGTGGTTTGGTGGGGGATGCCCTTTTCTCTTCCCTGAAACCTCTCTCCCACAGAAGAGACGTTGCAAGCCTGTCTTTGTGTTATCGCTATTTCCATGACAGGTGCTCGTCTGAGTTCCAATCCCTCGTCCCCCCCCTCACTAATCCTTCACGAGAAACACCCGTCTGGCTGAAACTACTGTCAATAATTTTCCCCACTCTTTATCTGTGCCTAAATCCAAACGTAAATTCCATGAGCAAAGCTTATTTTTTAGAACTGCACGCCAGTGGAACTCTCTGCCGCTTTCCTGTTTCCTACCTGACTACAACTTGGACGTCTTCAAGTCTAACATAAACAAACTCCTGACAAACCGCCCCCTTAAGTAAGACACTCTATCAAAACCCCCAATACTAATGATTACTACAATGCTATCTCATTGATTACTGTACAGGGAATAACCCTTATCCCTGAGTGGCCTTCGGGCCTTGATAAGTGGTGACCCCCATGTAAAAAAAAAGGTTAAGTGATTATACAAATACACCTTATGTGTTACATGATAAGGGCTGTCCCCTTTTCATGTAAGTATAAAAATAGATAGATTAGTTAGAATGAAAATAAAATGAGAGAAAGCAGAAATCGAACCCTGGACATAAGTTTTAAAGAACAATAGGTTTAAATGGAATGTCCAGTAAATTGTTAATTCGGATGAAATAAATAATAAATAAACTATTCAATTGTTAGAACGAATGTGGATAATAAAATATGGGTTAAATAAATTAGATATGTAGGTTGAATTCTTTTGTGAAAACAACAAAAGAAAAATAGGTTATTGGGAAATCATAATATTGGAAACGTGCAAGTCCACGCGTGTTGAGGGCACGTGAATTTTAGTCACGTGGCCGGACATGCATGGATTTATCAATATAGGAAGTGATAGTTAGTTAGAGAGAGACAGTCAGTGAGAAACTCAGAGAGAGTCTGGAGTTTGTAATTCGAACGTCTAGGAAGCGAGACGTCACTTTGAAACTAAAATGTGAAGCTTTGAATTCTTGATGAGGAAACCACGGCCGGTCGTGAAGAAATAAATTCATCGTGTGTTTTGTGATAAAGCTCATCTTTGTGTTTGTGATTCTTACAAAAAGGTAAAGTGAAAATTGTATTATATATCTGTGTTATAAAATGTCATTACACACACGTCTCGACATCTCATATCCACAATGTGAATCTACATCATGTATACACAATGTCTAAACAGTGAACACTGTCTCCTTACTCAAAGAGCTTCTTCTTCTCCTTCTTCTTCCAATCTACACATCTAAAGAATGAACATTTAATATATAAGAATCATAACATGAACAATCTCTCTTACAACAACATACATCTCAATCTCTCTAAGTCTCTTACGACAACATCTCTCTCTCTCTCTCTCTCTCTCTCTCTCTCTCTCTCTCTCTCTAATATACAACATCATATGTAATAAGACAAGAACTCTTACTAAGACTAATATCTTTACTAATAAGAACTCACGTAACATACGCGCACAAGTGGTACTTTCGTCTAATAATAATAATAATAATGACTATATAACACATGTATGGCTTATCCTTTTATCACTAAAAGGGAGATAACTCTTCTAAAATGTCCTGATTTATCAGCTTTTATTTCTTTTACTTGGAAGTGACGATGGTCAAGTGATGTAACGACACGGACTGACAACCTGGGTGTTCCAAGTTCAAATCCTCTTCGCTCCAGAAATATCACTTTTACTTAGCATGTTGGCGACCTTCTTTTGGTACCTCCCGTAGGCACCTGATGTATGTCTAGAAAGAACTCTAACTAGAAAAATGTCATCAAAAAAATCTTCAGACTTTGAACGACGATGATGATGATTTCATATTGTGATTCACTTATGATTTGTGCATAGTTTTGTTTGGTTTTTAATATATTTTGCTTTATTTGGTCTTATCTTACGGCACTATAAGCAATATTTTATGAAAAGTTATCTAATTGATTTTATTTAGTTTCATTTAATTTATTTGACGTATTTCGGCCTAAGAAAAGGTGTTTTATTATATAGAGCCAAATTTAGTTAGGTTTAGTTTCTTGAGTGTGGTTTAATCTTGTTTTGTTTTGTGGCGTAGCAATTATTTTTTCTAGTGTAACCCGACAAAGACTCCAAGAAGTGTCCATCGGTACTTAAGTGCAGTTCTAGGTGGTCCGATTTCGGAACACACGAAAAAGTTCAGAAGTTTGGCCTTGGTCGTCTATACGTGGACAAAGTTTCATGTGCGCTTCGGTTATTGCTTTTCGACGAGTAGTCCGCAGAACAGAAAACAAAGGAAAAGAATTCAAAGTTTTTAGGGAAATAGGTGTGGCCCGCGCCCCACGCTGCGTTACTTTTAGATCCGCTGGCCACAGTTTGTTCCCGGCGTTGGAGTAGGTGTATCAGAATTTTTGTAGGAATTTTTTACTCCCCCAACACGAAACTGCGAATAAGATATAAAAAACTCATAATTTCTCTTTTAAAAGTGGGTTTTTTTTTCTTTATGGATTATACTTCTAAAATAAACTATTAAAGTTGTATAAAAAGTAATAGAAATATTATTTTTTAAATAAAAAATAGTAATGAAATCAATTGAATTTTACAAGTTCAGTATTTTTCAATTTTTAAACTTTAAAAAATCTATAAATAAATTTCTATTGATTCTAATTTTACGATATTTTTAGGGTCGATGTGAAATTGTATGCTCTTTCCAATAAACCGAATATAATATTTTAGACAAACGTTTTTTTTTAATTCACGCCCCCCTTTTGAAAGGTCTATTAAAAAGTAAATAATTAATTTACTCACCAAACTTATATATATCACAAATTGAAAATAAAAGATCCATAATAATATATTCAAATTTAAAACATAAAAAAGAAGTGTTTTTAAGAAATTTACCTGTAAAGTCCGAAGTTTAAAACCTTTTTTTTAACCACGTTGTTTTTTTTTTTGTTGTTTATTTGTTTGTTTTGTTTTGTTTTTTAATGAAACCCTGGTCCTTGCTCCTTTAATTGAACAAAAAAAATTAGGGTTTGAATTACATTTTTCGAGTAGTTATAAGCTACGAAAGACAGGGGGTCGAATTAGTCAATATTTTTCACAAAGTTTCTGACACACCTAGCGCTGTGGTAGGTGCCCTTCCGATCGATGTCTCCTGAAAGAGAATAACTCGAGTGGACTGTTCAGCTTGATAGCTAAGTTATAAATCCCGTAGACAATAAATAAAAACTCCAGTCGTCAATTTCTTGGAGGTTTTTTTTTAATATATATTTTTAAATATATAAATATATGTTATCAAATAAAACTTCTACAATGTTTTGTATCATACGGGAGAATTAAATTCCGAATACATTTTGTCAACAACACAATTATTTACAGTTAGAAATAACTTTTATTTAAAAAAAAAAAAAGAAAGAAATCTATCTGCGACGAACGATTTTGTTTTTGCTTTTTTCCCCCTCTTTAAGTATTTCCGTCGTTAGTAAGAGTGGGGTGAGCGGAGAAGTAGGGGGAAGAGATTTAAGCTGCTTGAAGATTGTTCAAAAACTAAAAGCAAACAAAAATTTAAAAAAATAAAACTTCAAAACCAAAAAAATTTGCCCCTCCCGGTGATTTTGTACCCGGGTAACGAGGTGGGTCTGTCTAACCAGGGTGTTTTCCCACACCAATTAATATTCACGAAGTAAACATCGGTCGATTGTTCACTGTCCATATTATGCAATTATGCAACTTTCCAACGACAAGTTTATACGTTGAATGTTGTAGGTTCAGAAAAAAATAATGATTTTCGGATCGCTAAGTTCGCCACATCGAAGCACACGTAACAAAAATTTGCCTGTTTCATTTTTCAGATGGACACCAGACGTTATCGCAAATAAGCTTTCTTTTTCAGACATTTTCCAGACGTTATCGCAAACAAACTTTCTTCAACTGACACCACATTGCAAAGTACATCGTACCGACGTCGAGCCGACAAAAAAAGAAATCGTCCTCACTTGAAGAAATGCTGGCTATTTATATTGTCAAACCTGACTGAGTCTCAGTTTCCATAAGACACGCTTTTGTCTCGTATTGGTCAGGTTTAAGACTTTTACGCTTTCTTAAGCGAATGGACACTCACGCTAATCATACTACAGTTTTTCCTACACCCCCACCTCACCTGATCTCTTGATTACAAATAGGACGGGCGGTAGTATTCGTCTTTGTCGGATACTTCTTAGCAGAAGTGTGAATTCTTCGGGAGCATTTGCTTCCACTTTGCCTCACAAATTGCAAATAGTCTGACTCCGTTTCATCGCCGTCGATTCTTAACCTGTCTGACCACAACTAGCCCCCACTACACGGCTAGACACAACTATCCCACGCTACGAAGTGACGCCTCCTTCTTATATAATACCACCTAATCGCATTTCCAGTTCTTCATTTTTAAACGACGACTTTTTCTAGAAAATCCAACCGAATCCTATTATAACTTTTTCATTCAAAGGCGATCTTTCCTAGAAAATCTAACCAAATCGAATATTAACTTCTTCATTTAAAAACGACAACGTTTTTCTTTTCAGCAAATACAACAGAATTTCATTTTAAATTCTTCATTTAAGAGCGACGACTTTTTGCAAAAATAAAAAATTAAAAAAAAAAATCTGACTCGAATTGTACTTGACTTTGTTATTTCTCTAAATTCCGATTCGAATCCTACTTTACTCTTCTCTTTAATTTGAAAAAATCTCCATAACTTGACGGTTTTTCTCAGTATCATTCCGTTGTTTTTTTGGGTTTTTTTTTTTTTTTTCGAAAGCTGCTGATGTTTTTCGAACCGCACCCTTCAGGCAGGACTCGCTCGACGTTTTTCATTACGCAGTAGTTCCATATTTTCTATCTACTCTAATGTGTATATCAGCTGCAGCACCATTAAATTCCGGAATCAACCGGACATCAAAAATTTTGCCCTCCATAACCGAAAAGTAATATGATGCCGAAAGAGCTCCTGATCGTTGAATGTCTGAGATATAAAAAAAAATGATTTTCAGATCGCCAAGTTTGCCGATTCGAAGCACACGCAACAAAAATCTGCCTGTTATCATTTTCGACTATATATATATATATATATATATATATATATAGAGAGAGAGAGAGAGAGAGAGAAATAAAATTTCCGTGGGATAACAGATTGTATACTGTAAATCTAAATTCCACAGATATACAGGTTGGAATGATAAAATTGTCTCCCTAGAAAAGACGTCATGATTCTATTTCCGTTTGATGAAAACGTGTTTACTATTTTGTTGCAAACCATCTACTAGTTCGCCAATTGTGTACGAATCCCAAGAGCGATAGGCGCCGTCTATCATGTTTGAAAGTGATACAATATTCAACAAGCGAGATTGAAGATACACCATTGTATAACTCATGCTCTTTACTGATCCAAGTTATAACAACAGGACCATTGCCAGCACCATCAACATCCAAATCCGGACTGCCCTACGCTTAAGGGCGTGCACCCTCTGATGGAAACAACGTTTCCGACCAGGTTTATGGTCTTTGGCGTGCTATTACGTGAGGACTAAATCATGCCACCTCACATCTTCGAAAGCGGTTTGAAAGTGAGCACCAAAGTGTACCTGGATATTTTGAAGAGCGTGATGATAAATGCAACTGTGTCTGTGAGTTCGTTCCTTATAGACTTCGAAATGGCTGAACAGATTTTCTTTAAAATTTACAGAACTTTAGTGTATAAGTCTGGGAGTGGTCTTAGTTAAGTTTTGTTTCAGAATACCTCCAATAATTACCGATAATCGATAATCAATTCCGTTATTTTAATTATCTATCACCGGTAAAGCCATTTTTTCATATCGTCGTTCAGCAATAATGATAGACCAACGAGCCGTGAAAGTTACTGTGGGTAAGTTGAGAGCGTGTGTTTTTTTTGTTGTTGTTTTTTTTTGGGGGGGGTTGCATGACGCGGTCTGTAGGTTAAACTATGCACACAAATTTCTTAACTTTTTTCATTAACTGCAAAGAATTTTATAAGACTTGAAAATTTACGTTTTTTTGTTTGTTTGTTTGTTTGTTTTTATTTTTGCATGAGGTGGTCTGTAGGTCCTAGCCCCTCACGTAAATTTCTTAATGTTTTTTTTTGTTTTCGTTAAATTGAAAGAAATTTATATGAAACAATTTTATAAAAGAAACAGTAGGTTCTCTGGAGTGAAATAATAAAAAAATAACATATATTTTAGACTAAGTTACTGCATGGAGGCACGTGAAGCTTCCTCCTGGGCGATTTCACGGGTTTCGATGACAATAAAAATATAGGAGCGTGAAATATTTGTTGATTATCATTCAATCCTGGGCAACATCGGGTGCCCTGCTTATATATATATATATATATATATATATATGGAAATATACATAAACAAAAAAAAATAAAGCATATATATATGTATATATATGCTTTATAATATAATAAAAAGAGATAAAATAAGGTCTAACACAGTCATCTTCTCCCCCCTTACACAATAGGTCACGTGAATTTTCACTGCGATACTATTATTGCAAAGGATAGACACCCTTGCCCGCATAATAATAATAATAATAATAATAATAATAATAATAATAATAAATTATACAATATTAGATAAAAAAATATACATGCTTATAACAGAAATATAAAAATAATAATAATAATAATAATAATAATAATAATAATAATAAGTAAAATAAAATTACCCCCCATCTCCTTACGGCTAAACTAATCACACATTTCTGCGATCCTGAAGCTTTTTCTGCAGTCCTGTCCTATTCTCTTCCGCCATCTTGAATATACTTTTGTTTCCTATTTTGAAAAGGGGTGGTCCCTTCTCTCCCGAAATTAATCAAAGTTCCATACCACCAACGGACTTTACATACACCGGACATACCAGCAACTTGGTTATAAAATAATTATACATTGAGGTGAGGAATGATAGACGAATAAACAGTTAGACATTTTTCTACTCAAACATACCCGTCTACTTTTGTTTGTTTTTCTTTTCTTTACTTTCATGATTCCGGTCTTTCTTCGCATTGTTTTGGCTTTTAAAACTTCCATATATTCCTTTACTAACAATGCTTCGAGCAAACTACTACCCACTCTTATATATATATATACATATATATATATATATATATATATATATATATATATATATATATATATATATATATATAAGAATAGATTAAGATAAATAGTTGGGGATGAACTTTCTTGCTGGTCATCGAACCGTCTGTTTTTCGTTCAACGCTACTAGTTTCCTACGGTTTCGTAGCGATTATCGAAAGCAAAATGACTGGTTTAATGTCGGGGAGATTCGATCTAAGATTTTGTTGAATCATGTTTTATTTTGGCCAGGAAGAGCAGACATAATTGTAGGCAAACAAACCTCGCAACAAGGTCATATGATGAGACACGCCGTTCATTTGGTTCGATTGTCTGCAACAAATAAGGCCTTTCATCGGAATTGCTCAACCCGTTAAATCAAAATCTATAGAGTGGTTAGTCGATGTGTCCATTCGTGTATTTATTTAATATTCCCTCATGGGTAGGCTTAAATGAATTCAGAAAGAAAAAGAAGAAAATAAAAATGTGAAAAAAAAGGAATGAAAACAGGAAAGAAGATAAAAAGAGAGAAATAAGGAAAGAAAGATAAAAAAGAAAGAAAAATATGAAAAAGAAAAAAAGAAGGAAAGAAAATAAATTTAAAACGAAGTAATGTAAGGATAAAAGAACTGAAGACAAAAAAATAGACAGAAAGAAGGAAAGAAATAAGAATAGCAGTAAAAAGGAAAAAAAAAAGAAAAAAGAAAAGAAAGAAAACAGGATAGAAAACAGAAAGAAAGAAAACACTGAAAAAGATGGAAGCAAAAAAAAAGAACAAAGAATGAAAGTAAAGAAAAAAGAAAAGAAAGAGAGAAATAAAGAAAGAGTGATAGTAAAGAAGAAAACAAAATGAAAAAGAAAAATGTGAAAAAAGAAAAAAGAAATACAGGAAGAACAAAAGAAAAATATGAAAAAGAAAGAAAGATAGATAGAAGGGAAGAAAGAAAGAGGCGGCGAAAAAGAGAGAAACATGTTTAAAAGAGATACAGGAAGAAAGAAAGAAGGGAAAAACAAGCACGAAAGAAAAATTGTAAAAGAAACATAAAAAAAAGAATAAAAGGAATGAAAACCAAAAAGATAGAAGATGACGAAACACGTGTCAGTGGATAATTATATTTTAAAAATAATATATATATACCGCTCCCAATGTGGGGGTACCAAATCGGTTAAATGGAAAATTAAAGAAATGAGAGAAGTTAAAGAAATGAAAGAAATGGAAAAAAGTTCGAAGAAAAAGGAAATATTCAAACTTCAGGCTAGAATCAAAATGAAATAGCCTTATTTTCGAAGTAAGTCAACCTTTCGGGTCAAGATCAAAGTGTCAAATCTGTTCTTCAGATGCTACACTTCAATTTCTTGTTCTCTGTCAGTGGAGAAAAAATCTTTCACGACTGAGACAATTTTTATTTTTGTTCCTTTTCTCCACATTAAAAAACGACCCTTGTGTCTAACTCTGTCCCGTGGTTAGGCATCGTAAATAGGAAACTACGTGACATTCCGCAAGCATACAAAACACAAGTTAATTATTCAACAGGGCTTATCTTAAACACCAACGCCTATACCACTTTTTATGACCAAAAGGTAATTAACTCTATTTTAATAATATATATATATATATATATATATATATATATATACATACGCGCTATTCATTTATCCAAACAAAGATTTTACTCGTTATAAACCATCCTTGATATATAATTACTATTTCCTGTTAATTTTTAATGTTATGTGACCAGTAGTTTAAGAGTTTATCAGTTAAGTATTTACAGACAGACATACACACGTACACATATAGCTACTGTTTATTTATTTATTTATATACATTTATATACATATATATACATATATATACATATGTATACACATATATATATGTGTGTGTGTGTGTGTTTATTTTTGCGATACTTCTTGAATGAATTCAATTATTTACCAAAGTGCATTTTTACCTAAATGCGAGTTGGGAATAATTTTCCCTTTAACCGATTTTGTACCCCCACATTGGGAGCGGAATATATATTACTTTTTAAAATATAATTATATACTGACACGTGTTTCGTCGTCTACGACTCATCAGAATATATATATATATATATATATATATATATATATATATATATATATATATATATATATATATATATATATATATATATAACTACTTCATTTACTCACATAAATTTAATATACTAAAGTATAGATTTATGCGTAAACTTTAAATATTTACTATATTCAGTGTAGCTTAATCGCCATATATATTTTATAAATTACTATATATATATATATATATATATATATATATATATATATATACTTTACAGGCTCCAAAATTTGACTAATTTTTACATGTCTTTTACCCAAACCCTATCATTAAATGTTAAATGTAGATTACATACCGAATTCAATAGGAAAAATTAATCAACATTCTGAAACTGCAAAAAGATTACCTTGTATTGGTGAAAAAAATGTTTTCGCTAATAAGCCAGGAGATCAGTGTTCAATTTTAAGTCGAGTCATACCAAAGATACAAAATGGATTTGATGCCCCCTCATTGCTAAATATTTAGCATTTCAAGGTAGAGATCATAGCAATGTGGAATAGATTGGGAGAGGAGTATCTGTAATAGCTAATGAAATGGGAGCCTATGGGTCGCCCTTCACTATAGTCGGCCCATTAACTCAACCATACGTGGATTTTTCTAGTTTTTTACACTTCACATGATTTCTGTTTTACTATTTATGTATGATAAATAAAGCCCGACAAGTGTACGACAAGTCACGACAATTGCTCCTGCTTATTCTCTATTAGTGTGATATTTAGGCACAGCAAATTAAAGCGCGACAAATTAATTAACGAAAAAATAAAGGCACGACGAATTAACGAAAAATTAAGGAACGATAAATTAATTAACGAAACATTAAGGCACAAGAAATAAAAACACGACAAATTATGGAATGAAAAATTAAAGTACGACAAAATAAGGTATGACAAATTAAGGTACGGCAAATTAAGAAACGACTGGATGAGTACCCGGATTTCACTTATGATTGAAGGTTCCGGGCGTTTGTCATTTGAATGAACCCATTCTGAAGATAGGTATTTCAGCTAGTATCATCGCTGTAATTTATTTTCCTTCTGTGCACCCCCACCTCTAACCTCCCACATTGTTACATTACACGGGGTTTGTTTCGAGGGTTGCTTTCGTGTTTAGTAGCAATCATTTTGGCTGACACGAATACTTCCTCCTACCGACATAACAACCTTTACCCTCCCGAATCAATTAGTGATTTGACAAAAATCTGTTTCGATAGTAAAAAGATAAAGACAACATACCTTCCTTAAGATACGTCCATTTATCTTGCGCTTTTAGCAACGAAAAAGATGATACCAATATTAGGGCATATGAAAATGATATTTAACCCTATAATGTGACAGACCAATATAAACAATTATGTTGTTTTTTTTTTACACTGAAGCGTGACAAAGCGAAAATGTTATTCAAAACTTATGCCGGACAGACTGACGAAAATATTTAAAATGTAAGAGCGCGTGTGAAAGTATCCGCAGCAGCCGGAGGATAGATGACTAGTGAAGGTATTAATAGCAGCAGCAGCAACGTTTGATCATGTATGCAAATTAGCAAGTTTGCGTGCACTTGCCTAACAAAAAAAGAACAGCATGGGGTCGAAGGAGAAACAAAGTATGCGTCTTGAGTAAGTTACTTGAATCCGTGTAAAATAGAGAAGTAATCAACCATCTCAGCAAGAATAACCTTCTTAATGACATGCAATACGGCTTCCGTTCTGCTAAATCTACAGCAGATGTGCTTACAGTTATATCTCATAGGATTAGCGAATCTCTTGACGGGGGGGGGCTACATTTCTAGGGCAATTGCTCTTGACATATCAAAGGCTTTTGATAGGGTATGTCATAAAGGTTTAATTCACAAGATCTCCAGCTACGGTATAGTTGGAAATGTCTTCTCAATTATTAAATCATTTCTCTCTTCATAAGAGTATGGTTGATGGGCAGAAATCAGAATCTCACAGTATTCATGCTGGAGTTCCTCAGATATCCATTCTGGGCCCAACTCTCTTCCTGATCTGCTTTAATGATCTTCCAGATCACATCCTTACATCATTCGTAGATATTTTTGCTGATGACACTACTATCTATGGTAGCACATCAAAGACCGTAAACGACCAAGTTCTCTCTGATTCTCTCTCCTCTGACATTCAGCGCGTGGTGCAATGAGGAAAGAGGTGGCTGGTGTCTTTTAATGCATCTACAACTGACGATTACTATAATGTCCAATTGCCTACTGTACACTCTTTAACCCTTATCCTCGAGTGGACTCTGGGCCTTGATAAGTGGTGATGCCTATGTAAAAAACAGTCGAAGTCGAGAAACGGCTGGCTGTAGCTAGTGTGAGGTCTACAGAAAGAAAAATGTGTACAGGGTGAGATGGACGTGTAGCCACGTCGTGTCACCGAGTGATTTTAAGCTGGTGTCGAGACGGCAGGATTTTGCTAATCTCATGGCAGACGAAATGATCAGTACAAAAAAGAAAAAGAAAACAAGAAGCGGGGATTGTTTGAAAAATAATGATAATAACTATCGCTATGACAACAGAATATTCTTTTCATTCTTTTTACTATCGGGTATATACCCGACACAGTAAGACACAACCAGTCAACCGAGAACCACACCCGTCTATATAAAAACATATAAGATATTAACGCATATATACTCAATAGTCAAAACAATGAAAAGAATATGCTGTTGTCACAGCCCTAGTAATAAATGCTTTTTATCTAAAATAGAAAAAAAGCTGAGTCGAATTCTCGTTTCTTTCCATGTTTTTTTTGTATATTTGTTATTAAAACGTTACAATAATACTCCAACTAAAATATTTTTAACTCAAAAATGATGCTTTTTTTTTTTTTTTTTTTTTTTTGTAAACGTAAGCATGTCACACCTGAACAAATTTTATATAATTATAAAACTCTGTGGCCTGTACGGGCGTCCTTGCTTGCTTGCTTGAATCTTGCATTATAATAAAGTTGTATTGTAACGCCGTACACTTGTTCACACGTTGAGGTCTCATTCGAAAAGTGGACAAAAAGAACAGGGAATAACTCTTACTTGCTTTTTAGTTTGTACATTTATTTTCTTTGTCGTTACCTACGTAATATAGAACGTCCTCCACGTCTCTCCCGAGCTTTCGAACGTTATTTCGTCTCTGTCGAGATCTTTGTCTTTCTTTTTTATAGTGTTGATGAGCCGTTCCCCTTAAGTAATCCAATTTACCAAATCTAGGCTACTAACGATTGCTGTGGTGTTGTCCCATTGACTACTGTACACTCTTTTACCGTTATCCTCGAGTGGCCTTTGGGCCTTGATGAGTGGCGGTTCCTTTGTAAAAAAAGCTGCCTCCATCGGTGACGTCACTTCTCATGCATGTATATACGCGCATCTGCGCTATGTTACAGTATTTCTCTCTGTCTCTTTGTTTGTTCACAATTTAATAAATATCTACAAAAGGTATACAGTGTTACGAATAAACGTTCATACTGGAACGAATTTCAGCACGATTTCTATATATGATATTCATTCAAAAGAAATGGACATCCAATGAGTAATCTCATTTGCACATAACACTAAAGAAAATCTATAGCTCGATATTATTGTTTGTTATAATAAAATCCTTTTAATTATTCTATTTAGAAATATTATTTAACGTTCATTCATTCAATGTTTTTTTAATTTAATTTATATTAAATTTGATTTATTTTTCTTTATGAATAGTTCATAGCTGTTACGTTTAAAACCGGGAGTAACCTTATTTATTTAAGATATGAGTTATTTCCCGTTTAAGCTATGAGAGTTACTTCGCGTTTGATTTTCATAGACGAAGATACAAATGTTTTAACTCCGACATAGGATCAATTTTCGTAAAAAGTTAGGATAATCGGTGTATCTTGAATAGTATATGACTAATGCCTCCACCCGGCACTAGGTTTCGACGGGGCAACGCGGGGTATATACAGCTAATTTTATATATAACGTACGGGTAGATATAATTTCTATTTCCAACTTGAACATAACAGACCAACGAAAATGTCATTAAAAACTTAAGCATGATCTAAGACTATGCTTTGTAATAATTGTATTATTCGGATACTGTTCCCATAATTGAGTGTTATTTTCACAACGTTTCGGCCGTTGTAACGTCGGACCTTCTTCAGGTATCTCTTGTCGAACTCTGGAATCTTTCTGTCGAACCCGGTAGTTGTCACGTACAACTGAATTTAACAAGTGAATTTTACCAAGGATATGGTAAGATTCAGTTGTAAGTTACACTTTTCCGGAGGTTGAAGGTTCAATATTCAATGTGGGCGATATTCAGAATACTATTGCGAATTACTTATGACTAGGGCTATGACAACAGCATATTCTTTTATTTGTTTTGACTCTCAAGTATATATCCGATATAGTTAGACACAGTTAATCAACCTAGAACTACATCACTCTATATAAAAACATACAAGATATCAGCGGATACACACTCGAGAGTCAAAACAATGAAAAGAATATGCTGTTGTCCTATCCCTACTTATGACTTGTAAAGCGATCATGCTTCACGAAATGAAATCATGCTATCTTCGTGGATTAAACAAAGGGTTCCACTCTAAATTCCGTGCAAATTCCCGATTAAACAAAAGATTCCCGAGTTCCTCAAGCTGTAATATAATGCATATGAGCGAGTGGGAAAATATAAATGCAGCGAAGGATAATATAAATTGCAATGGTTTTAATATATATATATATATATATATATATATATATATATATATATATACCTTTTCTACAAACCAGCAATCATTTTTTCACCAACTTTATATATTCTAGGCCGAATTTTGACCGATGGACAAAACACCTTATACAATAACATAGACGCATCTGAAAAAACACAAGATGGCGTCTTGCATCGCCGTCCAAACCAAGGTACTATTTTTTGTTCGCTGTCGAAATGTTTTAGCTTTAAATATTTTTAGATGATAGCTTTGAGTCAAAATTTCCTTTTCTGTGGCTGAAGTCGGTGGCCAATTGCTAAATTGAGACGGAATTTCTTCTATTTTATTTGTATTGTACATTAAAAAAAAGGGGGGAGGGACGGGAACTGACAGATCTGACCGGTAAATTATTTTAATAAAACAAATGGCCGTAAAAAAAACAATGGACTGTTTCGTCGTGATGCTAAAATAGGACAAGAAAGAAAGTAAAAGGCGACAGTAAAAATGTTTTCCGTTCTGATGACTTTTTAGCTGTACTCTCTTTCATCTGTTCCTCGTGTTGTTTTATTTGCTTTCCTTCTTCTGCCGGTCTCTCATTTTGTCTACCTGGTGCTTTTCTTAGACTTTATTTCATTTTCCTCCTTACTTTTTATTTACTTTTTTTTACATGGGGGTCACCACTTATCAAGGTTCGGAAGCCACTCGAGGATAAGGGTTATTGCGTGTACAGTAATCAATGGGATAGTATCGTAGTAATCGTTAGTGTTGGAGATTTGATAAAGTGTCTTACTTAAGGGGGCGTTTCATCAGGAATTTGTTTATGTTGGACTTGAAGACATCCAAGTTGTAGTCAGATGGGAAACAGACAAACGAAAGAGAATTCCACAGGCGTGCACTTCTAAGAAAGAAGCTTTGTTCATGGAATCTACGTTTTGATTTAGGCACAGTTACAGAGTGGGGAAAATTACTGACAGGGGTTTTCGCTAGACGGGTGTTTTTTTTGTGAAAGATTGGCGAGGGGGACAGAGATTGGAGCTCAGACGAGCACTTGCCATGGAAATAATGATAAAACAAAGACGGGCTCGCAACGTCTCTTCTGTAGGAGAGAGGCTGCAGGGAAAAGAAAAGGGCATCCCCCACTAAGCCACGAAGTGTATTTTGTTCTCTGTATAAAGCAGGTTAGGCTGTTTTTAGCAGCTCCAGCCCAGATGTGGAAGCAGTACTCCATCCTTGGACGTACTTGGCTTTTATACAGAACTAGACTAGAATAATACCCATCATATTGTAACGATGCATATTACCACGTGGGAAAGCATCAGCAGCAGCGTAGGATGGCTGGCTTGCGAAAAGATTAGCAGCAGCAATAGCCGAAAAAAACATAGGCAAATTAGGAAGTGTGCGCGAGAAGAAAAGGGAGAAAAAATACACCATGTTGTCAGGAGAAGTAAAGTGCGACATCGAAGAAAATGGACGTGTAAAGTCGAGAGCGAGAAGGAGCCGGCTGTGCCAAGTATGCGGTCGGAAGAAGGAGAAACGCACGCTAGAATAATACCCATCATATTGTAACATGAGGCATTTAAGCACGTGCAGCAGATGCGAAGGGTGGATGGCTTGCGAAAAGATTAGCAGCAGCAATAGCCGAAAAAAACATAGGCAAATTAGGAAGTGTGCGCGAGAAGAAAAGGGAGAAAAAATACACCATGTTGTCAGGAGAAGTAAAGTGCGACATCGAAGAAAATGGACGTGTAAAGTCGAGGGCGAGAAGGAGCCGGCGGTGCCAAGCTTGCGGTCGGAAGAAAAAGAAACGCACGCCAGGCTTAAATGGACATGTGGCAGCGAAATACTTTTAAGTGGTGCCGAAAGTAACAATGATAAATGCTTTTGTTAAAAAAGAAAAAATGTCGAATTTTTATTTACTTTTTTCATTCGTTGGTTTGTAAAAGAGGCACGAAAGCCGCTTGTGAAACAGCAATTCGTCAAAACTCAACTCCGTGAAAATTTTAATAATAGCTATTAGAAATCAATTAATATATATATATATATATATATATATCGTTCAAACACGATAGTGTTTGAATATATGGTTAAGTGGCAGTTTTAGTCATTTAAAACTGTTTTAAAGCTTCACCGCTCACTCATTTTTCGACCAAATTTCTAATAATTATGACAGTTTATAGATCACTTTTTCATCTATATTGTAAAAAAATTATCAATTTTCGTTCAGTGAAACAAAAGATATGGTGAATTTTCTGGTGTTCAAAATCGTAAAAATGTGTAAGGACGTGAGCAACGCTTTTTATGACTGGTTTCCATAGCAACCACGTCGCTTCAGCGACTACTGTTGCTGCCAATTCGAAAAGAGAAGTAACAAGTGAGAAAGAAAGCGCGAAATGGAGATAATTGGGAGATTTTATTGAAAGCAAACGAGTCCCGTACATATTACATATGTATTTATGGGGGGGGAAATTAGACTGAAACTTCCGGTTTGGCGGTGGTTGTATGTCACTACGTCACTTCCGGTTTGGCGGTGGTCGTAACAGCAAAGACGTCACGTCTTTTTCGCATTCATTTCCTCCTTCGCGGTACGGGTTTGAGCCTGCCTTCTTACTACTACTTTTTTTTATTATTTTGTTCAACATACACCGGCAACTACCCGGACAACGCCGGGCTGAAATTCTAGTATATATACAAATTTCAGTTTTTATATGACGTTTAAAGGATTTTTGAGGTCATCATATGGGCATAATCATTCATTTGAACATTTCAATATTTGAGATCTGCATTAAAGTTAATTCAACTTTAGGATCACGAGAGTAAGTTGATTGTTCCATTTTGAAATAGATTAATCCATTTTTAGTTGATTAATTTTTAAATGAAAATTAGTCCATTTTGAAGTTGATCATATCTGATTTAAAGTTGATGTATTCATTTTGAAGTTGATTAATACATTTTGAATTTGATAAATCCATTATTAAAGTTTACTAGACAAGAATATTGAGTGTTATGTATTTGTAGCCTCATTTCCGAATATAATAACATTAGCAATAATAATAATAATAATAATAATAATAATAATAATAACTAATAAACTTCAAAATGGATATCCCAGCTTCAAAATGGACCATATCCTTTTAGAAGTAAAAGTGAAATACTAGATATTCAAATTATTTGTATCATATTAAATATTGGTTTTGAAGTTGATTTTTTTTTTATTTCGTAAGTTGATTACTGCAGTCTGAAATTGATTAATACATTTTTAAGATTATTCATTTTTTACAGGAAAATAAGTCTATCCTGAAGTTGATTATATCTCATTTAAAGTTGATAAAGCTATTTTGATGTTGATTAATAAATTTGGAAGTTGATTAATCCAGTTTAAAGTTGATCAATTTTTAAATGAAAATTAGTCCATTTTGTAGTTGATTTTATCTCATTGAACGTTGAAGTCATTTTGAAGTTGATTAATCCATTTTGTAAGTTAGTTAATTTTTACATGAAAATAAGTCTATTTTGGAGTTGATTTCCAATTTGAAGTTTATCAATTTTTTAAATAAAAATTAGTTGATTTTGAAGTTGATTTTTTTCTAATTTGAAGTTGATTAATTTTTACATGAAAATAACTCCATTTTGAAGTTGTTTCCCATTTAAGTTGATTGATATTTTAAATATGAATTAGTCCATTTTGAAGTTGATTATCTCTCATTTGAAGTTGATTAATCCATTTTGAAGTTGATTCATCCAGTTTGAAGCTGATTTAATTTACATTAAAACAAGTTCATTTTAAAGTTGATTATTATCATTTTGAATTTGAATAAATATAGGTTCGTCTAAAAATACAATTCGTTTTAGATGTTTAACTCATTGCGATTCGAATTGCAACCGAAATATCAGTCTCCAATCAAAAAGTAAGTAAGACATTCGTCTAGCCGAATATCGAACCGGATATTTTCCCCCATCACCAGTCTGTCATCTGCAATATGTGTCCCTCACTAAAGCTGCAAGAATACCGCATGTTTAAATAAATACAAAACAGATACACCGTCTTAACAGAAAAAAAAAAACATCTACTTTAAAAGCGGAATGTAACAACATTCCCTCAGAGAAACACTTTTTTTACAAATAAAAATATATCGGATCCGTATAAAAAATATATATTCCCGAGGCTGTTTCAGAAATGGATATTTCGATTCAGACGGAAGAAGTCTAAGCGCTTTCATGTTTGAGGGGAATTAGCGGAACTAATTTGATATGCGCTTTACAAGTCGGCCTAACGAGACGCAAATTAATTAAATTTACAAACTCGATTTCAACTATTCCATTTCAATTACATGAACGAAAACACATTCAATTTAATTTGATCGTGAAAGCGATCAGTAATCACACTGATCGATATATGCTGATGGGAACGGATTGAGGTCTGATAAATATACCAATATAAAAAGTGGAGATATGAAGATTACACACACACACACACACACACACACATATATATATATATATATATATATATATATATATATATATATATATATAATTTAAGGTAAAATAATAACAAATCTACGGGTTCAAATGATACCTTTCATCGGGTAACCGAAACTTCCGATTTTATAGGGAGATGCTCTTCAAATGAAAAAAAAATCATCCGAGTTTTCTTTTACATTTTAATTAAGGTCGCGAGTCACGGGATTTACAACTCTAATAAAACCACTGGGAAAGATGCTCTTCTGTCTTCTTTAAGGAGCACATATACGAGAAGAAAACTGCTGATGTAAAAATAGGAGTTTACTGTCTGCTCTGTCTTGTGGCAATCATTTCTACCGACTGAGTTTAAAGTTTTGATGGTTCTACACAAAGCTCCCACTGCTATCAAAAGTCATCTCTGTGGATTTCGGACAACTTAGTTGTTTGAATCTCATGCATAGTTATTCGACGGAACAGTCCATTTATATATCTGAAACAGAACTGCGTCACACTTTGCACGTGAAACATTTTCAAATATTTTCTACTGGTATTTTTTGTTTCTTAATCTCATTCATCCAGAGGATGTCTTGAAATAAAGATGAATCGTTGATGAACACATAATACGGTTTGTTCCTTTTTATTTCTCTATTTTGTCGGAATACTATTTCCATTATATTCCTCATATATATATATATATATATATATATATATATATATGTCGATCTATCTATCTATCTACCTATCTATATATGTGTATATGTATAAACTGTGTCAATCGCTTTATTGCAGATTAGTAAAATATCAATATTTCACTAAATATAGGTCACACAAAAATGAAAATTGTATCATCAAATGACTGTTTTAAGGTTAGTTATTTGCCAAAATTTTATTCAAATCCATTTTTTTTTCTTAATCTCATTCATCCAGAGGATGTCTCGAAATAAAGATGAAACGTTGATGAAAACATAATACGGTTTGTTCCTTTTTATTTCTCTATTTTGTCGGAATACTATTTCCATTATATATATATATATGTCGATCTATCTATCTATCTATCTATCTACCTATATATATATATATATATATATATATATATATATAAACTGTGTCAATCGCTTTATTGCAGATTAGTAAAATATCAATATTTCTCTAAATATAGGTCACACAAAAGTGAAAATTGTATCATCAAATGACTGTTTTAAGGTTAGTTATTTCCCAAAATTTTATTCAAATCCATGCGATATTCACGAAGTGATTATATTATTTTGACATTGCATTTATGTATGTGATAATTCTTTCACCTGAAATGCGTTGGAATTTGTACTAATTTCAACATAACATATAAGTAGGTAATAATGGTAATAAACATTTTTGGAAAGAAAATGGTTTTAATGATTTTTAACTAATAAAGAGTGACTATAAAGGGAAGTAATTCGTTTCTCATTAATAAATGTTTGTGATGATAATAGGTCTTTTTGTGACACTAAGCGTACGGACAAGCGTATTAAGAAAGTCGCTAATCTGATAGGTCCTGAACTGTCATCTAAGCTTCAACCTCTGTCCCATCGACGAAATGTTGCATCCCTCTGCCTGTTCTACAAGTGATTTAACGGTGAATGCTCTGACGAACTGCAAGCACTTGTAACCCCTTCGACGTAAATACCCCGACCAATCTGACAAGCAGCTAAATCCCACCCCTTAACAGTAGATATTTCTAGATGTAAGAGAGCCGTCTACTCCAGTAGCTTCTTCCCCAGAACCGCTAGACTTTGGAATTCCCTTCCGGGTCCCTGCTTCCCCAACTGTACTGACATGCAGAAGTTCAAGTGTAACGTGAACCAACATCTTGCTGCCCAACTCCCTACATAGTACCCCTTATGATTATGTCCCTGTTAGTAGTCCCCTAAATCAAAGTGGTAATGTGCCTTGTTTGGGGTGAAAATGTAATTAAAAAAATATATAGATAGATTTATTAATTGTTAGTTTTGTTATAAGCCTTTTATAGATTTGTTAATTTTTGGTGTCTAATTATCTGCCTTACCCCACCCACCAAAAAGATATCAGTTGTAAAAATCACCGGGTTTTTTCTTACTTTAGTAATCAAATAAAAAATGGAATTTTTACTTGATTAAATAATTCGAAATAAGAAAAACATTTTTTTTTTTTTGTTAATTTAATTATTTTCACTGTACAGTAATTCATATCATAACGAAATAGGTAAAAACTAATAAAAAAAACAAAGTCAATCCCTATAAATTAAAAAATATTCCATCAAATTTGAACCTTTTCCTGGGATTTTTTCTTAGGTAAATTATTCGAAATCAAAAACTGATGGTACTGATGCGTCTGTGTTAGCGCACTGAAATAATAGTGTTGTTTAGAAAATCATTATAAATATGGGCAGGGGAGGGTGTTTTGTAACTATTTTGTACTTTCACCTAACAAAAATATCGTAAAAATTAAATTTAACTTGTAAATACTATTCAAAAATAGCGCAGTAAAATAGACATCCAAATGATTTCACGCGCAGGCACCCTTACAGTGGCTATCCATAGTCTGTCAAGACTGAGGAAGCGTTTTTATGTATGTATGTTTGTTTGTTTGTAAGTCTGTCTGTCTGACAGAGGCGACGGAATTTCACAACATTGGTATCGTTTTGACAAGCGACAAATATCAAAAAATTGCCTAAAAAATATTAATTCCTTTATCTTCAACCAGACACTTTTCTACAGGGAGGGGTCGCTTTTTTCGCCGATATTTTCGAAAGTCATTCCCTCTTTTCGATTGACTAGCCTTAATTTAAACCTTCGTCACTTTTTTCACGTCCTTTTCCTACTTCGCGGTACGCATTCGAGCCTGCCTACTATTACTTTTTAATTTTCTTTCTCAACCCCCCCCCAACGCCCTTGCAACACCGGGCACGCAGGCTTGTATTAAATTTATAAAAACACGCTAGTATTAGATTTGAAAAAAGTGTCGTTTTTAGTGTCCGAAAACGTCTTAGTAAACATTCGAACCCGGCAAAAATATAAAACAACAAATCAAGCAATATTTTTTTTTGTTATTTACGGGAAAGTTTAAGGTTTTTCCACTTGAATTCACACAGAAAGATATATTAGGTAAGGGATAAAAATGTGTAGTAAGTCAACAGAGTAACACGGGTAGCGATAACGAAAATAAAATGTAAGAAGTTTTTGAAAATAAAAAGTAATATATTTATTACTAATTCAAGAAAGACAGAAGGGAAAAGGGGAAATTGTAGAAGAAGAAAGGCTGTCACGTGATCAGTGATAATTCTCGTATAATAAAATAGCCACCTCATTACAATGAAAACTAAATCTATCTATCTATCTATCTTCTATACTCCTATAAATTCGTTTTTCTTTTATGTGTAATGATATTCATATTAAAAACCCTATTTTCTATTTATTTAAAAAGAAAATACAATTTTCTGATATATGGGTTGTGGAATCGTATTCACTAGCAAAAGATCTAGCTAATTTGCATATTCTTTTAAAACGGTCATTTTAATTAATTCCCTATTAGTTGTTTCGGTTTTCTAATGAGATAATCATCTTTAGTTAACTATTACGTGTAATTATATTCATGCAGATATTCTACATGATTTATATTTGCATAATATTTGCGTAAAAAGTTTATAGTAAACACAAAATTGTTTCCATATATATTTATGTATACAAATATATTTTTGTTTAACAAATTTTGCCTACCAAACGCCTGCTAGAGTTTTTGGTCTGCAGACATGAAACTTCATATATAAGGTATTTCAATCCATGCAAAACTTTATAATTGAGTTTTAGCACGGCCATCGAGAGTAAGAAGAAGGCCTGTTAACTAAAAAATGCTAGCAAGCAATCTAGGTAAGATTTATCAGACTGTCAGTACTATATGAGGGCCATTCGAAAAAGAGCAATAAAACATTTTTAAAAAGAAAAAGGAACACAGTTCGATTAATACTAAAACTGAACTTTATTCAATATACAATATAAATATTATCTATCTAAAATTTAGGAAACAAAGAATTAAATAACATATTAAACACCAACGATGAATAATTTTAAAAGTGAAAGCAAACGATAAATAATTTTAAGAATGAAAACAAACGATAAAATACAAAAAATTGAAATAAAACAAATAATTTAAATACAAACAAACAATAAAAGTTACTAGTGCAGAAATATTTTTTTAATTTAATTCAGAGAAAAATCACATGGGTTGAATGTTATTTTTTGGAACTTTAGAGATGAGGATTGATAATTTGTATGATTCGGACTAATGTTCTCCTCTTGCGTGTTTATTTCACAACGTTTGTTCATCGAATTTTGACTTCTTTATTACATCCTCAGGCCGAAAATGAGGTTCACATTCCTAAAAACATAATTAAAGAAAACATTCATACCATAATGTAAACTATTGTTAAAATATAAGAAAAGACAGTAAACAAACATTTACAATAATAATAATAATAATAATAATAATAATAATAATAATAATAATAATAATAATCACAGTGTAGTATCTGTTCTGATGCTACACTTCATTTGTTCTGTCCTCGGTCAGTGAAGGAGAAATTCTTCATGACTGGTACAATTTTTATTTTATTTTTGTTCCTATACAGAGTGCCCCTTTTTGGGGAGCTAGATTTTCCCACATTAAAAACCGACCTTGTGTCTCACTGTGCCTTCGTGGGGAGGCAAGTAAATAAATTTTAAAAACAATATTTTTGACAATTATTCTTATGTAAAAATTATTTGTTTATAATTTTAAAAAGAAACAATCAATTTTAATGTATAACGCTCAGTCACTGGTAATTTCATTAATAGTCGCGTGGTGAATAATTTTGGAAGCAACTTTAGAAAAAAAAATATAGAACTTCAAAATAATTTGGAAATACTCAACGAAAGGTTTTACTTATTATTAAAAAGACATTTTGACAATTATTCTCATGTAAAACGTAGTTGTTTATTTTTTTTAAAAAGAAACAATCAATTTTAATATATAACGCTCAGGCACGGCTAATTTCATTAATAGCCGCGTGGTGAATAATTTTCAAACCGACTTTAGAAAAAAATATAGAACTTCAAAATAATTTGGAAATACTCAACGAAAGGTTTTACTTATTATTAAAAAGACATTTTGACAATTATTCTCATGTAAAACGTAGTTGTTTATTTTTTTTAAAAAGAAACAATCAATTTTAATATATAACGCTCAGGCACGGCTAATTTCATTAATAGCCGCGTGGTGAATAATTTTCAAACCGACTTTAGAAAAAAATATAGAACTTCAAAATAATTTGGAAATACTCAATTAAAGGTTTTATTTATTATTAAAAAGACATTTTGACAATTATTCTCATGTAAAAATTATTTGTTTATTATTTTAAAAAGAAACAATCAATTTTAATATATAACACTCAGTCACGGTTAATTTCATTAATAGCCGCGTGGTGAATAATTTTCAAACCGACTTTAGAAAAAATATAGAACTTCAAATTAATTTGGAAATGCTCAATGAAAGGTTTTATTCATTACTAAAAAAACATTTTGACAATTATTCTCATGTAAAAAATTTTTGTTTATAATTTTCAAAACTAAAACAAAATTAAATTAAATTTTCAACCTTCCTGATAGACATTTTAGCCTTATAAGAAAATAAACATTACAAATATCAACATATAGCAATAATTACTATTGTTTCTTTAATTTATATTAACAATGTTATCAAACGTTATGAAAGTACTTTAATTTATATTAACAATGTTATCAAACGTTATGAAAGTATTTGAATACAGTTCTAATTAAATACACGTTTAATTATTAACAAATAACATTACTTACTTTACTATATTTGGCTAGAATAAACTTTTTCCCTTCTAATGGTACGAACATATACCTACAACTGAACCTGATAATGACGTCACGATGTGATGTGCATCGGCCTTCTTTACTCTCGGTAGCTACGGTTTTAGCACGGAAAAATCGGTGTAAAAGTGTGAAAAATTAAAAAAAATGAAACTTGCCAGGTGAAGGTCGAACGCCGGCATTACGAATGCATAACGTAGTAGCTATTGGTTCATGTTTTAATTTTTAGCCTTGCAGTAAACATGTTTTCATAGCCCAGTCATTGTCGACAGAGGCAAAATAAATCGTGAGCTGAACGTTTTGGTTTCGATTCTCGGTGGTGGCGCATGAGTCTTTTTTTATACTTTTTAAATCATTACTATATATTGCATCCAATCTGTCTATCTATCTACATCTATTATATATATAAAAGTTAACGTGTCTGTGTGTGTGTACATTTTCCAACGCAATAACTCTGTCAATTTTCAGTCTACAGACTCGAAATTTGAAATACATGTTACTGGGATTTGGAAAAATCTTTGTAATCGGTTTTCGGCCATAAATTTGGCTGATAAGGGGGGTCAAATTTCAACGATTTGACCTTTGAGAACTTAACCAAACTCCTCCGACAATTTTGGGTCTAAACACTTGAAATTTTAGATATAGGTTCCTTGCATATGGATCTTATTTAATAACTTTATATGAGCCCAAAACAATAAATGTTAAGGGGTCATAATAGGGATAAAGTTTTAAAAAACTGACCGCTTTTTTTTTTTGCCCAACGTACACCTCCAAACACCCGGGCAACGCCAGGCTGAAATGCTATTAATTTACGAAAGAAAAATTTAGGAGAACGTTACAATTAAAAGCTTATATATAAAACAAACATTTATTCAATTAAAATACTAAAGAAAACTTTCAATTCGGCAAGTAAATGTTTAGGTTAGTCACAAGCAAAAAGTAATATATATATATTAAACATTAAGAGGAGATAGATATATATAAATACCAGTTCACATACACTTTTTTCATAATAAAGCTAGAACCCAGAATTAGATGGAACCGAGCAATTGCATCGACAACGGACAACGCCAGACCCGAAATTGGTTTCGATGTACTGCATCTCATCAGTGACGTGCTCCGAACCCAGGACAACGCACATATGAAGTGTGCAATACTGACGACCTAACCATATGGGCTACGGCGCAATCTGTTGGCTATGCCTCGATTTTAATTTATATTTCTTTATCTATTTCTCCATTCTACCATCTGACAAGTAACGCGTCTTTTACAACTAAGATAGTTACTGCTAGTATGCAGGCTGCATATATCACATCTACACATTAACTGAAATTAGCCGACTCCCTCGACACGATTTCGAAACAACCTATTTGTTGAGAGATATCACATCTCTACAGAGAATAACCCGCCTTTTCTTTGTATATTAAACATTAAGGGGAGATAAATATATATATATATATATATATATATATAAATACCCGTTACTTGTCACATAGTAGAATGTAGAAATAGATAAAGAAATATGAATTAAAATCGAGGCATAGCCAATAGATTGCTCCGAACCCTATATATATATATATATATATATATATATATATATATATATATATATATATATATATATATATATAAAGAAAGACATTATTTCTTTTTGCGATACTTTTCTGAATGAATTGTACCAAAGCGCATTTTTACCTAAATGCGAGATGGGAATAGTTGTCCATTTGACCAATTTGGTACGCCCAAATAGGGAGCAGCATATATATATATACTGTACACTCTTTAACCAGCAGCATATATATATAATGTACACTCTTTAACAGCATATATATATACTGTACACTTTTAACCCTTATCCTCGCCCAAATGGAGAGCAGCATATATATATATATATATATATATATATATATATATATATATATATATATATATATATATATATATATTATATATATATATATATTACAAAATTTCGAGTTTAGCTCTCTGCCATTGCTCACATCCTCACCATTTCTAAATATAAATAATTGTTAGTAGCATATTTTATCATATATATATATATATATATATACGAGGGGCGTGCAATAAGTAATGCCTTTGACCCACTTCCAGTTGTCTGATCTAGCTTAAATTTTGCATATGCAATGATCTATATCTCTATGGGTTATGTGGCAAATTACAGCTCTGAACTGATTGTGGTGTCTGTTTTACAGGTGTTTGAACTGAGTCAGGTGGGAAATGGAGCCTGTTAAATGTCGAGCAATGATCCGGTTTTTGTATTTGAAAGGACACACACCACAGGAGACTTTTGATGAAATGAAAGAAACTGATGGTGATAATGCCCCATTATATGATCTTGTAAAACGCTGGCATCGTGGGTTCAAAGATGGCCGGAAGTCTGTGGAAACAGCTCCCAGACCTGGTCGCCCCTCCTGCCATTGATGAGGCATCTGGCTGTCAAGTTGAGGCTACCATTTTGGAAGATCGGCGAATTACTATTTGCCAAATAGCACAAGATGTCACGATTAGTACAGGGTCTTTGGAAACTATCATTCATGACCATTTGCATATGCAGAAGGTGTCTGCCAGAGTGATTCCCAGGTTGCTCACACCATTCCAGAAGCGAGAACGCGTCGAGTGCTCGAGGATGAATTTGGAGATGTGCCAAGGAGATGAGTCAGTTTTTCAAAAGACTGATTACACAGGATGAAACCTTAGTCCATCACTATGATCCAGAGACCAAATCCCAGTCAATGCAGTGGAAGCACTTGGACTCACCACCTCCAAAGAAGGCAAACGTGCAGCCCTCCGCTGGCAAGGTCATACTCAGAGTCTTCTGAGACGAGGGCGGAGTAGTGATGACAGATTTCCTGGCAAAGGGTACCACAATCACAGGAGCCTATCATGCATCACTTTTGAGGAAATTAAGGGCAGCTATCAAAGTCAAGAGGCGAGCCAAGATCAGCAAAGGTACCCTCCTCCTGCAGAACAACGCTCCGGTCCACAACTCCCATGTCACCAGATGAGATGCACGGGCGTGTGTTTATGAAATCCTCCCCCATCCTCTCTACTCTCCTGACCTTGCACTCTCTGACTTACACCTCTTCCCAGCCATGAAGTTGTTTTTGAAAGGAAAGCGTTTCCCAGATGATGCAGCCTTGATTTCTGAAGTCACGTCTTGGTTGGAGGACCAACCTGGGGTGTTCTACAAAAACGGTCTCCAGAGCTGCATCAAACGATGGGAGAAATGCATAACTCTGGGTGGTTCCTATGTAGAGAAAGACTAATAACTGTGCCAAGTTTCGTTGCTTTACTGCTATGGGAAGTAGGCCAGGGGCATTACTTATTGCACGACCCTCGTATATATATATATATACACACATATGTATATATAAATGTGGAGTATTTTTGCTAGTGAAATAACCAGAACAATGATGATGATGATGACGACGACCACGACGACCACGACGACCACGATGGTGTCTACTTCAAATGATAATGTGATTAGGTATTAAAAAAATCGAATTTTTTCATGATTTCGTTCTTTTTTCTCCTTTGGGAGTTTCTGCTCAATTCCAATTGGCATCATTAAGCGATAGCACTGAAAATACCTCGGAAATATTTTAGTCGGAAACAAGGATTTTTGTAAATCTATCGATGTGATTCCCTCATCACAGAAATAAAATTCAATCTTAAGGACTTCATTGGATTAAACTACGTTTCATTCGTTTTATTTTAATATTGAGGGTTTTTACCTCTTGAATCGTGTATTTTTCTCTATCTCCATCTTTTTATTATCTTTAATATCCACTTTCCCTTTCCGTGTCTGTAGAGACCCATATACGCACACCCTGTACACAAAACTCTTCTCGTTTTATATATAAAAGGCGTTTTGTCTGTGTATCTATGTACGTGTGAGTTCGTTCTCGATAAACTCCAGAACTACAGGGCCGATTTTTTTTTAATTCAATACCAATGTCCGTTGTGTCTGGAAGTGTTCTTAGATAATTTTTTTGTCCCCTGACAAAGGGAGTATTGGTCTGTAAATTCACCCTGTCCATTCGTCCGTTCACTTGTCCGCACTTTTCTGAATATGACTTGGAATTTTTGGAAATTTTGCAAAAACATTAAACATGATATGAGTAAAAAGTAAAAAACGGATTTTCCGGGAAAACTCCGGTTGCCCCCTCCCAAAGGTGTTTATCGGTTTAAAATGCTAAAATGTACACTTTTGTTATTAGAAAAAATGAATGGCTTGGATTTTTATAAAACTTTCTGAAAAGTTGTAACTTACTGATTTCTATATAGTTTTGTTTTTCTTTACTTCGTGATAACTCTTGTGTGTGCCCCAGAGGTTCTTTTAGGGCTAATAAAAACACTCCATTTTCGGAACTATTTTACCATATTTGTCCCAAATTTTCTGTGTATGTCTATTTAGCAGTTTTGTATGGTGCTGAACTCAAATTTAAATATGTTAAAGCCTTGGGAACTTTTGAGGCTAAATGGGGCGGGGGGGGGCAAATGATGGACTTGGTAATTTCTTTTTTTGCATGATGCAGAACTAAAATTTACACATATTAATGCATAAAACTGCATCGTTTGTTCATTTTCACAGGGATTTTACATCCCCTGCGGACTCTGAGGGCTAAATGGGGCGTGCAAATGCTAGTCATTTTTGTGCCTCGTCCACTGTGCACTCACGGGGGGCCATGCATACTTCACTTGTTTTTATCAGAATACCGTCGATAAGTAGCGACAATCGATAAACTAAAAAATCTGATTAAAGAAGGAACAGTCCGATTTTGACCAAAGTTAACACCCTTATACAGCCTTACATCGCGAATGCATTTAAAAAGTTTTATAACCGCACAAGCAAAATGTCCCAGCTTATAAAATCAACAATAGGTACTTTGATAAGTCAGGGGTGCGTTCGATATCACAGCACAACTGAAACATGATACTTTCGCATTCAAGCCATTGCATAAAAATAATTTTATAAAATCAGCATTAGATTCTCTACAGTGCAATGTAGACTAGAATGTATTGTGGGCTAGGACACTGCGCGGAGTCAAGTGAAGTTTCCTCCCGGTGAACCGATGTGTGCCCCCCGACTATCAGAAAATTAATCTCTGTTTGTGTGCTTGTCTGTCCGTTTCAATTTTTTCTCAGAAAACTATTGGACGGATTTGACTGAAAAATTGTGTATGGAAATTGGTTATGATAAGGTGCAGCGAACAAAGTATTATGGTATCTGTTCAATACAAGGATTAATATTGAGTGCAAAAGAAGGGCATAAATTAAATCTAAGCATAAATTAAATAAAATAAATTAAATTAAAATAAAATAACCAATATTAAATTAAATTAAATACACAAAATAAAAAAATTATTAAATTAATTTAATAAATTAAACTAAATAAAATAAAATTAAATAAATTGATTAAATTAAATACAATATAATAAATTAAATTAAATTGAATGAATTAAACTAAATTAAATTAAACAAATTACATAAAATCAATTAATATATATATATTAAATCAAATAAACTAAATTTAAAAAATTGAATTAATAACGTTAAATAAAAAAAACTAAAATAATTCATTAATAAATAGCGCTAGTAATTCCAACACCGGTGAGAGAGATGCGACTGCACGTCAACTGCTAGCCGAGTGTCCAGCAGATATACACGCTTTCCTATCTTTGTACATTATTGTTAATACACTTATTCCTTAACCGAACCTCGACTTTATTGTTCTTATTTTCACTGTTGTTCCGCGACACAACAGATTGGCGACAAGGAATCGAAACGGCCATCACTGCAGAGAATCACCAAAAGTGATTAAAATAAAGATTCGTAAAATCTTTACGGCAGAACACCATCGTCATTTCAACAGATATTTGGATACGCAAGGATTAACAGCGAATTAATTACTACAATAATAATTTCGCGACGGGAAAAACTTGCTACAAAAACTACAGCGAAAAACGTGAATGTTGTCAATTATTTAATAATTAAACACACTTGCCAAGTGTTTTAGAAAGGGAAAAAGGGTTCATTTTTTTCTTCACCAGAAGCCATTTTTCCTACGGTAAGAATTTTCTTCTGCAAAGTTAAATGTCCAAAACCAACTAGCAAATACAGCGTAAGCTTATCGTTATTTCGATAACATCTGGGATTTGAAAAAAAAGCACGCTTGACTTTGTCAACAGAAAAGACACAGGCCGTGAAAAATAATTATTCGTGTACGTCATTTGTGCTTCGCAAACACGTAAAGAATTAAGTCATTTTTTTTTTTTTTTGCAAAAGGCTAAGAGGGTAAAAAAAGAAAAGAAAAAACTAAAAGTTTCTCATACGAATTCGTCGGATATTTAAAGCGACGAATTTTATTTTTGCTACGTAAAAACACGTGCAAATAAAAAAATGTTAAACAAATGTTATTTCGCTGGATTGTTTCTAGTAAGACTAGAAATATAGCGTTCAACAAATTAAGTTACAAAAGGACTGCTAAACTGTTGTTCTTCAAACAAAAGAATTGGGAAAGAAAACTTGGTTGATTTTTTTTTTTACTAAGGAATATTTATTTAATACAAGCGTAAATTGTAAACTGAATTTGTATGATGAATGCGAAATTCAAAGATTCACTGTTGGATTTGTTCCAATTCCAGGCAGAGCAAAATCTCGCGTTGCAAAAGCAGCAAATTTAACAAGTAGAAAGAGAAGAGAGATTTAAACAAGCATTTGAAGAAAAAATGCTTCAACAACAAACGCTTCGAGGAAATATTGATGAAAACACAGGAGGAACAAAGAAAAAGTCTGGAGGTGACAAAGTTAACTAAAACGGACGATAATCATAACGCATTTTCTCAAACAGCTGTGTGGGCCGCTATTGAAAATTGCAATTATAATCCAGAAGACGATGTCACTTTCGTCTAGTACTATAGACGATATGAGGATATTTTATATCGGATTGTAGTACCTGGTCAGGCGTGAAAAAGTTAGGCTTTTGCTAAGGAACAGCCGAGTATACAAAGTTCGTGAATTTTATTCTCCCAAAAAATACCAGTGAGTTGAGCTTCAAAGAAACTTTTACGCTACTTACAGAACTGTTTTCTGCAAAAACGTCTATTTTCCATAGGCGATACAAATGTGTGAATGTTACTAGAAGAGAGGAAGACGACTACACTACTTATGCAAGTATAGTGAACAAGCATTGCGACGATTTTAAACTGGATGAATTATCATCAGATAATTTTAGATGTTTAATATTTGTGCAAGGGCTGGTCTTAAATAAAGACGCTGAAATCAGGCGTCGTGTTTTAAATAAACTCGAAAACGAACCGAATTTAAAACTACAAAACTTAGCGGAAGACTGTGAACGGTTTATTGCGTTGAAACAAGACAGTCGTGACATAAAGGAAAGTGGAGTGTCGCATATCAAAAAGATCCATCAAAAGAAAAATTCGACTTCAAAAGATAACCAGAGAAAGAAACAGGGAAAAGATCCACCTGGACCATGTTGGAGGTGTGGAAATAAACATTGGTACATTGAGTGTCCTTACAAATTCAAAGAATGTGACAACTGACACCAGAAAGGGCATAAAGTATCGCATTGTAGAAAAAAATCTGGTAGAAAGACATCCAGTAAAGTTACGAGAATTGAACCTGAGGAACAAAGTATCCGGAAATATGTACAGATCAAAATGTTTAAAAAGAAAGTAAGGCTACAGCTGGATAGTGGGTCTGACATTTCCATTATTAATGTACAGAAATGGAAGAGGCTTGGGAAACCCACTATGATTAAATCACATAAAACGGCGGGAAATCAGTGACGAAAAAATTACCTTCGAAGGAGAATTATTGACGAATATTTTTCCAAAACAGGACCGAAAAAGCAAGAATTTTTGTCATGCAAAAATCAAACAACCTCTTTGGAACTGATCTGTTCGAAAAGTTTAGACTATGGGATCTGCCTTTAAGCTCATTTTGCCAAAAGGTTGAGGATTCGAATGTGGAGGCAGAAAAACTTAAGAGGGAGTTAAAAGAGAATTTCCCAGATTTATTCTCAGACTGTTTGGGAAGGTGTACAAGAGCGGTAGCAAAATATTACGTAAAAGTAAATGAACCGCCAGTGTTCAGAGAGAAAAGAAATGTGCCATACTCTGCTATAGAACAGATAGACAGTGAATTAGAAAGATTCGAAAACGTGAGTGTCATCGGAAAATTTGTTTGATCACAGTGAGTGGACTGCATCAACGGTTTACATCAAAAAGAAGATTAAGGAGATTCGGGTTTGCGCCGACCTCGCGACAGGCTTAAAGAGCGCATTACAAGATCACCATGATCCTCTTCCGAGCCCTGAAGAGATATTTGCGAAACTGAGTGGAGGGAAATATTTTTCGAAAATCTACCTCAGTGACGCGTACTTACAAATCCAGTCGATGAGGAGTGTTCAAAGCTGCTCTGTATTAATACCCTTAAGGGCTTGTACAAGTTTAACAGACTTCCTTTTGGAGTCAAAGTCGCCCCTGCGATTTTTCAGCAAATTATGGACATTATGTTAAATGGGTTGGATTTCGCAGTAGGGTACCTGGACGATGTGTTAATGAAAAGCGCTAGCAAAGAAAAACAAAAAGCTCATGTAAGCCAAGTATTCTACAGGATCTAGAATTATGGATTTAAAGTAAAACAGGAAAAATGTACATTTTTCAGGGAGAAAATAAAATACTTGGGGCAAATCATCGATAAACATGAAAGAAGGCCGGATCCAGATAGATCGAGTGCAATAAAGAATATGCCTGCTCCAGAAAATATTGCGTCTTTACAAAGTTTCTTAGGTTTGGTCCCAACTATGGGTTAAATAGAAACCGACTTGTAAACAAATATATTCTATTCAAAAAAAATTCTTCAAAATCTTTGGATTCGGCATTAAATAACCCGAAAAGGGTTGATATGCCGTAAAACAAAAACAACCAACCAACTTATGTTTGGCAAATTACTACAATGTATGTGTGCCAAATATGCATAAACTAAGGAAAGACCAAAAATTGGTCTAGACGCAAGAGTGCGAAGAGTGCGGTTATGTTCGGGCGCAAGGTTAGATCGATTTTTCACAAGTTGTTACCAAACCAGGATAGCCCAAACCGCAAAACACCGATAACAAAAAAACGGTATAAAGTTGGCGAAATAGTTTTCTACAAGATTCACAAAAATAATAAGACTTTCTGGGAGTCCGGCATTGTTGAGAAACAAATAGGCAACATGGTCTACATGATTAAGGGACCAGACTTCGTGCACAAACGTCACACTAACCAAATTCGGAAAAGATATTCGAACAGTGAGGTGGCCAGATCGCCCGAGGAGGACATCATGGACACAGTGTTTGATACTCTTAAGGTGTCCATACCAGTGACAGCTCCGGAGAACTAAAGATCAAACAGAAAAAGGAAATCAACAGAATTGATTAGGGTGAACCCAAAACAAAAACATTATTAATCCCAGACGGGATATTTTCAAAGGGGAGTGTTATACCGGCCTTCCTTGAACAGAGGAATTTATATCGATTAGCACTATAAATAGCGCTAGTAATTCCAACACCGGTGAGAGAGATGCGACTGCACTTCAACTGCTAGCCGAGTGCCCGGCAGATGTACACGCTTTCCTATCTTTGTACATTATTGCTAATACACTGTCCCTTACCGAACCTCGACATGATTGTTCTTATTTTCACTGTTGTTCCACGACACAAGAATAAGTTCATTCCAGCAGTTTCTGTCCAGATGTTGCAACAATACTCCATGCTTTGATGTACTTGGCTCTTTTATAGGTAGAGAATTGCATCAGCAGTGATATATCTACTGGATCGATAGAAGTATCTCACAATTTTTCCATCGACCGTTGCAACAGATTTTATGTACGTGTTCTATTTCAGATCAGGAGTAAAGGTCAAGCCTACAAGCTTGTCAAAACAGGGAGCCTCCCCAAGACGAGAGCAACTCATTTCAATTAATGGCAGATGGGGATTAGAATGTTGATGATGTAAAGATAGAATCTGTGTCATTGTCCCACATGCTCAAGATCAGAGGAGAGAGAATCAAAGAGAACTTGGTCGTTTACGGCCTTTTATGTGTGGTCATAGATGGTAGTGTTATCAGCATAAATGTCCAAGAGTGATCTAAGGATGTGATTTGGAAGATCATTAATGTAGATCAGGAACAGAGTTGGACACAGGATGGATGCCTGAGGAACTCCGGCATTAAGATTATGAGCTTCTGATTTTTGCTCTTCAACCACTACTCTAATGAACCTATCAGAGAGAAATGATTTAATAATTGAAAATACATTTCCAGCTATATCATATATGAAGTAGACCTTTATTGATATCGTTCATTTTTATTTTTTTAAATATTTATTGCTTGCTTTCGTTTTTTTTAATATTTATTGTTAGATTTCATTTTTAATAATGTTTATTCTTTCTTTTTATTTAAAAAAAAATATTGTTCGTTTTTTTTTTAATTTTATTAATCGCTTACATTTTTAAAATATTTATGGATCATATTCATTTTTTTAATTTATAGTTCATTTTCATTTTTATAAACACTTATCGTTCATTTTCATTTTGAAAAAAGATTTATTGTTTGCTTTAATGCTTGATATTAGTCATTGTTTGTTTTCATTTTTTCTTTAAATTGTTCGTTTATTTTTTTTACTTATCCTTTTTTTTCCTTATATTATTTATCGATCTATAATTTTTTTTTCATTTATCTTTTATTTTCATTTCAAAGATTATTTATTTTCGTTTTCATTTATAAAAAATTATTTATCGTTAATTTCCATATTTAAACAAAAATACTTATTGTTCCTATTATTTGATTTTCAAACTACTGTTCTCATTTTGAGTGTAACTTTTAGAATATTTCGGTCAATGTAACCTCCGACCTTCTACAGGTTTGTAGAATACTTAGATAATCTATTGTAAATATCTGGGGCTATAACGTTCAATTCTCAGTGTGGGTGACTGAAAAAATATAATTGCGAATTACTTAAGACGTCCATGAAATCACTGTTGACGGAACAAAACCATACTAACCTTACGTATTAAATAAACGGTTCGCTTCGAAATTCTGTCCAAATTCTCGAGCTCGACAGAAATCTTCCTTAATTGGACAAAATACACCTCAAGAAGGTTGGAGATTACATCAAGCGAAACATTGTGAAAATGACGCTCAAGTAGAGAAGAATAGTCTGATGAATAACAAAAATACGAACTACTGAAGCCTAATAAAAATAAACAATTTCTTGACAAGAGTTTCCCGAAAATTTTCAACAACCTTAAAAGAACTACAGACCCGTACGATATGGATATCCTTAGCATACATCTACCGATGTACATAAACTTATAAATGAACATAAATTTACGAATATAAATAAAATAACATATGTAGATAAATTTACAGATGTGCACAAATTTACAGATGTACATAAATTTACGGACGTACATAAATTTACCAATGTACATAAATTTACGTATGTATATAAATTTACGAATGTAAATAAAGATTTACAGATGTCCATAGATTTACAGATGTACAAAAATTTGCGGATGTACATACATTTATAGATGTACATAAATCTACGGATGTACATGAATTGATAAATGTACATAAATCTACAGATTCATTAAAATTTACAGATGTACATAAATTAACAGATGTACATAAATTAACAGATGTACATAAATTAACAGATGTACATAAATTTACAGATGTACATAATTATACAGATGTACATAAATTTTCAGATGTACATAAATTTACGGTTGTACATAAATTTACAGTTTACATAAATTTACAAATGTAAAAAAATAGACCCATAGGAGTATAGAAGGTATATAAGATAGTGTCACTTTCCGTTCGTCTTTGCTTTACGTATCGGATTTTTTAATAAATAATTTTACTACGAACATTTTATGAGTGTTGGTTTCGGTTTCGATTTTAGCTGATGATACTCAAGTCATATATATTTTTTTTTTAACTTTTGAAATCACTTGAAATATTGGGTAACTATAATATATAATAACCGATGGAAAATTGACACTATAATAATATATATGAAATCTGCATAAATTAAAATATACTTAAGCGTATTTTACTGAACAAAGCCAGGTGCCTCAGCTATATATATATATATTAGTGTTGGGAGGATTAATCGAAATTGGGACTCAGCAAAGAAAAAGAGAAAAATAATTTGCCAACCCGTAATCAATCGGGTCAGTATCTATTGCATAGATTTATTAAAGAGGGAACAGTCTAAGTTTGACCAAATTAACAGTTTTATACTAGCAGGGTAACCCGACATTGCTCGGTATTGTATAAGGATGAAGGAATTTTCCACACTTCCAATACTTTTTATTTTCATCGACATTGATGAAATCTCTCATTCATCAATCGATCAATTGACTACCTTAGTCAGGAACTGACCACGTTTCGCGGGGGGAGAGGGTAGCTCCACATGCCTCCCAACAGTGGTTTAGTCCGCAATACTTTGCCTGCTGTAGAGAACCTACTGTTCATTTAATGAAATTATTATAACTAATGACTCTTTTTTATTATTGAAATTTCACCCCAAACAAGGCACATGACCACTTTGCTGTAGGGGGCTACTATCAGGGACATAAGCTACATGGGTACTATGTGGGGAGTTGGCCAGCAAGATGTCGGTTCACGTTACACTTGAACTTCTGCATGTAAGTACAGTTTGAGAAACAGGAACTCGGAAGGGAATTCCAAAGTCCAGCGGTTCTGGGGAAGAAACTACTGGAATAGAAGGCTTTCTTACATCTAGGGATCTCTACTGTGAAGGTGTGGGATTTTGCTGCTTGTCGGGTTTGTCGGGGGGTACTTACGTCGAGGGGACACAAGTGCTTGCAGTTCGTCAGAGCATCCGCCATTGAAATACTTATTCACTTTTGTTACCGTGCTGAAATAATAATGGTATTATTTAGAAAGCTATTCTTAACATAGTAATCGGAGGGTGTTCTCTAACTATTCTTGATTTTCACAATTAAATAAAAAATTATTTTCAACAATTAATAACAATTTAATTTAATTTAACTTGAAAATACTATTTAAAAATAGACTGGTAATTAAAGTGCATACGCACCGACTTAACTCAAAGTTAAAAATGCAAAAGTCAAGTACAATGATTTGATCGTGCTTTACACATGAACATTCATTTTAAAAGTGACCCTGTCTTATAAAAGAACGGACAGTTGATTTTATACGCCGGGTGTTTCTGGTGGTGCGGTGATAAAATTTCTCAAATGCATTTGTGATGTTAGACTGTATAAACCTGTTAACTTTGGTCAAACTGAGACTGTTCCCTCTTTAAAAAAATATATATATGCAATAAATAAATACTGACTCGGCGGGTTACGGGTTGCCAAATTATTTTTTATTTTTTTATTCATGTTCCTAGATCTCTTCCTAATTCATTTTTCATCTTTTTTTTATTTTATTTTATTTTTCTCCTCCCTTTCTCATTTAATGCTCCCCTTCCCCCCCCCCCCCAAAAAAAAAGAATTCCAAAATTGCATTCCAGCTTATCAATGTTCGGCAGGATATTTTTTAATGTCTGATTTCGATTCTCTCAAAGTACCGCAATGCTCTTGTCAGCACGCACACCACGTCTATCTCCGTTACATAAACAAGAAACGATCTCTGTCTGTCTTTCTTTCTTTCTTTCTATCTCTCTGTCTCTCTCTCTCGCTTTATATCTCTCTCTCTTTACACCACATTTTTACTCACTCTCAATCTATCTCTTTCCTCCAATTTCTCTTACTCACACATGCACACAAACACATACACACACATATATACACACATACACACACATATACATACACACATATACACACATACATACTCGTACACATGCACACACATGCACATATATACACACATACACACATACATACGCCATATACACACATATGCACTCATACACACCTATACACATACGCACATGCACACACATGCACACGCTAACACACACGCACACTATACTATACAGAAGGAAAATCACAAATTGCTTTGTTTTGTTTCTTTCTTTCGGTTTTACGTTATTCTTGGCTAATTTTTTTTCTTTTCGTTTTTATATTTCCTTTTCTCTTCTTTCTACTTTTGTGACGTCAGGTCCCATTCTTTTTTCTGGGCTCAAAATGAGAATAATGTTTGCAACGCATTTTCCTTTATAAAAATACAGTGTCGAAAAAAGAAACGGTTTTTAGTTGCGTGCAAACGACTCTATAAGTCACTCCGTCGGTCGCTCGGTCTGTCGATCTGTCCGTAACACTTTTGCGCTTGGCCTTTTTGGTTAAGATCAAAGTTTGTTGTTAATAGATGCTGTTCTGAGCTTTTTAACCTTTCTTAGCATTTTGGCCAAGCTCAAAATGTAGTATCTGTTCCGACAGATACTGCAAGCTATGACTAGCTATGACTAGCTATGACTAGCAAAGACCAGATGTGGGGGCAACCCCCACATGCCTGACCTTTAACCAGCTCCCATTTCCCACCTCTCGGGAGCTGGTCCCCTTTTTTCCCTTCCCCCTCCCTTCACTCCTCACATTAAAAATCGGCCTTGTGCCTAATTTGCTCGGTGGGGGAGCAAATAAATACCATCTGTTCCGACAGATAGTGCAAGCAAAGACCATATGTGGGGGAAACGCCACATATAAGACCTTGGTCAATGTAGGGGCAGCCCTTCATACCAATTGTCACTAGCCAGCTCCTCTACCCCTAGGGGAGTTGATCCCCATTCCCCTTCACTCCTCATATTAAAAATCGGCCTTGTGTCTAATTTGCTCGGTGGGGGAGCAAATAAATACAGGTTTTGTTGACCTTTTGCCCAAGATCAAAGTGTAGTATCTGTTCCGGAAGATACTGCAAGCAAAGACCATATGTGGGGGCAATCCCACATATAAGACCTTGGTCAATGTAGGGGAAAATCTTCATACCAATTGTCACTATCCAGCTCCCTACTCCCCCGGGAGTTGGTCAACATTTCCCCTTCACTCCTCACATTAAAAATTGGCCTTGTGCCTAATTTGCTCGGTGGGGTAGCAAATAAATACCCTTTTCTTGGCTTTTTGGCCAAGATCAAAGTGTAGTATCAGCCGTAACAGATACTGCAAGCAAAGACTATATGTGGGGGCGACGCCACATATAAGATCTTGGTCAATGTAGGGGCAACCCTTCATACCAACTGTCACTATCCAGCTCCCCTACTCCCCGTAAAGTTGGTCCAGATTTCCCCTTCACTCCTCGCATTAAAAATCGGCCTTGTGCCTAATCTGCTCGGTGAGGGAGCAAATAAATACCAACCCCACATATAAGACCTTGGTCAATGCAGGGGAAACCCTTCATACCAATTGTCACTATCCAGGTCTCCTACTCCCCGGGGAGTTGGTTCCCATGTCCCCTTCACTCCTCACATAAAAAATCGGCATTGCGCCTAATCTGCTCTGTGAGTTCTGCTAGATTGTATATTTTGCCGTTCCAGCAGACAGCAGTGTGAAGATCAATGAGATAGAGAAGCGGAGTAAATACACAGAAATGGCCATAATTTTGTTGTGTCCGTTTTTGCTGTGAATGTCTTAAAAGTATGAATAGAGATTGGAGCTCAGTCGATCACCTACGATAAAATTAAGGATGGAGTAATGAAAGACTAATAGGGTTTCCGACTAGATTTCAAAGTCGGGTTTTATTCTCTCAAGTCAAAAGTTCGTCTAACGACATCTTTTTTTTATATATGGCAGCAGTACTCCATCTTAGGATTCAATTGTTGTCACAACCGAGAGTAATAGTACGGATAAGCCCACGCTCCCTTAAACAATACTCATGGTGTGCGTCTCAAATATCCAAGCACCTGGATTTCTCATGTGGTTTAGCTAAGCCCGGTGAAATTGTTTCCACTAACTGGGAGAACGGGAAAAGGCGGTCCACTGGCGTCTTAAAACCAGTCACTTCAGCTAGATGGCACGTCAACTTTGGATGGTATTCCACCATCTGATTCAAAACCTCCCCTACCTTGTGGAATTACCGCATAACGCTAAGGGAGTAAATCCTGTCAGACATCTGGAGATGGGGTCCTTTCGGTTAACTCTATATTGCCATTACCGGAAATTCCTGTGGTGCAGTTAGAACCATGCTGTATCGACATTGTCTTTCTCTTGGATTCTCTAGGCTTGCGAAGAGGGGGGGGACTGCGGCAAGAGCAACTGTTATCCTCCGATATAACTCTGCCCAGACCATGTAGCTCTAATTCACCAGCGATACACCATCGTCTCCCGAGACCGACGGGTGTCGATGACGACTTAGGAACTCTCTAGTTTTATACAGGAAAGAAATAATAAAACGAGATATATTGTACGGCAAATATGCTTAGCCAACAAATCTGCGTGTTAACTAATGAACAAGTCAGCATGTGCGAAATTCACAAATGTTTTTCATTAACCTATTAAAGAATCAATTGCCATGTTAGTACATATCGATCAAAAGTATCGATGGATTAATAGACACCTTGTCATACCATTAAATAAGACATGTTGCATCGCAGGTAGATCGATCCCGAAGCCTAAAAGGGTTCGGTTCACGAATGTATTTGTGTCAGGCTATTACACGAGACACAGCGTATTATTGCTATCGATTGATGCAAGTTCTTATAGACTTATCATCATATGACGACAAGTGGCACCTCAACCATAACCCAGGTAAAAATAAGGTGTGTTCCTTCCATCATAAAGCCCAAAAGAAGCTCCACGTCACATGAGGACGTAAACTCATGGAAAACTCCCTATACTCAACTGATTTCGAAGTGACACTCGACATGACACTGCCATACAGAACCGACGTCTACAAGCTCACAAGAAACTATCAACACGTAAGAGCCTGCTTCCGACTCTGGCTAACAGCTTTGGAGAAGCTGACCCACAGACGTTATTGCTGTCAGGTTGAACGATGTGCTACTCAAACACAGAATACTACGCAGCGAGATCGTTCCGCTCATGCTGCAAACGTCGAACACGACAAGGCATGCAGGGCGAATGGCGATAGTGAAGGCAGCACGTGACAAGCAGAGCAACGACAATCGCCATCCTATATATGCACATAAAGGTGGGCCGAGGGATTTACTATGTCGGAAGACCTTTGCCACCGGCATAGGCCTCGGACGAACAACATATGCGTTCTTCTTGCCTGCGTTAGTGGAATGAATAGGTCGAAGACGACAGAAACGAGGCTCTTCAAGCACTAAAAGAAGCTCTGAACTCTCCCTGAAAGAGTAAACAACACTTAACCGAAGTTTGCCAAAATACGAGACAACAAAATGTGCTAAATATAGGACAATGAAGTTTGCCAGAGTATGAGAAGACGAAATTGGCTGAAATACGAGACAAGAAGTTTGCCTTAATACGAAAATACAAAATTTTCTAAATATGGGATAACAAAGTTTGCTCAATTTTCGAGAAAACGAAATTTGCCAAAAAACGAGAAAACGAAATTGGCTAAAATACGAGACAATGAAGTTTGCAAACAATACGAGAAAACGAAATTGGCTAAAATACAAGACAAGGAAGTTTTTTTTTAATACGAAACAACGAAGTTTGCCAAAATATGAGAAAGCGAACTTTACCAGAAGACAAGACCACGAAATTTGCCAAAATACAAGACAACAATGTTTTAAAAAATATGAGAAACAAAGTTTGCCAAAATACGAGATAACGAAGTTTCCCGAAATACGAGAAAATGAAGTGTTTTAAAATACGAGACCATGAAGTTTGTAAAAATACAGGAAAACGAAGTCTGCCAAAATATAAGACAACGAATTTTGCCAAAATACGAGACCATGAAGTTTGCCAAAATACGAGACCATGAAGTCGGCCAAAATACGAGACTATGAAGTTTGCCAAAATACGAGACAACGAAGTTTACCAAAATACGAGATAACGAAGTTTTTCCAAAATACGACACAACGAAGTTTGTCAAAAATACGAGAAAACGAAATCTGCCAAAATACAAGACAAGGAAGTCTGCCAAAATACGAGACCATGAAGTTTGCCAAAATACGAGACCATGAAGTCTGCCAAAATACGAGACCATGAAGTCTGCCAAAATACGAGACCATGAAGTTTGCCAAAATACGAGACCATGAAGTCTGCCAAAATACGAGACCATGAAGTTTGCCAAAATACGAGACCATGAAGTTTGCCAAAATACGAGACCATGAAGTTTGCCAAAACACGAGACCATGAAGTTTACCAAAATACGAGACCATGAAGTCTGCCAAAATACGAGACCATGAAGTTTGCCAAAATGCGAGACAACGAAGTTTGCCAAAATACGAGACCATGAAGTTTGCCAAAACACGAGACCATGAAGTCTGCCAAAATTCGAGACAACGAAGTTTGCCAAAATACGAGACCATGAAGTTTGCCAAAATACGAGACCATGAAGTTTGCCAAAATACGAGACCATGAAGTTTGCCAAAACACGAGACCATGAAGTTTGCAAAAATACGAGACCATGAAGTTTGCCAAACCACGAGACCATGAAGTTTGCCAAAATACGAGACCATGAAGTTTGCCAAAACACGAGACCATGAAGTCTGCCAAAATACGAGACCATGAAGTCTGCCAAAATGCGAGACAACGAAGTCTGCCAAAATACGAGACCATGAAGTTTGCCAAAATACGAGACCATGAAGTTTGCCAAAATACGAGACCATGAAGTTTGCCAAAATACGAGACCATGAAGTTTGCCAAAATACGAGACCATGAAGTTTGCCAAAATACGAGACCATGAAGTTTGCCAAAATACGAGACCATGAAGTTTGCCAAAATACGAGACCATGAAGTTTGCCAAAATACGAGACCATGAAGTTTGCCAAAATACGAGACCATGAAGTTTGCCAAAATACGAGACCATGAAGTTTGCCAAAACACGAGACCATGAAGTCTGCCAAAATACGAGACCATGAAGTCTGCCAAAATGCGAGACAACGAAGTCTGCCAAAATACGAGACCATGAAGTTTGCCAAAATACGAGACCATGAAGTTTGCCAAAATACGAGACCATGAAGTTTGCCAAAATACGAGACCATGAAGTTTGCCAAAATACGAGACCATGAAGTTTGCCAAAATACGAGACCATGAAGTTTGCCAAAATACGAGACCATGAAGTTTGCCAAAATACGAGACCATGAAGTTTGCCAAAATACGAGACCATGAAGTTTGCCAAAACACGAGACCATGAAGTCTGCCAAAATACGAGACCATGAAGTCTGCCAAAATGCGAGACAACGAAGTCTGCCAAAATACGAGACCATGAAGTTTGCCAAAATACGAGACCATGAAGTTTGCCAAAATACGAGACCATGAAGTTTGCCAAAATACGAGACCATGAAGTTTGCCAAAATACGAGACCATGAAGTTTGCCAAAATACGAGACCATGAAGTTTGCCAAAATACGAGACCATGAAGTTTGCCAAAATACGAGACCATGAAGTTTGCCAAAATACGAGACCATGAAGTTTGCCAAAATACGAGACCATGAAGTTTGCCAAAATACGAGACCATGAAGTTTGCCAAAACACGAGACCATGAAGTCTGCCAAAATACGAGACCATGAAGTCTGCCAAAATGCGAGACAACGAAGTCTGCCAAAATACGAGACCATGAAGTTTGCCAAAATACGAGACCATGAAGTTTGCCAAAATACGAGACCATGAAGTTTGCCAAAATACGAGACCATGAAGTTTGCCAAAATACGAGACCATGAAGTTTGCCAAAATACGAGACCATGAAGTTTGCCAAAATACGAGACCATGAAGTTTGCCAAAATACGAGACCATGAAGTTTGCCAAAATACGAGACCATGAAGTTTGCCAAAATACGAGACCATGAAGTTTGCCAAAATACGAGACCATGAAGTTTGCCAAAATACGAGACCATGAAGTTTGCCAAAATACGAGACCATGAAGTTTGCCAAAACACGAGACCATGAAGTTTGCCAAAATACGAGACCATGAAGTTTGCCAAAACACGAGACCATGAAGTCTGCCAAAATACGAGACCATGAAGTTTGCCAAAATACGAGACAACTACAGAATGTCCCACTTAAAAGTAGCCCAGAAAGTGAAGTACAGATGAGGAACATATTTTTATTGTTTACATTGCCTGTAGCATTGTATAATTATTCATCGGAATAGTGTTGTCATCTTGAATGTGATTTTCACAACGTTTCGATCGATGTAACCTCCGACCTTCTTCAAGTGTATCTTGTCGAACTCGGGAATGTTTCTGTCGAACTCGGGAATTTGGACGGAATTTCGAGTGGAACCCTTTATTTACTTCACGGGGTAGCGTGCTCTTGTTTCGTCAGCCATGATTGGATGGAGGTCCTAAGTAATTCGCAACTCTGTGTTTCGATCGCCCACACTGAGGATTTGACCTTCAACCTTCAGGAGAATATCACTTTTACAATTGATTTTTTTTCAGTACTCTAACCACTGCGCCACGGGATCTTGAAGAATTCCGTCCAAATTCCCGAGTTCGACAGAAAAGTTCGAGCAGATACACTTGATTGGTTGGTTGTTTTTGTTTTACGGCATATCAACCCTTTTCGGGTTATTTAATGCCGAATCCAAAGGTTTTGAAGAAAAATATTTTAATAGAATATATTTGTTGTTTTTACGTCGGTTTCTATTTAATCCATAGTTGGGACCCTAACAGGTACTACCACTCCGGGTCAGAGTGGACCTGGGAGCAATGGTAATTAAAGGGTGGCTCCACACTCCCCAAAGCCCACAATCTGGGGCCTCAACACTGGATATAGTTTAAGGTCATATCCAGGAACCCCATTGAGGGACTTTTACCCTCTGCAGGGGGGCAGTCGGCGTATTCTTATGCCCCACCGACAGGGCCAAGATACACTTGAAGAAGGTCGGAGGTTATATCGAACGAAACGTTGTGAAAATCGCACTCGAGATGAGAACAGTAGTCCGATGAATAATAATACAAGTAACCAATCCTCATCTCAAAACTTCAGAAACGTAATACCTGTAGCATTGTTCAAATTATAGTGTTACAAAAGTTGCTGAAAGTGCGCCGTTGACATCTATGCATTTCTGAGCACGTTTAACAACGTTTGGAGATACTGCCTGTATATCTACCTGTTTATTCTCCTGAGAGCGTTGGTAATGTTCACCTTTAGTTTGATCTTGATTGTGAGGATTATTTTCATAAACGTTTTGTGTTCAAGTCCTTCAAAGATAAAAAATTATATGATGACAAGTCCGGGGAACGTAGTGGCTATAGCCCGTTGCTTATTGTTTTTTCTTCCGTAAACATGTCATGAACGCGTGTCAGTGATCCGTGAGATGTGTTGTGTGTAGCGCCATCTTGTTGGGAAAAGAATTGCATTTTGTGCGGTGGTGTCAGTTGGGCAATCTAAGAAAGATTAGAAAGGCCGTGCTACTTTTAAAGGGGGCGCTTATTCTGAAAAAATTGATTGGACAAAGATTAGAGGAGGTCGGGTTACTTTATATATATATATATATATATATATATATATATATATATATATATATATATATATATATATATATATATATATACAGTTCCGATAAAGTTTTGTTAATAAGAGATCGTGTGTGTTCTGTGAATTCTTACGATGTGTATATAATAATAGGTGATAAATAATAGATAGTACTCTATATTTACTATATAACTTTCTATTTGTACAAATATTATTGTATACATGTGTACATGTTTCCGCTATAGTTTTATTTGAGTTAAGTCTAGCAAATAATTATGTTTTACCTCATACGTACTTTTCTTATCGATGTGAAGTAGGAATGATAGGCGTGATTGCTTAAAATTCTTCGCATTCGCATCAATACAGTTCTCTATGTGCCACCGAAAAAGTCCTTTCTTTATAGACGTAATTAATTACCCGAAAGAATGTCTAATAATGCGATGCCATTGAAAACACATTATGGCCACTTGATTTACTCGCATTGCGACACGAATCTTACATTAAAATAATCAGCAGGTTTTAATTATTTCTGAGTGCACTTGCCTTTTGGTTTTACAATGACAATTTCATTAATGACTTAATCCGCACCCAGCTTAAGCAAAATAGATACACAGAGCGACACACACACACACACATATATATATATATATATATATATATATATATATATATATATAAACCACTTTAGTTGTCTAGCTGTCCGCATTTATCCGAATTATAAAAAGAACAGACATGTTTTATTTGTGTGTTAGTTCGTTCCCAAAAGACTCCAAAACCACTGGGGTAGTTTACCGATTTCTCTAATAATACAAGTGTTCATTCCCAGAAGAATCTGGTTAGTGTATATATATATATATATATATATATATATATATACATATATATATATATATATATACTAGCATTTCAGCCCGGCGTTGCCCGGGTGTTTGGAGGTGTATGTCGAGCAAAAAAAAAAATTCTTAGTAGGAAGGCAGGCTCGAACCCATACCGCAAAGGAGGAAAAGAACGGGAAAAAACCGATGTCTTTTCTGTTACGACTACCGGCAAACCGGAAGTAACGTAGGTTTAAATTAATGCTAGACAATCGAAAGGAGAGGAAGACTTTAGAAAATATCAGCGAAAAAAACGACCCCTCTCCCCTCCGTAGAAAAGTGCCCAGTTGAAGGTGAAGATATTAATGTATTAGTCAATTTTTAGGTATTTGTCGTCTGAAAGGTTTAACTTCAAAACGATACTAATCCTATAAAAATCCGTCTCCTCCGTCGAAAGTTTTAGGCAGGCAAACATGCATACATATATTTATATATTGGTAACTAAAACTTTTCGACCCAAACCGATTAAAAGGCTTGTCCTATCTCTGAATACCCTTTATGTAAAATTTCGAATGTTCAGACCAGAAATTGTCTGAGTAATTTGGTAGAGACCGCAGAGGTCAACCTTTTTTAACTTTGACCCCTATTATGACCCCTTGACATTCATTGTTTAGTGCTCAAATCAAGTTATTAAGTTAGATCCACGTCCAAGGAACATATATCTAAAATTTCAATTGTTTATACCGAAAATTGGAGGAGGAGTTTGGTAGTGTTCTCAAAAGTAAAATCTTTGAACTTTGACATCTTAACAGCCAAATTTCTGTCCGAAAATGGATTACAAAGATTTTCCCAAATTTCAGTACACTGTATATCAAATTTCGAGTTTGTAGACTTACAATTGACAGAGTTGTTGCGTAGGGAAATGTACACAGACACACAGACACACAGACATACACAGACGCACACACACACACACGTTCACTTTTATAGATATATGGAATATATATATAAATATATATATATATATAAAGTGAAATTATATAAACAGCAGAAACCCCCTATTATTAAAAATTGTAGGAGACCAGTTTCAATATTTCTTAATAAACATTATATGTTGTTGATAAAAAATGGATGCCCGCTGCATTAACTTGAAAGGTACTATATGTAGACTACGAAACTTTTAAAGTGTTGTTTTTCTACACGCTGATGAACCCCAAGTTGTGCAACTTGTAATTTAATGAACGGTAATATTTTTCTATGCCAACACCGGGCGCCGAAACAACTGTACGCAGATTGTGACTAATAATAGAAACACTTTCAGAAAATGAGTAAATACATGTGTGTTTATCCCTATTATCTTTAAAGAATATACATGTGTGTGTGTTTGGTATTAATTCTGCCTCTTTAGAAATTTGTTCTAGTTTAAATATACTTAAAAACGTAGAAATGTATCTTTCCCAAAGGCCCTTGACTCTCTTTGAAGGACCATAATATTAATTCTATTCGATTGATTTCTTCTTGTCTGATATTGGAATAATCAGCAAAGCATTATTATTATTATTATTATTATTATTATTATTATTATTATTATTATTATTATTATTATTATTATTATTCATGCGATAAAATCAAAAACGTGCCACATATTATGTTTCATTAGCTAGAATCGAAACCAAAACAATTATCGCTCTAGCCTTTGTCGTTACTGTTTGAGCTATCGTCATATAAATAAGAAACTTCATTTCTTAGTTTGAAAATTTGAAGATTACTGACAGTAGTAAATGTATTATATTTGATATTGACCCGCACTAACCTCTCTACATCTTCCTTGACGTGGCTAAAATGGAGTGATGTAACCAATTTAGAAATAGAAAAATTAAGTTATCCTGATTAAATTATGGACCGGAAAGAATAATGTTATTTGGGGTCACCAGATTCGGCCCAGGTTACCGATTTAGTGGGATTGTATACACTAAAGAAATGCATAAAGATCAATCCTGAACTACGGCATTATAAGGAAGATGCCTTGTATTTTTAATTCCAACCTTAGGAACCTGGATGAAAAGAAAAATAGCCTGAACAAATTCTTTCGAAAAATAGATATCAAGATATCTACAGAAATCAACAATAGTATGGTTAATTTTGGGGTGATATTACATTAAATTTGTTAATAACTCATATGAACCCTATCATAAACCGTACCATAATTGATCGTAAATCGATAATACTTCTAACCACCACTTTCCTGTTAAGAAATCTATAGTTTTTTTCTATCTCTAAAGAATTAATAAATTTTCAAAAAATAAACAGCTATTTAATAAAAACTATATCATGCCATGAGGCTCTATCTAGATCAGGTCGTATAAATAAAATTAGTTTTAATTAATCAAAGGATCAACTAAGTGAAACCAAATAATATTTAGATTTAACAAATATGTGTGCATATATATATTATAGAGATATGGGAAAGAATAAGAGAAAAAAATAACAATAGTACAAATAGCAATACATTTTAATTGATAAGTGATCAGATCCATTTTTATAATTCTGGACCACCTATAAGCAATAAGACAAAGAATATTAGGAGATGATCCGCAATATGGTTTAATCCACCTTATTATAAGTATATTTATTCGAATATTCCAAAATATTAAAGCATTATTGATATGAATTTTACGTATAAATTGGGTAAACATTTTAATTAAATTACTATTGAACTATTATTCTCAAAATCTGGCAGTATTTATCATAGAATATTATAACACTAAAATACAAATTGCTTTCAGTTCGCAAGTTAAACACGATAACAATAGTATAACCGAAAATAATTGAAATTGCACAAATAGGAATAATTGCCAATAAAGTTAAAACTGTTTATCTACAAATGGGGCACATAAATTTAAAGTAATAATTGCACATAATCCCAAATAAGTATAGAAGTGTAATGATTAATGAATATATTCCAGTTTTTAATTATTTTACTTAATAAACATGTAAATTTCCGGCTATTAATAGTTTAAAATATTAGATCGAATGGACGCAATTCCAGGAAGATTTAGTTAACTGTTATAATTTACAGCTCGAAAGGAAAAATGTTGAATTTACCGGCGACTAACCATAAATTAGTAAATTAACTGAGTTTGTTCTATTTGTTTTGTTGTGCGGCATGTCAACCCTTTTCGGGTTATTTAATGTAAAATCAAGAAACTTATATATTTTAATATTCATTCATGATGTTTGCTTGGTTTTATGGCATATTTAGTTATTTAATGCCGAATCCACTAATTTTGAAAACAAGTTTTTTATACCTTCATATATTTGTTCATGATGTTCTGTTTTTGTTGTTTTGTTTACGGCATGTCAAACATTTCAGGTTATTTAATGCCGAACCCAATAATTTTGGAAATATATTAAAATATTTATGCATCAAGGTATTTATATTTTTAAATATATATTAGTGATGTTTGGTTTAGTTGTTTTGTTTTATGGCATATCAAGCCTTTTTGATTATTTAATCCAATCATTTCAGAAAAAAAAAGTTTTTCTTGTGCTTCAAGTTCTTTATATTTTCAAATATTTATTTATTGTGTTTGGTTTATTTTTTTGTGTTTATGGCATATTAAGCCTTTTTGATTTATTTAATCCTATTATTTCAGAAAAAAAAGGTTTCTTGTGCTTCAAGTTCTTTATATTTTCAAATATTTAATTATTGTGTTTAGTTTAGTTGGTTTTTTTATGGCACATCAAGCCTTTTTGGGATTATTTAATGCCGAATACAGTGATTTTTGGAATATGATTCCATGCTTCATGCTATTTATATTTTTAATTATGTCTTTATTGTATTTGATTTGATGGTTTTGTATTGGAAAATAGCTGGGGGTGTTATATTAAAAACATGACTGAGTTTTATAAAGGGAAAGTATACATACAATAACGCCAACGCATAATGCATGTTAGTTTAGAAAACAAATATCCCCAGAGAGTCTGATCTGACAACATCAGCTCTGATTGACGGACTAACTAAAATGCTATTTCAACCGAATGCGTGACACGCGAGGGCGAATGTAAAATGAGACTAATATGATCCAGCTTATCTCGGATTATCCATCGGGATGTTCTCTCAGGTAGATTTACGCATCCAGCATCTCTAAGAAGACAGCTTTTGCAAGCTTTGTCTGTCAAGCTTACGTTTTAAGTATCATCTCATAATACTAACAATTAAGTTGTAACCTCCATGCACAAAAAAAGGTTAGTAATGCTTACCTTTAAATAGTATTTCGTTTGCTTGTCTTGTTTAAGTTTTAGATATCACACGCCAGATTTGTCACACTTAAGTTTTAAGTAAGTTCAGTAGGTTGCTGGAATCTGTGTTCAATAGAGAAGTAGGCCAGACTTCAGTAAAAATACTCTCCTCAGTGGCATGTAATTTGATTTCTCTTCTGCGAGATCTGCAGCAGATGTGCTAATATGTGTAGAACGATTAGCTAATATCTCGACGGACGCTTCCTTTCTAGGGCAATTGCTTTTGATATATCAAAGGCCTTTTATAGGGTGTGGCATAAAGATCTATTCCATAAGATCTTCAGCTACGGTATAGCTGGAAATGGCTTCTCAATTATTAAATCATTTCTCTCTGATCGGTTCATAAGAGTAGTGATTGATGGGCAAGAATCAGAAGCTCACAGTATTAATGCTAGAATTTCTCGGATGTGCATCCTTGGCCACACTCTCGTCCTGATCTACGTCAATGATCTCCCAAATCACATTTTAAGATCATTCGTAGACATTTATGCTGACGGCACTACCATCCATGGCAACACATCAAAGCCGTAAATGACCAATTTTTCTCTGATTCTCTCTCCTCTGATCTTGATCGCGTGGTACAATGGGGGGAAAGAGGTGGGTGGTTAATTTTAATGCATCTAAAACCAAGCTTTTATATTTACATCATCAACGTTCTGATCCCCGTCTGGCATCAATTAAAATGAATGGCTCTCGTCTAGGGGAAGCCTCATGTTTTGACAAGGTTCCAGATCTGGCCGTTACTCCTGATCTGAAATGGAACACGTGCATCAAATCCGTTGCCAATGTCGCTGGAAATGGTGGGATCATTCTACCGCTCTAATACTAGACATTCTCACTGGCGATGCATATATAAGAGCCAAGTACTCCTAGAATGGAGTACTGTTGCCTGGGCAGGAGCTGCTCGAAACACACTATCCTATATTGACAGAGTTCAAAATAGACTTCGTAACCTAGTGGGAGTACCCTTTTCTCCTCTCCTGCAACCTCTTTCGCACTGAAGACACGTTGCAAGTCTGTCTCGGCTTTATCCCTATTTTTATGGCAGGCGCACGTCTGAGTTTCGATCTATACCCCTTGTGAAACCTTCGATCTATACCCCCTTGTAAAACCTTCGATCTATACCCCCTTTTAAAACCTTCACGAAAAACACTCGACTAGATGAAACCATTTTCAATCATTTCTCCTACTCTTTATCTGTGTCTAATCCTAAACGTAGATTTCATAAATAAAACTTCTTTCTTGTGATTGCACGCATGTAGAACTCTCTTCCGTTTCCCTGCTTTCCAGCTGACTACAATATGGTTGTCTTCAAGTCCAAAGTAAACAAGTTGATGAATCGTCCTCTTAAATAATCCAATTTACCAAATTGCCACTACTAGTGATTAATATGATATTGTCTCAGTGATTACCGTACACTCTGTAAGTCTTATGCTCGCGTAGCACTTTTATAAATATATATATAATTTTCTAATTTCAGTTACATATGAAATAGCATTTCAATTGGTCTGCTGTACGTCAGTTTTAAGCAATGTTTTAGTTTGACCCTAATTCGTATGTTTGAAATAGAATCCGAGTTCGTTAATCATGCTTAAGTTTTAAAATATAATTTTAATTGGTCTGTCCCTCTTAAGTTTGGAATAGCACACTAATTGATCTGTTATGCTTACGTTTGAAATAGCATCTGATCTGTTACGTTTAAGTTGCAATCGGCATTTTTATAGGTCTGTTATGTTTAAGTTGGAAAGAGCATTTTAGTTCAGCTATAATGCTTACATTTGAAATGGCATTTAGTTGGTTTATTAATCACTAGCAGGGCGACCCGACGTTGTCCGTGACTGAAAGATAATCAGCGAATGTGTCATGCTCCCATCTTTTTATTGTCATCGAAATTGGGTAAATCGGTCATTTTTTTAAACAAATTGATTGATTTCCTGCTCTAGTTAGGGACCCATCCGGGTGCATCAGAAGGAAGCTTCCAATGCCTCCCAGGAGTGACATAGTCCACAATACATTGCACAGTGGAGTAGCTACTGTTGATTTTATAAAATTATGTTTATATACAATGCCTTGTTTAAGTTTGAAATGCAAAAGTATAGTGTCATTGTTCAATTGTTTTCTAAACAGAAACATTTATTTTAAACGCGTTCCTGTAATATCAAAGAACCTACTGTTGAGTTTATATATATAATCTTACTGCCTGTGCGGTGATAATGGCTTGAATTACAATTTAAAATTTAAAAAAATTAAATACCATGGTCCAACTGTGCTTTAAACAGAAGCATTTGCATCGAACACGCACCTGTCATATAAAAGAACCTACTGTTGATTTTATATGTCGGGCCTTTCGGCTTGTGAGATAATAAAGCTTCTCAAATGCATTAACGATGTTAGGCTGTGTGGGGTGTTAACTTTAGTCAAAATCGCCTGTTTTTTCTTCTATCGGATTATTTCGGTTATCGATTATCGATACTTATCGAAGACATTCCGATACAAAACCTATCTAAGAACACTGCCGTGTACATAATTTATCTTCGTGTGAAATTTCATAAAAATCGGCCTAAACGTTTTCAGATCTATGGGGAACGAAATCACACACACACACACACACACACACGCATACTGTTCCTTTTATATAATTGTAGAGATAGCGATACACCAAAGTAAGGTTTTATTGGTCTGTTACGCTTATATTGTACGTATGATTTTATTTGTTTTATCATGTTTTAATTTCAGATATGATCTTCATCGCTAAACGGGAAGATTGGATGGACGTATTTTAAACATGCCCGGTCTTGTTCCCGTGTTTGAGTATCTAAGAACATATTAATCCTTTTTTTTTTTTAATCTTTTAGTACCTTCCAATGATACTGTTAAAACCACCTCTGGCAACGCCTCCATCCTGAACACAAGGTCGTAAGTGAAACCACCACCACTGTAATAACCAACAATAAAAAAAATCATTGACAGCATTTTCTCTCTTTTTTTGTTGTGTGTGTGTGTGTGTGTGTGTGTGTGTGTGTGTGTGTGTGTGTGTGTGTTTACGATAGGCGGATGTTGGATTTCACCAGAGCGAGCGACACGAAATCTGCCACATTTTTCAACCTCCATTTGTTTTTTCGATTGCCTTTTTGCGTGCGTTTTATATCTTCGCAGTCTGGCATCTTGTCTTTCTTGCTTATGCACTAGGGTGCAAAATGAGACGGATAATTTTGGAGGAGACGACAACGACGACGACGACGACGACGACGACGACGACGACAACTTCAAAATCTCTACTATTAAATAAAAGGAACATTGTATATATGTCCAGAATTGCCAGATTAGCCTTTTTAAAGCGTATATTTCACGAATTTGGAAGCACTTTGGTTTTCAAAAATTGTATTTCACCTTTTGTAAAGCGTAAGTAATAGCTAAAAAAGAACAAGTACAATATTATATAGATTATATATATGTGTGTATTTGTTTGTGTATGTGTTTAGCTTGTTTGTTTTACGATATCAAACAAAGACTGGAACATTTATGACTGATACTTGGTAACCAAGTCAGACATAAATTGACGTTTATCGATATTAAATAACCGGCTCACTCGCCATAATGAGAAGAATATTTGCTCATGGGTAGTCCTGGGTTCAATCTATGGTAGAATAATAGCAAAGATTAAAAAGATGATATAATTTTCTTTAATTCGTTTGTAATATTTTTTATTTGGATGACTTAGTAGGGAAAATCAAGATGTCGTCTATGTATCTAAAGTAAAAGTTTCACGGGCCTAGTTTTCAGAAATTCTAAAAGCAAAGGTTTCAAAACTCTACTAAGGAGGTTACACATTAACAAGCCAAACATTATCGAGGGTAAAATACATCATATCGACGCATAGATTTATAATGTTGATTATGTGATCTAATGAAAAAGGTAATGTAACGTTGTCGTTACAACGAAACAAGAGGAAATAAATAAATAAAAATCCGGGTCGGAAATTTTTTCTTGTTAAACAAAATTTTTTATTACCGTTTCTCTCTCGTTTCGACATCACTTAAAACGTCTCTCGCTTATCCGACCGCATGCCGGCCGCAGCCGGCCCATTCTCATCCTCGACTTTACGCGTCATACTTGTCTTCTCTCGACCACATGATGCATTTTTCACTCCTTTTTTTTTCTTTTCTTATCACGCATACTTTCTAATTTACATATACGTTTTTTAGGCAATTACTGCTACTAATCTCTTCATAAGCCAGCTATTCTTCGCTGCTGCTGATATTTTCCCATGTGCTCATATGCACTGTGTTACAGTAAGCTATTTTTTTATGTTTGAATGTTTTAGAAGAAGGTTAAGACATATTTGGTGGAAATATTAGTGTGCAGGAATTCAATATCGAGACTGTTCAGTTTTATTGTCAGGTTAAGGTCTTTTATTTTATAAAGTAGGTTCCTCGAGTTTCTTTTATAGGAAGGGGCTGAATGTGTCTAATAACAGGTTAGTATTTTTGCGATGACCCGTGCTATCTTATGGGTAGCACTGCTTATGCCTTAGTAATGCGGCGAATTGAGACATTATTTTTTGTGCGTCTTATGTAGATCATATAAAATCGGAAATGTAAGGTGATATGCTACGTGATACACCACCTTGCTAAATACTCCGTATTACGAGATGACAGATTAACTGTAGGTGGATTGAAGCCGAGAAAACCGTGCCATTTTCACAACGTTTCGGTCGATGTGACCTCCGACCTTCTTCAGGTGTATCTCGTTAAACTCAGAAATGTTTACATACTAAGATCAGTATAATACGAATAATCAATCCTCATCTCAAATTCCCGAGTTCGATAGAAACATTTCCCAAGTTGGACAAGATACTCCGGCAGAAGATCTAGATTACATCGATCGAAACGTTGCAGAAATGATACTCAAAATGCAAACAGTAGTCCGATGAGCCTAAATAGTATGAATAACCAATCTACATCTTAAAAATCCAGAAAAGTAATATCTGTGAAAGGAGTTAACGATTCCTCTACGCTTCGGTCGAGGAAATAGAGTAGTGGTTGATGGGCAGAAATCAGAGGCCCTCAGTATTAATTCTGGAGTCCCTCAGGGGTCTATCCTGGACTCAATTCTCTTCCTGATCCACATCAATGATCTCCCAAAACACATACTTAACTCATTCGTTGACATATATGCTGATGACACAACCATCTATGGCAACACATCTAAGGCCATGAATGACAAAGTTCTCTCTGATTCTCTCTCCTCTGATCTTGAGCGCGTGGTACAATGGGGGAAGATGTGGCTGGTTACTTTTAATGCATCTAAAACCAAGCTTCTATCTTGACATCATCAACGCTCTGATCCCCATCTGGCATCAAATGAAATGGATGGCTCTCGTCTAGGGTAGGCTCCATGTTTTGACAAGCTTCTGGGATTGGCCTTTTCTCCTGACGTGAAATGGAACACGTACATCCAATCTGTTGCTAAGGTCGCTGGAAAAATGGTGGGATCCTTCTACCGCTCCAGAAGATATCCCACTGCTGGTGCAATTCTCTATCTATATAAAAGCTAAGTACGTCCAAGGATGGAGTACTGCTGCCACATCTGGGTAGGAGCTGCTAAAAACAGCCTATCCTGTCTTGACAGAGTACAAAATAGACTTCGTGGCTTATTGGGGAATGCCCTTTTCTCTTCCCTGCAACCTCTCTCCCACAGAAGAGACATTGCGAGCTTGTCCTTGTTTTATCGTTATTTCCATGGCAAGTGCTCGTCTGAGCTCCAATCTATGGTCCTCCTCCCCAATCTTTCACGAAAAACACCCGTCTAGCTGAAATCACTGTCAGTAATTTTCCCCACTCTGTAACTGTGCCTAAATCCAAACGTAGATTTCATGAACAAAGCTTCTTTCTTAGAAGTGCACTCCAGTGGAACTCTCTTCCGTCTGCCTGTTTCCCACCTGACTACAACTTGGATGTCTTCAAGTCCAACATAAACAAATTCCTGATGAACTGCCCCCTTACGTAAGGCACCTTATCAAATCTCCAATACTAACGATTATTGCGATACAATCCCATTGATTACTGTACACGCAATAACCTTTATCCCCCAATGGCTTCTGGGCCTTGATAAGTGGTGACTTCCATGTAAAAAAAAAACTCTATTTTTTTTACATACAAAGGAGTCACCACTTATCAAGGCTTGAGAGCCACTCTATGATAAGAGTTAAGGAGTGTACAGTGGTCAAGGGGAACATGTCAATCATCGATAGTACTGGAAATGTAAAGGGAGCATTTTGGTTGCTCTCGACTATATTCGACCACTATTTTTTTTTTACTTTATTGCTAGATTGTAGAAAAGATAGTAACTTTTATTGCCGAATCTCATGGGTGCTACAACATCCATCTTCCTGCTCCAATGGTTTCCGATTCCACAGTTATCCAAATTTCAGTCATCTTAACGTAATAAAACCGTTATTCGTTCATTATGTCAGCGAGTTTAATCATATTTGCTGTGTTCTTTCGTGCTTATACTCTTATTAGAGTCAATACGTTTTCCATTTGCAGTACAACAACAAACGTCGCCGGGGGCTCCTAAAACCAGTATCTCCGCTCCATGCTTATTGCTTTTTCTACAAACTTAGAAAGCGTCTGTTTGATGGCTATGTTTATTGCTGCCAGTAAAATTTGATACAATGGAAATTCATCCATCGCTTTACGCAGCATCAAAAACAAAATCATTGATTCTCTCTACCAAAAACTACAAGAGAAAACATTTAAGTAGAGGAACGCCTATTTAAGTATAGTCTATTAAAACAGAGATTGACCTATCTAAAAGAACATCGCTGAAACAGCTGCTGCCTCGTAGACAGTTGATAGATGGGTACGATTTGCCTTATATAAGTTTCCAGCCTTATTTTTTATTTTTTTTTTTTGTACAGGCATTTAAAAATGTCGTAGACCCTTGAAAATCCAGTGTGTTATTGTCATACATTTTATGAGATGACAGACCAATTTTTATGATTTCCGGTTCAAATGAGCAGCAACAGCAGGAATCGGATTACACTCTACTAAAGCCCGATTGTGACAGCTGGTGAACTTCAAAAATGCAATCAAGACATGAGGACTCTTTAAAAAAATGATATGCAGTGAAACGCTGCTTTTAACTTGGAATAAATGCCACAGAAACGTATGCAACGCTTCAGACTGCTTTTGGGCCATCTTTTTTTAACATAGGCCACCACTTATCAAGACTCGGAAGCCACTCAGGAATAATGGCTATTGCGTGTACAGTAATCAATGGGACAATATCGTAGTAATCGTTAGTAATGGAGATCTGATAAAGTGTCTTGCTTAAGGGGGCGGTTCATCAGGAATTTGTTTATGTTGGACTTGAAGACATCCAAATTCTAGTCAGGTGGGAAACGGGTAGACGGAAGAGAGTTCCACAGTAGTGCACTTCCATTCCAAGAAAGAAGCTTTGTTCATGGAATCTACGTTTGGATTTAGGCACAGATAAAGAGTGGGGGAAATTACTGACAGTGATTTCAGCTAGACGGGTGTTTTTCGTGAAAGATTGCCGAGGTCTTTTCTGTGGGAGGGAGGTTGCAGGGAAGAGAAAAGGGCATTCCCCACAAGGCTACGAAGTCTATTTTGTACTCTGTCAAGACAGGATAGGCTGTTTTTAGCAGCTCTACCCCAGATGTGGCTGCATTGGACGTACTTCGCTTTTATATAGATAGATAATTGCATCAGTAGTGAGATATCTACTGGAGCGGTAGAAGGATCCCACCATTTTTCCAGCGACCTTAGCAACAGATTGGATGTACGTGTTTCATTTCACGTCAGGAGAAAAGGCCAATCCCAGAAGCTTGTCAAAACATGGAGCTTACCCTAGACGAGAGCCATCCATTTCAATTGATGCCAGGTGGGGATCAGAGCGTTGATGATGTCAAGATAGAAGCTTGGTTTTAGATGCATTAAAAGTAACCAGCTACCTCTTCCCCCATTGTACCACGCGCTCAAGATCAGAGGAGAGAGAATCAAAGAGAACTTTGTCATTTACGGCCTTAGATGTGTTGTTATAAGTGGTCGTGTCATCAGCATAGATGTCAACGAATGATTTTGCATGAATAAAGCATCAGTTTTTGAATGGCATCAAAGATTCAAGGAAGGCAAGGAGTCTTTAAGTGATGAGGAGTTGTGTGGGACGACAAGTAAATCAGAACACCAAAGCTGATTGGAAAAATAAAGAATTGAATGGATAAGTGCACAGTTTGATGTGATTAGGAAAAGCCATATGGGAACAAACGTTGCTTAACTAACACCAGGTACGTCCAAGGATGGAATACTGTTGCCACATCTGGGCAGGAGCTGCTAGAAAGGACTTGTCCTGCCTTGATAGGGTTAAAATTGACTTCGTAGCCTCGTAGGAGATGTCCTTTTCTCCTCCTTGCAACCTCTATCTCACAGAAGAGATGTTGCGAGTTTGTCTCTGATGTATCGTTATTTTCATGGAAAGTGTTCGACTGAGCTTCAATCTATGGTCCCCCTCGCCAAACTTTCACAATAAACACTCGTCTAGCTGTAAACACTATCAATAATTCCCCCCACTCTTTATCTGTGCCTAAACCTAAACGTAGATTCCATGAACAAAGCTTCTTTCTTAGAACTGCACGCTTGTGGAATTGTCTTCCGTTTTCCTGCTTTCCGGCTGACTACAATATGGTTGTGTTCAAGTCTAAAGTAAATAAGTTCTTGATGAGCCGTTCCATATAAGCTATCAAATTTACCAAATTTTCATTACTAATGATTACTATATTGTCCAATTTCTACTGTACACTCTTTAACCCTTATCTTTTAGTGGCCTCTTGGCCTTGATAATGTGGTGATGCCTATGTAAAAAAAAAATCTCCGTCTTTATTTATATTTTTTAGGTATGTTAATACGTTAGTATTATGCTGACATGTGAAACGGCAGTCACTGACACTTGACACTGATATTCTTGGGAAGGCTGGGTGTTTGAGGATCGAGGCATTGGTGACGATGAACCGGTTATGCTGGGTAGGTCACGTTGTTCGAATGGAGGATGCGAGGCTGCCTAAGCAGTTGTTTTACGGCGAGCTTAAGACTGGGAAACGTCCCCAAAATCGACCAAAGAAGCGTTTCACGGATTGCATAAAAGACGATCTTAAAGCTTTTAAGATTCCTGTTCAGAATTGGGAGACCCTGGGAGAACACCGGCCTGCATCGAGGAAGCTTGTTGAGGGGGAGGGTCCTGAATTTTTTGCAAGGGAAAAAAATCAATCATGCTTGACTCAAGAGAGGTCTTCGGAAGGGGAACGTGTCTGTTTTGCCCATTAAATTGAAAAGTTTGAAATGTGAGGCTTGTAATTGCGTGCTCCTCTCAAAAACACATGCCACGAGCAAAGTGAGCAAAAAACAAAAAAAAAACGGAGCCAGAAGTGAAACAAGTTTTAACACACAACTTTGTCTGCCATACGTGTGGCAGACTGTGCAAGTCTAATGCTGGTCTGAAAAGTCATCTTCGGGCTCACGGACGGGGTTTAGGTGTCGCTGAGGATTGACCTGATAACTATGATGAGGTTGGTGGGGAGCATTGGGATGGCTAAGGTCTGTAAAGACGATGCAATTAGTATTAGGTTGACATAAAAGCTCTTGCGAAATTTTTAATTTGATTTCAAATGATATATTTTCTATCAAGTTTTCTTTATAATACCTTTACTTTGTATAAAAGCCAAGTATGTCCTAGGATGGAGTACTGCTGTCACATCTGTGCAGGAGCTGCTAAAAACAGCCTATCCTGCCTTGACAGAGTACAAAATAGACTTCGTGGTTTAGTGGGGGATGCCCTTTTCTCTTCCCTGCAACCTCTCTCCCACAGAAGAGACGATTCGAGCCTGTCTTTGTTTTTTTTTGTTTGTTTTTTTTTTATTACATTTTCACCCCAAACAAGGCACATTGCCACTTTGGTGTAGGGGGCTACTATCAAGGGCAACAACTACTGGGGTACTATGTAGGGATTTGGGCAGCAAGGTGTCGGTTCACGTTACACTTAAACTTCTGCACGTCAGTACTGTTGGGGAAGCAGGGACCTGGAATGGAATTCCAGAGTCTAGCGGTTCTGGGGAAGAAACTATTGGAGTAAAAAGATCTTTTACATCTAGGGATCTCTACAGTGTGGGGGTGTGATTTAGCTGCCTGTCGGGTTTGTCGAGGGTGCACACGTCGTGGGGGCACAAGTGATTGCAGTTCGTCAGAGCATTCACCACTAAAATACTTGAAGAAAAGGCAGAGGGATGCAACATTTCGTCGATGGGACAGAGGCTGAAGCTTAGATGCCAGTTCAGGGCCTATCAGGTTTGCGACTCTCTTTTGAACCTTGTCAAGGAGCGAGAGACTAGTAGCAGATGCACCAGCCCAGATGTGGCAGCAATACTCCATACATGGGAGAATGGTGGCCTTATAGAGGTACAGGATACTTTCGGGTGTTATTAGTTTTCTAGCACGGTAGAGAGAGCCCACCTTTCTTGCAGCGGTCCTGGCAATGCCTTCAATGTAATTGTTCCAACTCATGTTTCCTGTGAACGTTAGGCCAAGGAGTTTGAAAGATGGACTCTCAGATAAAGAGTCGTTGGCCATTGCTATGGGTAGTAGAGAGGGTTTCTTGTAATTATTGAATGAAACTAGTTTAGTCTTGGCAGCATTGAACGCGACCAACCACTTTTGTCCCCATTCCACTACAGATTGGAGGTCTTCCTCTAGTGTTTCTGCCATTTCTTTAGAAATGTGTTCATTCGTCTTCCTGTCGTGCCTGCCATAGAGTGTAGTGTCATCAGCATATATACCCATCTCAGAGGCAATGTTGTCGGGGAGGTCATTTATGAATATCAGGAACAATAGAGGTCCAAGGATAGAACCCTGGGGCACCCCCGCATTTATATCATATTGTTTAGATGTACGACCGTCGAGGACAACCTGGATTTTTCTCTTATCTAAGAAGGATTTAATTATGTTAAGTATTCTACCAGTGATACCGTATGATCTGATTTTACTGAGGAGACCCTCATGCCATACCCTGTTAAAAGCCTTAGATATATCTAGAGCTACCGCTCTGCCCTCCCCCACGTTGTCCAGTGAATGGTATATACGTTCAGAGATCACAGTTAGGATGTCTGCTGTGGAACGGGCTTGTCTAAATCCATATTGTTTGTCAGTCAGTGGTTTAGCATCTGTAAGATGATGGACTAGAGCATGGTTAATTATGGTCTCAAATATTTTGGCAAAAAGTGGGAGGAGGCTAATGGGGCGATAATTTGATGGGTCTGTCCTTTCGCCAGAATTCTTGAATACTGGTACACCAGAAGCAGTTTTCCAACAGACAGGAAAGCAAGCTTCATTAAGGCATTTGTTGTAGAGTTTGGAGAGAACTGAAGCTACTTCGGCTGAGCACTTTTTTAATAGCACAGCTGGGATAAGATCGGGTCCACATGCTTTTGAGGTATCAAGGTTTTTTATGATAGCATGTACCTGAGCAGGGGTGATTTTTAGATCGTCTAGTGTGGCGTCTGTCCGCATAGGAAAGTCAAGTAGGGGGTGGTTTAGAGGGTCCAGTGTGGAGTTTGAGGCAAACCGACTGGCAAGCATGTTAGCCTTGTCGGTTGCCGAGGAGACAACCTCGTGATTGTTGGTTAGTGGAGGAATTGTTGATTGCCCATTATTTACTACACTGTTGTAGATTTTCCAGAAGTCTCGAGTTCCTAGTTTGTGTGCTTCGATGCGCTTTTTAGTGGTTTCCGTAAATTCTCTCTTAGCTGTCGCTATTTCTTTCTTAACGTTATTTCTAGCTTCTATATACTTCAGTCTGTTTGAAATGGACTTATGTCGGTTAAACCTACGGTATGCATGCTGCTTTTGAGCAATGGCAGTTGCACAAGTCGACGTAAACGATTGGGGAGAGTGGGGCTTACTATAAAATTTCCGCATGGGAACATGCGCTTCGATTGCAGTTTTGAACCAGTCAGTGGTCTCGTTTGCACATTGTTCAGCAGGGAGAGAGAAAATATTTTTCCATGGAGCATCTCTAATTAGTTCCCTGATGGCTTCCCAGTCAGCCTTATTATAATATCTCGTTGTTTTATCGTTATTTCCATGGCAAGTGCTCATCTGAGCTCCAATCTCTGTTCCCCCCTCGCCAATCTTTCACGAAAAACACCAGTCTAGCTGAAACCACTGTCAGTAATTTTCCCCACTCTGTAACTGCGCCTAAATCAAAACGTAGATTCCATGAGCAAATCTTCTTTCTTAGAAGTGCACTCCAGTGGAACTCTCTGCCGCTTGCCTGTTTCCCACCTGACTACAACTTGGACGTCTTTAAGACACTCTATCAAAACCCCCAATACTAATGATTACTACAATACTATCTCATTGATTACTGTACACGCAATAACCCTTATCCCTGAGTGGCCTTCGGGCCTTGATAGGTGGTGACCCCCATGTAAAAAAACAATATATATATATATATCATTTTAAAAAGCGTTTATTTTTTTGTTTTTGTTTTTGTTTTGTTTTTTTGCTTTATCTAATCCTTTAAATTACAATCATTTTAAAGCAATTATGTCTTCTTTTCAGAACGTTTAATACAAAATAAACAAAAGGCGGGTTTCTTTTACTATACACATAGATTCGAAAAAGTGGTAAACATATATATATAACAATTGTTATCAAAGGCAAGATAAGTTATTTTTCTACCTAACTTGATAAGTTTTTAGTGTTTATATTTAATGTAAAATGTTTATTCGGTTCGAAAAACATACAGTGTTTATCGGTATATTTGAAAAAGACAATTGGCGGCGAAGTCTCTATTGAATATGATAAGTTTAGGAAAATGAGTTCAAACTGAAAAATTATAGAAAATACTTAGAAACTCACTGAATAAATGCCAACTGATGTCACGGTAACACATATTTTGTGGATTTTTAACAGTATTTGCCATAATTTTTTAGTTTGAACTTATTTTCCTAAACTTAACGTATTCAATGGAGATCTCGCCGTCATTTGTCTTTTGTCAAATATATCGATAAACACTGCATGTTTTTTTTTTTTACATTTTCACCCCAAACAAGGCACATTGCTACATTGGTGTAGGGGGCTAATATCAGGGGTAACAACTACTGGGGCACTATGTTGGGATTTGGGCAGCAGGATGTCGGTTCACGTTACACTTGAACTTCTGCATGTCAGTACAGTTGGGGAAGCAGAGACCTAGAATGGAATTCCAGAGTCTAGCGGCTCTGAGGAAGAAACTACTGGAGTAGAAAGATCTTTTACATCTAGGGATCTCTACTGCGTTGGGTGGGATTTAGCTGCCTGTCGGGTTTGTCGAGGGTGTCTACGCCGTGGGGGTACAAGTGTCTGCAGTTCGTCAGAGCATTCACCACTAAAATACTTGTAGAACAGGCAGAGGGATGCAACCTTTTCGTCGATGGGACAGAGGCTGAAGCCTAGATGCCAGTTCAGGGCGTATCAGATTGGCGACTCTCTTTTGAACCTTGTCTAGGAGCGAGAGACTAGCAGCAGATGCACCAGCCCAAATGTGACAACAATACTCCATACATGGGCGAATGGTGGCCTTATAGAGGTACAGGATACTTTCAGGTGTCAGTAGTTTTCTAGCACGGTAGAGAGAGCCCACCTTCTTCGCAGCGGTCCTGGCAATGTTTTCAATGTAATTGCTCCAACTCATGTTTCATGTGAACGTTAGGCCAAGCAGTTTGAAAGATGTACTCTCAGATAAGGAGTCACTGGCCATTGATATTGGTGGCAGAGAAGGTTTCTTGTAATTATTGAATGAAACTAGTTTAGTCTTGGCAGCATTGAATGTAACATACCATTCTACTACGGATTGGAGGTCATCCTCTAGTGTTTTTGCCATTTCTTTAGTTATGTGTTCATTTGTTTTCCTGTCATGCCTGTTATAGAGTGTGGTGTCATCAGCATATATACCCAACAGAGGCAGTTTTGTCGGGGAGGTCATTAATAAATATTAGGAACAATAGAGGTCCAAGCATAGACCCCTGAGGCACTCCCACATTTATATCATATTGTTTAGATGTACGACCGTCGAGAACAACCTGAATTTTTCTCTTATCTAAGAAGGATTTAATTATGTTAAGTATTCTATCAGTGATACCGTATGATTTAATTTTTCTGAGGAGACCCTCATGCCATACCCTGCCAAAGCCTTAGATATATCTAGAGCTACCGCTCTATCCTACCCCGCTTTGTCCTGTGAATGGTATATACGTTCAGAGATTACAGGGAGGATGTCTGCTGTGGAATGAGCTTGTCTAAATCCATATTGTTTGTCTGTCAGAAGTTTAGCACCTGTAAGGCGACGGACTAGAGCATGGTTAATTATGGTCTTAAATATTTTAGCGAAAAGTGGGAGGAGGCTAATGGGGCGATAATTTGATAGGTCAGTTATTTCGCCAGAATTCTTGAATACTGGTACCACAGAAGCAGTTTTCCAACAGCCCGGAAAACAAGATCCATTAAGGCATTTGTTGTAGAGTTTGGAGAGAACTGGAGCTACTTCGGCTGAGTATTTTTTTAGTAGCACAGCTGGGATGATATCAGGTCCACATGCTTTTGAAGTGTCAAGGTTTTTTATGATAGCATGTACCTGAGCAGGGGTGATTTTTAGATCGTCTAGCGTGGCGTCTGTCCGCAAAGGAAGTCAGGCGGGGGGTGGTTGGAAGGGTCCAGTGTGGAGTTTGAGGTAAACCGGCTGACAAGCATATTAGCGTTGTCGGTTGCTGAGCAAACAACCTCGTGATTGTTGGTTAGTGGGGGAATTGTTGATTGCCCATTATTTACTACACTGTTTTTCGAACCGAATAAAGATTTTACATTAAAAAAAACATTAAAACTTATCCACTATGGTAGAAAGGTAACTTATCTTGCCTTTGATGACATTTATTTGTGATATATTTGGCTTTTGACAACTTTTTCGAATCTCTGTGTATAGTAAAACGAACCACAAAAAGCAAATACACACAATTTTCTTGTTTGAATTCAAGCTACGCCGGAAAGCAGCTGAAACAGCCCGCGATATCAACGAAGCGTTTGACCCAGGAACCTCTACTAAGCACACAGCACAATGGTGGTTTAAGAAATTTCGTGGCGACGACAAGAGTCCTGAAGATGATGAGCATAATGCTCGACCATCGGATGTTGATAACAAACTTAGTTGAAGCCAATTAACACACAACTGTTTGAGAATTTGCTTCTGAATTAGACGTAACGATTATACGACGATTTCCAATCACTTGAGAGAGGTTGGAAAGACAAAAACTTGATAAATGGATGCCTCACGAACTGAATGACAACCAAAATGAACAGCTATAAAGTGTCATCTTCCCTTCTTTTACACAACAAGAACGACCCGTTGCTCGACTTGGTTGTGATGAAAAATCGGTTCTTTATGACAACCAGCGATGCTCAGCTCAGTGGTTGGACGCCGACAAAGCTCCACGACACTTCCCGAAACCAGAGTTCCACCAAAAGAAAGGCACGCTGACTGTCTGCTTGTCTGCGACTGGTTCCAACCATTTTTGAATGCCTGTGAAACCATTACGGTCAAAAAGTACTGTCAACGAATGGGCCCAGCATTAGTCAACAGAGAGGCAATTCTCCTACACAAGAATGCCCGACCACACGTTGTTAAACCGACCCTGCAAAAGTTGAACGAAGTGGGCTACGAAACTCTGTCTCATCCGCCATACTCTCCAGACATCTCACCTACTGACTACCATTTTTAAAGCATCTCGACAACTTTCCGCATGAGAAATGCTTAAAAAACCTAAGAGATTTCAAAAACGTCTTCAGCATCTTCATCGCCACCAGAACACAAAACTTTTTCGTTATTGACATAAATACACTTGTTTTGTGTTGGCAAATGTGTATTGATTCTGATTGTGCTTATTTCGATCAGTGACTTTTTGTTTGGGTCGAGATGTGTTTAGCTGAATTTAAAAGATAAAAACCGCCAGAACTTTCTTGTCATGGCGATATGTTTATTTATTTAAGTATAAAAGATCCACCCTAAACTAACTGCCCAGGTGTACAAACATGGACGTTTTGCAAAAAAGGGGAGAGAGTAAATACAAGATGGAAGTTTTTCGTAAAAATTGAGACGCTTTACGATTTTTGTGAAATTTGCGGAACAGGTATTTTTTTTTTTGTGTCGCAAGTTGCTGTGGATATTTCCATCTGAAAGTTCGAGTCCCTCGTCGCCAAGTTGTTATGGCCTTTTGCGAGGATATGTTGCAAGACGCAAGCCAATGATTTCTGTAAAGAACAGAAAGCGCTCTCTGGACTTCAGATTTTTAGCGACGAAAGCAAGTTCAATAGGCTAACAGTGATGGTAGACAGTACGTCTGTCGGAGGAAAGACGGAGAATTTAATCCTATGTGCTCAGTTTCAACGCTGCAAGGTGTTGGGGGTTCAGTTTTGGTGTGGGGCATTATTAGTACAAATGGTCCAGGGCCTATAGTTCGCTTGCAAGGTCGAATTAATTCGACCAAGTACATTAATATGTTGACTGAGCATTTTCTACTCTACTTTAGTCAGAATTTGGATGATAATCCCATATTCATACAGGATAATGCTCCAATTTACACAGATGTCAATGTCAAGAGGTTTCTGGAAGAGCATGATATTCCGTGTTTGGATTGGCCTGCACAATCTTCAGACCTCAATTCTATCGAAAACGTATGGCATTACATTAAGCAAAAGCCACGCAATGATAAAATTCCAAATTTGGAAGAACTTTAGACAAAAATTAAAGAAAAGGGAGATGCCCTTTCCCCGGAGTATTGCTGCAGTCAAATTCAAGACTAATTAGAATGTAATGTGAACAAATATCTTGCTGCTCATAAGATGATGCTTGTACATCTGGTCCATAGTCACCGTAGCCCCGTTATGTCTCGGTAGTATTATGCGTTGTCTCGGATAAATAATTTTTCTTTTAAAAGCTGTCTGCTGTCAGCTTAAAAAGAGGTGACAGAAATTGAAGTTTCTCCGTATAAATTTGTAGTCAGTCGGTGAGTCGGTTTGGATTAAAAGCAAACAAAATCCATTGGTGGAGGAGGGATGAGCATTTTTGTTTGCGTTGTTTTTGCGTTGCGAAGTATCTTGGAAAATGGTAAACATAGTTCTATTGTAAACGCGTTGGACGATTACTTTCTGAGTTTGATAAACATTGCCTGAATTGACTCATTCAACTAAGCATGGCAGAAAGCCAATATAATCAGAAAAATAATTGCGCGAGGCTATTAATAGACGGAGCTATCAAAAGGCAATATAAAATTCACGGCTGGTTTGTTGATTTTAATTGGAATATATATATATATATATATATATATATATATATATATATATATATATATATATATATTACGAATGAATGACAAAAGCCTATATTCCAGAGTTAATGATGTTGACCACCTTATAATTTATTCCTTTATATCCAGTTGATATTTAAAATTCTTGACAGTATCTTTGGAATATAGACTTTTGTCATTAATTCATTATATTGTTCTGTAATTACATGGAGCTTCTTTAATAAGGATTGGTATGTATTATAAAGAAATATATATGTATTTCCACATATATATATATATATATGTATATATATATATATATATATATATATATATATACTATAAATTTCGATCTTTTGTGTATTGATATTTATATTAAAAACTCTTATTTCCATTTATTTGAAAAGAAAATACAACTTTGTTATATATGCGTTGTGGAATTTAAGCTAATTTGCCTATTCTTTAGATTCATTTTAATTAATTCCCTATTAGTTTTTTTTTCGGTTTTCTTATGGGGTGATCATCTTTAGTTAACTATTACGAGGGGCGTGCAATAAGAAATGCCTCTGACCCACTTCCAGTTGTCTTATCTAGCTGAAATTTTGCATGAGCAATGATTTATATATATATATATACATATATATATATATATATATATATATATATATATATACACTTGTGCCCGATATTATTCATACCCCCCCCTTGAAAATTGAGTTTATTAGATGTAACTTTGTAAGAATTTATTGTTTACGTCCATATTGATACATATTCTTTATAAACCTCTTCTGATCATTTTCGTCAGTTTAAAATCTCGGGATACTTGTAATAAAAGAAATATACAGCTATTTATAAAATCTGCAATGTTCAAAAATAATCATACCCTCTTATTTTTTCAGTATTAATCGAGTTTCTGACTGTCTGTTTCCTGTTTGATTCTTATTTTGAATGCTTTTATACAACCTTTGATTAATTTCATTTCGTTTTTTGCATTTTTCAGAAATTAAAATGATATCAACTGAAAACCAATAAAAGAATAAAAATTATTAGAATCGGGAAGAAAAAAGAGTTTAGTAATGATCTTAGGACTAAAATTGTGAATTCACATAAGGATGGTCTAGGTTACAAGTCAATTTCCAAGAAATTTGAGGTCCCTACAGCAACAGTACAGAGCATCATCAAAACATTCCAGAGCCACCACACAACAAACAACTAGATTGATAGAGGAAGGAAAAGGAAACTGTCTGCTAGAGCCACCAGGAATATTGTAAGAAGTGTTAATGCAAATCCAACCACCACTACTAAGGACATTTTAGAAAATCTAGAGTCTTCTGGCATAAAAATATCAAGGCAAACATTGCAAAGGACTCTGCATGAAAATGGTCTGAAAGGAAGAAGACCAAGAAGGACTCCATTGCACACCGGAAAACACCTTGCAGCACGTCTAAAGTTTGCTAGGACCCATGTGAATTCTCCAGAGTCCGTTTTCTCAAGTATTTTGTGGACTGACGAAACAAAAATTGAATTGTTTGGCCATATGGATGCTTCTTATGTTTGGAGGAAGAAAGGAGAAGCTTACAACCCAAAGAACACCATACCCACGGTGAAACATGGTGGTGGTAGCCTAATGTTTTGGGGCTCCTTTTCGGTTAGTGGTCAAGGTAGTTTGGCCAAGATAGTTGGAACCATGAAGAAGGAGCAATATTTTGAGATACTCCAGAAAAACATTAGACAGGATGCGGAGAAGCTCCATTTAGGACGAAACTGGGTCCTTCAACAGGATAATGATCCAAAACATACTGCCAAAATAGTCAAGAAATTGTTTGAGGATAATCAAATTAATGTTTTGGAATGGCCTAGCCAGAGCCGACCTGAACCCTATCGAAAACCTCTGGCACATAATGAAAACTGAGGTTAAAAAGCGGAAACCTAGAAATTTGAGGGAGTTGGAGAACTACTGCATTGAAGAATGGTCAAAAATCATTGTTGATGCTTGTAAAAACCTTGTTGATAAATATCCAAAACGGTTACAGGCAGTTATTAAGAATAAAGGGCATGCTATTGACTATTAGTAAGAGAGGTATGAATAATTTTGAACTAGTGCCATTATTGTTTTTCTTTGTATAATGTTTCAAACTTACATAATTTATTTATTTGTTGAGTTAAAATTAAATGTTTATGCTTGATTTATTGTTTGAAATCCCTTTAATGTTGTCTACCTTCTGGTTTGAGCAATATTCTTATAGAAATCTCAAAGATCCGAGGGGTATGAATAATATCGGGCACAAGTGTATATATATATATATATATATATATATATATATATGAGTTATGTGGCAAATTACAGCTCTGAACTAATAGTGGTTTCTGTTTAATAGGTGTTTGAACTGAGTAAGGTGTGAAATGGAGCCTGTTGCATGTAAAGCAGTGATCCGGTTTTTGTATTTGAAAGGACGCACACCACAGGAGATTTTTGATGAAATGAAAGAAACTTATGGTAATAATGCCCCATCATATGCCCTTGTAAAACGCTGGCATCGTGAATTCGAACATGGTCGGAAGTCTGTGGAAACAGCTCCCAGACCTGGTCGTCCCCCTTCTGCCATTGACGAGGCATCTGTCCGTCAAGTTGAGGCTGCCATTTTGGAAGATCGGCGCATTATTATTCGCCAAATAGCCCAAGATGTCAAGATTAGTACAGGATCTGTGGAAACTATCATTCATGACCATTTGCATATGAATAAGGTGTCTGCCAGATGGATTCCCAGGTTGCTCACACCATTCCAGAAGCGAGAACGCGTCGAGTGCTTGGGGATGAATTTGGAGATGTGCTAAGAAGATGAGTCAGTTTTTCAAAAGACTGATTACACAGGATGAAACCTGGCGTCATCACTACGATCCAGAGACCAAAGCGCAGTCAATGCAGTGGAAGCACTTGGACTCACCACCTCCAAAGAAGGCAAGGGTGCAGCCCTCTGCTAGCAAGCTCATGCTCACAGTCTTCTGGGACCAGGACGGAGTAGTGATGACAGATTTCCTGGCACAGGGTACCACAATTACAGGAGCCTATTATGCTTCACTTTTGAGGAAATTAAGGGAAGCTATCAAAATCAAGAGGTAGGCCAAGATCGGTAAAGGTACCCTCCTCCTGCAGGCCAACGCTCCGGTCCACAACTCGCATGTCGCCAGATCAGAAACATGGGCGTGTGTTTATGAAATCCTTCCCCATCCTCCCTATTCTCCTGACCATGCACCCTCTGACTTTCACCTCTTCCCAGCCATGAAGTTGTTTTTGAAAGGAAAGCGTTTCCCAGATGATACAGCCTTGGTTTCTGAAGCCACGTCGTGGTTGGAGGACCCACCTGGTATGTTCTACAAAAACGGTCTCCAGAGCTGCATCAAACGATGGGAGAAATGCATAACTGTGTGGTTTTTATGTAGAGAAAGACTAATAACTGTGCCAAGTTTTGTTGCTCTACTGCTATGTGAAGTAGGTCAGGGGCATTACTTATTGCACGCCCCTCGTACGTGTAATTATATTCATGCAGATATTCTGCATGATGCATAATTGCGTAATATTTGCGTACAGCGTTTATAGTAAACACGAACCTTTTTCTATATATATATATTCATGTGTGCGTATATATGTTTGTTTAAAAAACTTGCCTACCAAACTCCTCTCTTAGTTTTTGGTCTATAAACATAAAACTTCATCTATAGGGTATTCGAACGAATGCGAAACTTTATATTTGTGTTTTAGACCGGGAAAATCGGTGCAAAAATGGAATTTACTAGGTGAATGGCCGAACAATAGCATTACGAATATGCATACGTTCTGTAATAGCTATTGGTTCACGTTTTAATTTTTAGTCTTGCAGTAAACATGTCTTCATAGCTCAGGTATTAACGTCAAAGGAAAAAATAAATCGTAAGCTAAACGTTTTGGTTTCGATTCTTGTTGGTGACGTACTCTCTTACTATTTCTTATACACACACACACACACACACACACATGATACGCACAAAGAAAGCCTAATCGCCGCCATCCGCCGGCGCTTATGGAAAAGGAATGCTTCCAGTTCCGGAACCGTATTGAGGTGATGATTGAGGCTGAAGACGGCTACATTGAAAAGATGTCAATTCTACTATATAATCAAGTTACCTGAATTGATTTTATTAATAAAAGTTTTAAATTAAAGCTGTAATATTGTTTTCTTTAGGGCGACAAATTTATCGTTCCACGCTGTATAGCTCTCTCTCTCTTTCTCTCTCTCTCTCTCTCTCTCTCTCTCTCTCTCTATCTATCTATCTATCTATCTATCTCACACACACACAGATCATAGCTTACACAACTTACGCACATTATCTGTGTGTTCGCTTTTCTATTAAACTTTCTCTATCTTCCTTCTCTCTTTCTCTATCTCTCTCTATCGGTCTCTTTTCTATCTATCTATCTATCTATCTATCAATCTATCTATCCATCTGTCTGTCTGTCTGTCTGTCTGTCTGTCTCCTATACACACAAGCCCATTGTTGCTCGGTTGTCCTTTCTTTTAACCCCTTCTATATCCATTCTCTCTGTCCCTCTCTCTTACTGTTTCTCTCTCTCTCTATCACACACACACAGACACACACACAGACACACACACACACACACACATACACACACATGAAACGCATATTATTGCTCCGTTGGCCTTTCTATTTAACTCTGCTTTGAATAACTAACCAATCGTCATTATTTTGAAGACAAGCAATTCGTAAAATGCTTCCTTCACAATAAACTTACTTTTTAGAATGACTAAACTAAATCCAACATATAATAAGGCAAAACAAAACGAAGCAGTCAGAACAGAACGTGAAATCAAATGAGAACGGAGAACAACCCATTAAGAAAAAAAAAATAATGTGGAAATAAAGAAAAAAAATGTAACTGTGATCGTAAATGTGTTCTTTTGAAATTTGATTTCTCCAATTGTATATTTGTTTCTGGAATTGTTTATAGGTTTCACGTCCATCTCGCCTATCATATGCGCTATTTTTCTATCTAGAATTTTTTTACTGTTGCTTGTACCAAACAATGCATATTGCCAATGAATCGTAAGGATTATCACACGTACGTGGCAGACATAAACACACGCAGAAAAAGTAAATAAAATAAAATAAGAAAACAAATTAAATAAAAAAATAAAATGAATAAAAAATTATTTTAAACAAGTAAAGCATGCATTCATAACAAAAAATGACTAAGTTCAGCATTTGCCCCCCCCCTTATTTAGCCCCCAAAATACCTATGAGACATCGAATTCTGGTGGAAATGAACAAACGGTGCAATTTTAGACCTTAACATATGTAAATTTGAGTTCTGCACAATTCAAAACTGCTAGATAAATATACACAGAATATTTTGGACAAATAGGGTAAAATAGTCCCAAAAACGGAGTATTTTTATTTGTCCTAAAAAAGCCATTTTGGATACACCCAAGAGTTATCGTGAAGCATAGACAAACAGAATTATATAGAAATCAGTTAGTTACAACTTTTCAGATATTTTTTTTTAATTCAAGGTATGAATTTTTTTTAAATAAGCTCACAAGTGTCAAATTTAGTCATTTTAACCCAAAAAGCAACCGGGGTTTTCCTGGAAAATTCGATCTGTTACTTTTTTACTCATGTTTAATGTTTGTGCAAAATTTCAAAAAATCCCAAGGCGTAGTTATTGAGAAATGTACGGACAGACGAACGGACGAACGGACAAGGGAACATTTACAGATCCACCCTCCTTTTGTCGGGAGATAAATAATAAATGTGTATTTATTTGGTATGGGTACATCTGAGGTCATTTTTGAAGTGGTAGTGGAAGTTACATCCCCCTCCAAATAAAATTAGTAATTTAACATGAGAGATTATTTGTATCTTCATGTTTATTTCTTAAGCTTTCGTCAGGACAATTTTCGTTTCATTTATTTCTTAGTGACTGCCTCATGGTCCTTGTGCTGACGTTTTATATGCAGTCATATGATTATTTGGGTGGGGAGATGAATTATTTGTGCTGTGCAATATTAAGAAAATTAGTTCTCTCTCACTGTAAGAACTTAAACACAAAGGTCGGAAAGTGGGATTGATAAGTCCACGAAGAGGGGCACACTGACCCGCACAAAGTGCCTGGGCAGCCCCGTTGGTATTCCCTGATGAGGTCGCCTTATCCGATTAGCAATAAACTAAACCCTTCTCAAACAGAGAAGGAAAAGCCTGAGAGGGTGGGCCTCGTAGAACTGCACAGAACTTTACTCCCACCGCAAAATCTACAGGGACTGTGCCATTACTGGAATGGTCTAATCTCTATTGATTGGGGGGGGGGCAGGATAAAGATTGTTTAATGCCCCCTTAATTTTAAGTTGGCTACTCTACACACATTTAATGAAAGAATAATAGATCCCCCTATATTTACATTAGGGCTTTTGATGTGTAGTCACCGGGGCATTTGTACTCATAGTTTCGAAAAAGAAATCAAACTAAGTATTATACTTAGAATACGTTTAATAAGTATGTATAGTCGCGTCTTAATATTTCTTTGAAAAAATAAAGCATGTGTAACCAATAGGGTTGATTTCCACTGACAATGGCTGTCTCGTCCAACCTTTTATGCTTTCAGAAAGAAAAAAATGAGGGGTCACTTACAGAAGTTTACGAGTCTGCAGCCAAATGACTTCCATAGGATTAGTGTTAGTGAAATGTACATATTAGACATTATAAATATTGAAGTAGTCGTCTTAAATAAAAACGAGGAAAAAATGGAACATAGAAATATTGTGAAAATGATGAATTTATAGCGTTAGTAAGTGAGTGTTTAGTTTAGTAAACTGTTATTATTGATATTATTATCATTGTTGTTGTTATTATTATTATTAATAATAATTGTATCATAATAGTTGTTATTATTATTTTATTATTAATATTTTATTATTATTATTATTATTGTCATTATAGTAATAGCATTATTGTTACTATTATTTTGTTATTATTTTTATTAGCAACATTATTATTATTGATATTATTGTTTTATTTTTATTGTTAATAGAAATATCTATTTTTATTATCAATATTATTTTTATTGATGTTATTATTATTATTGTTTTTATTATTATTGTTATTATTATAATGGTTTTTATTGTTGCCATTATTGTTGTTAATTGTTATCAATACTATTATTATTAATAAATTATAGACATTTTAATTATTATTTTTTATATTATAAATTTAATTATTATTATTATTATTATTATTACTATTATTATTATTATTATTATTATTATTATTATTATTATTATTATTATTATTATTATTATTATTATTATTATTATTCATGACTTATAGAAATCTAAATCAAAGATATATTATGTTATAACAGCCCCTGGAGCAAACTTTGAGATTCTATCGTCGAAGCAATTGCTGGTGGGCAATATCGAATATCTTCATTTGTGAATAAATAAAATGATTCTGAAAATAATGATTGCTTGAAATGACGAGAAAAAATTCAAATTAGTTATAATTATTTTTTTTCTCTCTTTCTCCAAAGGAATCGTGCTTATTTCCAACCGGCATCATTAACCGATAAGCACTGAAAATACCTCGGACATTTTTCGATTGCAAACCGGGATATTTATAAATCTGCGGGATTTGATTCCCTGGTCACAAAATAGGATTTCATCTTGGATTAAAATTCTTGCTTTCATTCGTTTAATATTCTGGATGTTCGTTTATTTGCTACGGTTTTATCTAATTCTTTCTTTCTGTCTTTTTCTCTCCTTTTCCCTTTCTCTATATTTTTATTTCCATCTCTCTCTCTCTATTGCTTTCTCTCTGTATGTCTTTCTATCTATCTATGTCCTGTTCTTATATATACGGGGGTCGTTCCAAACGCAAAGCCTCCTATTTGCTTAACTCAAAAAGTTGGAGAACTACGAAGACTGGAGTGGCGCCATTGAAATGTGTGACCTTTTTCTCTAGACCTTTTTTTTTACGCAGCGAACGATGAACGATGACTGTGAGCTTTGTCATGCCTCTCATTTTTAACTCAAAAAGTTGAAGAGCTACGAAGACGAGAAAGGTGTCATAAAAACAAGCGACATTCTGTGCTCCACCATTCTCGGCTCACTTTTGCCAGAATTTCAATGACGACAAAGGTTGCTTTATTAGGGTATCACACCGTCAATATATGTAATAAAGAGAGAAAACGTTCAAATCATGAATGCATAAGTTTAGTCATCATAACAATGCAATTTGCAATCTGATCAATTTTGACAGAATAAAATGTGAGGCATTACTTTTGGAACGTCCTTCATGATATTCCCGTTTCTATAATGTGTTTAACTTGTGTGAACACCCCCTTTCTCTCTCTCTCTCCCCCTATATCTATCTATCTGTCTATCTATCTATCTATCTTCCACACATACACACACACTTTAACTTGACTATATATAATGGAATATATATATAATGTAAACATACATCAAGTCTTTTGCAAAGGTCGCTGGAAAAATGGTAGGATCCTTCTACCGGTCCAGAAGATATCTAACTGCTGATGCAATTCTCTATCTATATAAAAGCCAAGTACGTCCAAGGATGGAGTACTGTTGCCACATCTAGGCAGGAGCTGCTAAAAACACTCTGACGGAGTACAAAATAGGCTTCGTGGCTTAGTGGGGGGTGCTCTTTTTCTCTTCCCTGCAACCTCTCTCCCACGGGAGAGACGTTGCGAGCCTGTCTTTGTTTTATCGTTATTTCCATGGCAGGTGCTCGTCTGAGCTCTAATCCCTAGTCCCCCCCTCGCCGATCTTTCACAAAAAACACCCGTCTAGCTGAAACCTCTGTAAAAAATTTTCCCCACTTTTTATCTGTGTCAAAACCAAAACGTAGATTCCATGAACAAAGCTTCTTTCTTAGAAGTCCACGCCTGTTTCCTCTGCCTGTTTCCCACCTGATTACAACCTAGATGTCTTCAAGTCTAACATAAACAAATTCCTGATGAACCGCCCCCTTAAGTAATACACTTATCAAATCTCAACACTAACGTACTGTAAACGCAATAATCCTTATCCCCGGGTGGCTTCCGGGCCTTGATAAATGGTGAACACCATGTAAAAAAAAATTGCATGTTAGCTTTCGGTTTATCTATAATATAAATCTCACTTGTCTGTTTAAATGTACGTATGTATGTATGTATGTATGTATGTATGTCTGCCTTAAACTTTCGACAGAGGCGACGGATTTTCACGAAATCCATATGGTTTTGAAGCACGATCCTTCGGACGACAAATATCGAAATATTGGCCAAAAACATAAATTCCTTCACCCTCAACCGACCGGACACTTTTCTACAGGGATAGGTCGCTTTTTTCGCCGATATTTTCGGAATTCATCGATTGACTAGCCTTAATTTAAATCTACAGCGCTTCCAGTTTGGCGATAGGTGCAACAGTAAAGACATCACGTTTTTTTTTCACGTTCTTTTCCTCCTTCGCGGTAAGGGTTCGAGCCTGCCTGCATACTACATTTTCTTTTCTTTTGCTCAACAAACACCTCAAAACACCTGGGCAACGCCGGGCATCCATGCTAGTTTAAAATAAAAGTGTTCTTTTTTTTAGAGGCGGTGAGCTTTAAATTAAAATAAATAAATTAAAAATACTTTATTTTGCAAATATGCGGTTTATTCCATGGATTAATTTTCAGCATTTACAGGATGGAATGATAAAATTGTCGTCCTAGAGAAGACGACATGGTTCTATTTTCGGTTCATGAAAACCAACTGCATGTCTGAATATTCTTTATTTAAAATTTCAAATGTTTAGACCCAAAATTGACTGAATAGTTTGTTAGAGACTGCAAAAATAAAATCTTTTAAATTTTGACCCTTGGCAGGAAAATTTTCGGTCAAAAACCGATTAAAAAGCTTGCCCTATATCTTAATACGCTTTATGTAAAATTTCAAATGTTTAGAGCAAAAATTTGATAGAGCCCGCAGAGGTAATTTTTTTTAAACTTTGGCCCCAATTTTGACCCCTTAACATAATTTTTTTAGGATAAATCAAATTAAAATGTTTTATTCATCTCCAAATAACCTACATTTAAAATTTCAGGTGTCTAGACTCAAAATTGGCGGAGGAATTTGGTAGAGTTTTCAAATGTAAATCGTTGAACTTTGACCCCTTGAAAACCAAATTTTTGGCCGAAAACCGATCAAAAAGATTTTCCCAAATCTCAATAACACTTATGACTAATCTCGAGTCTCTAGACTGAAAATTGACAAAGTTATTTGGTATGGAAATGTACACACACAGACACACAGACATTTTAAATATATATATATATATATATATATATATATATATATATATATATATATATATATACTAGCATTTCTGCCCGGCTTTGCTCGGGCTTTATGTAATGTCCATAACTTTATGCGCATATGTATATATTAAAAAGTGTGAATATGTACGGTAATGCCTTTTTATATAATAGGCTTCCTTTATTACCACAGAGAAAAGTTGGTAGAGACCGCAAACGTCAAATTTTTTTTTTAACTTTGACCCTAATTTTGACCCCTTAAAATTTAGTGGTTGGGCTCAAATTAAATTAAAATGTTTGACCCATGTCCAAGTAACCTACATCTATAATTTCAAGTGTTTAGACAAAAATAAGTTTGGTAGAGCCTGCAAAGGTCAACTCTTTCAACTTTGACCTCTTGACAGCCTAATTTTCGCCCAAAAACTGATTAAAAAGCTTGCTGCATGTCTGAATACCTTTTATGTAAAGTTTCACATGTTTAGACCCAAAATTTGTTTAATAGTTTGCTAGAGACCGCAAATGTAAAATCTTTTGAACTTTGACCCCTAGAAAGCTAAATTTTCAGAAAATAATACGATTAAACAGGTTTGTCCTATGTCTGAATATACTTTATGTAGAATTTCAAAAGTTTAGACCAAAAATTGGCCGAATAATTCGGTAGAGGTCGCAGAGGTCAATTTTTTTAAACTTTGACTCCAGTTATGACGCCTTAACAGTTATTGTTTTGGGCTCAAATCAGATTTATAAAGTAAGATCCATGTCAAAAAAGCTATATCTTAAATTTCACGTGTTTAGACACAAAATTGGCGGAGGAGTTTGGTAGAGTTCTCAAAGGTCAAATCGTTGAACTTTGACCCCTTAACAGCCAACTTTCTGGCTGAAAACCGATTAAAAAGATTTTCCAATATCTCAATACCCGTTATATCAAATTTCGAGTCTGTAGACCGAAAAATGACAGAGTTATTTAGTAGGGAAATGTACACACACACAGAGACAAACAGACAGACAGACAGACACACACACACACACACACACACACACACACAAATATTTTCACTTTTATAGATACACTAGCATTTCAGCCCGGCGTTGCCCGGGTGTTTGAAGGTGTATGTTGAGCAAAAAAAAAAGCGGTCGACTTTTTTAACTTTGACCCCTATTATGACCCCTTAACATTTATTTTTTGGGCTCAAATCAAGATTAAGTTAGACCCATGTCCAAAAAATCGATATCTAAAATTTCAAGTATTTAGACTCAAAATTGTCGGAGGAGTTTGGTAGAGTTCTCAAAGATCAAATCTTTGACCCCTTAACAGCAAAATTTCTGGCCGAAACCCGATCACATAGATTTTCCCAAATCTCAGTACCCTGTATATCGAATCTTGAGTCTGTAGATTTAAAATTGACAGAGTTATTGCGCAGGAAAATGTACACACAGAGATAGACACACAGACCCACAGATACACAGACACGTTCTCTTTTATATATATATATATAAATATATATATATATATGTGTGTGTGTGTGTGTGTGTGTGTGTGTGTGTGTGTGTGTGTGTGTTTACAGACTGCGAATTTTAAAATAAATAGGAGAAAAATAGTTTTATTAGATAAAAACTGATTTAATTCAAAAGTTAATGTTTGATATTAATCTTTTAAACACAATTTCAGCATATGGCATTCGCGGCTCGCGGGTATTTAGCTTAATTTAGAAGTATAAGTTACGCGATATCTATTTCGTGAAATCGTTCGTTCAGCAAAGTGTTTTCTCCCAGTAAATAGGTCGTATTGCGCTCTGTATGGAATGTGACTCCGCCCTGCTTAAACTACGTGATGAATTGTCAAACAGTGTTAAACTAAGAATAAACAATGATTTTAACATCTTTAATGAAAGGTAATTTGTCAATTTAAACTTCATCGCTTATATAACGCCTAGCACAAACGATAATAACCTCAAATAACTCTTAGATAAGAAAAGCCTAGGCCCCTCCCCCGCAGATATCACCCACACAGGCCCTGTCGGTGGGGCATTAGAATACGCCGACTGCCCCTCTGCAGAGGGTAGAAGTCCCTCAATGGGGGTCCTGGATATGACCTTAAACTATATCCAGTGGTGAGGCCCCAGCGTGTGGGCTTTGGCGAGTGTGGAGCCACCCTTTAATTACCGTTGCTCCCAGGTGCACTCTGACCCAGAGTGGTAGTACCTGTTAGGGTTCCAACAATGGGTTAAATAGAAACCGGCTTGAAAACAACAAATATATTCTATTAAAAAAATTTTCTTAAACATCTTTGGATTCGCCATTAAATAACCCGAAAAGGGTTGATATGCCGTAAAACAAAAACAAACAAACAACCACCCACACAAAACTGTAATTATCAAAACTAACAACTGTGCCTTTTAAGAAAGTATTGCATGCAAAGTTACCAAACTCCCAATAACAACAACAAATGTAATTGATAGAATCCCCAACAACCCCAGTCAAAATACATTAACCACAAAACCAACAACACTAGAGAACTCCAATACCCTCCACGACAATGCCCCCAATAACTGGGGTACAAAGTAACACCCAAGTTACACATGAATCCACTCTTGAAAACGGCACAGACCAGACTAGCCCTCCCCCCCTCTACAAACATATCCATACCCAGAATAGAAACTTAAACTATATAACTACCATAAAGGCAAATATTAAATCCCACACATATATCGGCGCAACGGCAAATCTAATAAAACTGAGAATATCCAACCATGCAAGTTCTTTTAAGTATGAGAATTCAAATAGCAATAAAGGCACCTCCCTAACAACTCTAATTAAAAACCTCTCACGCAGGATAATTCCGTACTCGCTAAAATCGAATATATTGAAAAAATCCAACTCCTAAAACCTAAGATCCAAATTCTGTATTCTTTGTATTTCAGAAGCTGTTGAACCACAATAAACACTAAAACTGAACGAATCTCGTTATGCAAACACAGAAAAATTAAAGTATAGCCAGTTCAAAATTACTTAAGTCACCTTACTTAAAGTAGTAATAACAATATGCATATATATATGTATATACATGTACACGCATTGATAATATTCATGAATATGCGTGTATACCTTAAGTTAGCACACTCTAAATGATTGAATCTCAGCGAATCAGTTATACACACAAATTTATTGGGACAACATTCCCAATCCAGAGGAATTACTATTAGAAAGACCCAAATAATTACGAATGTACCTATGTATCCGTATAGGTGTATGCACGTGCTTATATGTATAGACATGTTTGTGTGTATCTGTGTGTAGATGTACATATATACACACATATATATATATATATATATGTGCATGTGTGTGTGCATGTGTGCGTATGTGTATCTATACATGGATACGTGTTCGTACGTGTAGGTATATATATATATATATATGTGTGTGTGTGTGTGTGTGTGCATGTATTTGTGTATGTATAAGCGTATATATATATGTGTGTATATATATGCATGCGTGTATATGTGTGTATGTATATATCGATGGGTAGATATATATATATATATAGTTATATAGATAGTTAGATCTAACCGCTTCTAGACGAACTTGTGCTAAACCCTGCAAATTAAACCCGGGTATTTAATAACCTTTAGTATGATATCCACTCCAATCCAACTAATAGCAGAACCCATTTATCTATAAATCATCTCCAAACAGTAATATATGCGCTTTGAAATAAATTTCATTAAACCAGACTGCACTACTCTGACAAGTATAACGATCAGACTTAATATCAGCACATCGGATTACTTTAAAAGATTCTCACATATACAATAACTCATAATAATAAATAATAAAAACTCAATAACCCTTCCCATCAATACCAAAATTGAAACTCTAATCAACGAGCAATCTACTCCAAATTAAATTAAATTAAATTAAATTAACGTTCTTCATTCTGTTTGTGTGCACTAATTCATTTCATAGTTATAATCAACTTGTTTAACTCACTTAAATAATAAGTCCCCAAGTAATTCAAAATTCTAGATTCTTACACATCTCTATTTCCCCTCACTTATTTACCCATCCCCAACAGCGCCTAAATGTGGGGGGGGTCCACTCCGTCCCCCTTCCACCCTCACTCCCATCTAAAAGATCACAGAATGTATATTTCCCATTTAAACCCAGCAAATAAAAGGTCACCGCAATAAAATTTGACTGAAATCCAACACCTAAACCCCCAAAGAAACTCTAAAATATACGATGCCAGCTCACACAGATCAAGCCTTCCCCCTTCCCTCCTCATCCTCTTTACTCTATCTTCTTCCTTTCCTCATTAAACTAGCTTTCTTCCCATGTTCTCATCAAATGGAACGATCCTCTAAAAATCAGAAAATCGGCCCATATTGGACGCCCATACTTGTGGATATCGGACTGGAAAAAGATTTTTCCGAATATTTACCAATCCAAAGCCTGCTGAATTCGGGGATTCTCCTACTCAGAATTTGCATGTATGACTCAACGTATAAGGGTTCAGAAATTTACACACCAATATCTATTTCATTATCGACGGAAATACAGGGTGCCCCAAAAAACGGGCTCCAACTCTAATTAGGCCCCATTTCTTAGTGTTTTGTCCGAATGAAATGAAACTTTGGTCATAACTAGCTTATATTCAAAACATCACATCAAAACACTATGGTATTTGGCCTTTTTTCTCTGTTCTACAGTATATGCTCTAAATGGCCTCCATTTAGCTCCGTGAATTCTTGAGGCGCAGCACGAAGTTGTCTATGACGTCCTTACAGACCGAATTGGTAATGGCTCTCATCTCCTTCCTCATGGCTTCCTTGAGTTCCGTGATGGTTCTGGGTTTCCCTGCGTTGAATCTGTCCTGTGCGCCAGATGCTTCGATGAAGATTGGTCCGATGATGCCTCTCGCCGAGATAGCCCCAAAGAAAAAAATCTGGGGGGCTTAGGTCCAGGCTATGGGGTTCCCACTCAAACTCAGTCTTGAAACTAATTACTCGGCCTCCGAAGTTCTCTTTCAGCCAATCTCGGGACAGGTTTGAGGTGTTAGAGCTTGCTCCGTTCTGTTGGAACCAGTACTTACTCATTGGTGACTGTCACTGATGCGCCAGATTCTTCAATGAAGATTGGTCCGATGATGCCTCTGGCCGAGATTGAATCCCACACCGTGCACCTAGAGTGCAGGGATTGGTGGCTACTTCATTGGGTCTGGAGGACCCCCAGAAGACATTTGTCTTGAAGTTCGCCTTTCCATCAAGATGGAAGTGGGCTTAATCTGAGGTCCAAAGGAGGTTAAGGAAACTTGGTGTCTCCTCGATCTTCTCGGCATCTTGACTGCCATAGACCTCCTCTGCTTCTTGCTTGAGGCTGTAAGGGTCCGTAGCGTCTGTATTCTGTGTGGATAAGCCCTGATATCGTTCACCAGCACTCTCCTGCAAGTCTCACGGGATATATCGAGGGACTGACTTCACTTACGCACAGAGCGTTTCGAACTCTGCTGGAGAGACTCTCTCACTCTTTCGACCTGCTCGGCTTCTTGGGACGTCCTGAATGACTTGGACGGTTCTCTCTGGCAGCGTTGAGGTTCTTCATGGTCTCATACTTCTCGAAGTGGTCCACCCAGTTCTGAATTCTGCTTTTGGATGGAGCCTTTTCACGTTCGAACTGACGCATGAAACTGATCTGGGTTTTCTTAAACGAGCCTGTCTTTTAGTAAACTTTAACACAGTGTATTCTTTGTCCCAGCTCCCACTGAGGTATTGGTGTACTCACGGTCGTTGATTCTGCCATGTCCTATAAAATAAGGGTAATCGGTGACTAAATAATGGAGATATCACATAAAGCGTACACGATGCCCGTTTTTCGGGGTAACTCTGTATATGCAATGGAATTGAACATTGATTCAATATTTGATGCAATATCTCCGCATCCCTAAGGATTCTGGATTTCTTCTACCAACGGATCTTTATATCGCCGAAGAGGACGACCATTTCATATGCCCTTCGAAATAACGGTATGGGACAACGAAACATTCTTGATATATCGGATTACTGATTTTTCCCCTGGATCACTACTACCCCGACCTCGCAGTAATATCTCGAAAAATATTGAACTCATTCTGATAATGGTCTGCCCAGGTTGTATGAAATCCTTTTTTCTATAACTATTATTCACTATTAAAATAACATTTTCAATATATGTACTGAAAAGCAAAAATACTTGTTTATTCATAGCTGAACATTTTGCTAATTGCATTTCATTTCCTCTGATGATAAGAGCCATTATTGAAAATCCATGGAATAAGGAAATAAACATAAATTTTCTCTATATATTTCTTGTTTGAAACAAAAAATCCTAAGATATATGCGTATATATTTTCAGTTACAGGATTTAACTTTAATCATTAAACTTATATATGTTCTGTATTCTTATTTTTACTAGCAGTTCAGCTCAGCTTTGCTTGGGCCCCATGTACTGTTCATAACGTTATATATATATATATATATATATATATATATATATATATATATATATATATATAATTATTACTTTAATAATTATTAAATGCCTACAGACACTGGTGCTTGACCATTTCGGGAATCTTCAGGGTGTCACAATTAACACCAGTCGATAGATTCTAACCCAGCGACAGAAGCCATCTCTGGCTTAATTAGCAAGGACCGTATCCATTCGGCTACCGTAAACCGCATGAAATAATGTTGAAATTTAAACATTTTATTTGTAAATGTTTATATGTCAGTTAGATCTCTCTCTAAATATATATTTTTACGTCAGTAACACACACACACACACACACACACACATATATATATATATATATATATATTATAAAAATTGATTTTTGTAAATATTGTTTATTTCAATGTATACCGTTTTCGTTTAGCGGGTTGAGACTGTTAGGATAAAAAGTGAATCACCGTTAATTTCGAGTGAAGCTCAATGTATCTACTTTATAGGTTCAGAGTATATATAGTACAAAACATTGTTGAATTCAAAGATTTACATTTTTTTCTTTTTTGTAACTTTTGTTTATTTCATTTTTGATTTCTTCCTTACAGCCGTTTGCTTAATGGGATGGCAATTTTATGATTTTATGTGTTCAGAAAAGTCTCCTATCTTCATCAATTCGCCAGATGTTATTTCCATTCGACGTTACCAACAAAAAGTTAATTTTGTGGATAATAAACCTGGTGTTTACATTTGGAGAAAGGAAATTCCATCATCACGTTCTTACAAATCGGCCATCTTAGGTATCGTGCAAACCAAAATTTCTGTTATAAACCCTAATTTCGTATTTTTTTTTTGTTTTAGTTTTAATTTTGTATTTTTTCCTGTTATTTATTATTTTCCTATTTTTTATAATTTTTATTTCTACATTTATGCGTGTTTATTCTAATATTCATTTTGTTTGGTTTCGAAATCTTATTTATTAATTAGTGTCTTAGTTTCAAGGGGAGGACACTCTCATGGAATATATTTTATTACTAGATTACTTCCCTTACATCTTTTTCTTTACTTATATTATACGTTTTGGTTTAGTTTATTTCCTCATTTAATTGTTTCTTTCTTTTTTATTTTATTCATTTTTAATTATATTTATCCAGCTATTTTGTTGTTCTATTTATGTTAATATTATTCTTATATAGGGTTGATTGATCTATGTTTTTAATTTTTTATGTTACTTCCTCTACATTTCTGTTTATGTTGTTGCTTAGTCTGGTCTAATGCGTGAAATTAAGTATCGGATTTCTGTGCAGACATTTTTGAATTACATCTTGTCGTCTGTTTAATAATTTTTCGCCTGATAATAGTATATGGTCTGCTTCTACTATGCAAAGGTTGCATCTTTCGATCTGCTTGGTTTATATTTTTTCGTTCTATCTACTATTGACCATCTTAATTTATATTCATTTTATTTTTCTTTAATTCCTTAATCCATACTGCTAATGTTGTGGAGTTTTTCTTGTTTTTTTTCTTGTTATTTTCGTTATTACTATTGGTTCTGTTGCTATCTTCATTAAATTTGTGATTGTCTCTTTTAATGTTATCATCTCTTCTGTTGTTTTCATTTTTATTTGCATATTTCTTATATAGATGTTGTGGAGAAAATTGTGGGAACGCAGGCTTACCTCTTAAACGGCCTCGGTGTGCGCTTTGCCGACGCAACGTCATGATGCTGAAAACGGTCCAAGATGGTGCCTGCGGACTAATATATAACAATGCAGTCTCGCAGAATCTCATGTGCTCTCGCTCACATATGCAAATTTTGAGGACTCTGTCTTTTATTAAAACAGGCCATTGGAGCAAATGGGACAGACAGGAAAACGAGTCTACGGAAAGTACCGACGGACGACGCTGCTGCAGTGAGCTGAGGTTTTGTGTACTCTTTTTTTTTTTGCAACTACACAAAATATCCTATATACTAAATTTCAAGTCTTTAGATAAAAAAATCCGTTAAGTATATTGGCTGAGAAGGGTCCTCACACACACACACACACACACACACACACACACACACACACACACACACACGCAAGCACACACACACACATTATCACTTTTATAGATATACTAGCAAGTCTGCCGGCGTTGCCCGATCGTAAAATACTCATAAATATTATATTTTAATTTATACAGACCTGAGACATGTGCATGTGAGTATTATGTTTTTTCTAAACAATTCATTTCTTATAAGAAAAAAAAATACTTGAACTAGGATCGAAACCAAAACCCAAAGACAGTGGCTCACGTACGATAACCATTACGCCAGTTCGACCCGATATTTGCAAATCGTTTTCAAAAATCTTATTCTTCTCATAAATAAGCTGTCATGTTTCTCGACCGCGCATGTGCAGTCGTGAAACAGTTAACAAATAGATAAAAATCCTAAAACGTACCAATTTGCTAATTTGGTCGCTTTAGCAGACCTTTGTTCAGAATGAAAACAAATTAAAACGTTTTCTACATATCTGGATACTGCATAGACCGAATTTCAAGTCTTTAGAAAAATAAATTGTTGCGTATATAGGTTGAGAAGTGTCCTTACACGCACATTCCCACTTTTATAGATATATAGAGATATACGAGGTGCATTCAATAAGTTTCCAGATTTTTTTTTTCGAATGGGCACTTTTATTGATAGTACACCCATGAAACTCTAGTCCCCTTCGAAGTTATCTCCTCCGGCTGCAATGCACTTGTACCATTCCGACAAATTCTGGAAGGCTCAATGGAGTGTCCTCTGGTGTGAGCGCGTCAATGGCTCTCGTCACAGCCTCTTTCATCTCTTCAATTGTCTCATAACGACAACCTCTACAGTTTTTCTTAAGCTTAGTGAATAACCAAAAGTCACAGGGAGCAAGGTCTGGACTATAGGGAGGGTGAGGAACTGTCTGTGTGCCCATCAAATTGATATTTTCTGAGCCATATTGGAACAAAATGTACGCAAATTTTCGATCTCGTCACTTCCATGCAAATAACGGTGTGTACAGTTCAAACACTGACATTAAACTGTACACTTATTGTCTCTATAGACACACGACTGTGCTTATTCATGAAATTCTTTATTTGGCTAATCAACTCTGGTGTTATGACTTCTTTGCTCCTCCCACACCTCTCATTATCCCTCACGGACTCTATGCTTTCCTTGAATCTTTTATGCCACTCGAAAACTGATGCTCAATTTTTTTGCAAGATGGTTCAAAAGCAGTCTGAAGTTTTGCATACGTTTCTGTGATATTTTTCTAAGTTTAAAACAGAATTTTATTGCATATCGTTCTGCTAAAATGTCCCACGTTCAGATTGCATTTTTGAAATTCACCAGCTGTGACTACAATCAGGCTTTAGTAGAATGTATTCCAACTCCTGCTTTAGCTGTTTACTTGAATCTGAAATTATAAAAATTGCTCAGTCATTTCATAAGCCGTATAGTAATAACGTAATGAATTTTCAAGAGTCTACGACAATTTTAAATGCCTTTACAAAGTGTCTTAAAACTTATTGAAGGCACCTAGTTTCTCTCTCTCTCTCTCTCTCTCTCTCTCTCTCTCTCTCTCTCTCTCTCTCTCTGTATATATATATATATATATATATATATATATATATATATATATATATATATATATATTAAAAAATATATCCATTTTAAATTTGGAAACAGATGAATCTCACGGGTAAGAAATTCATTTTTATAACATCAATAGGTTAGATAAAGAAGAGGAAACTAACTCTATTATTTGTAACATGTTTTTTCCTTAAGATTAAGGGAGGTGGTATTAACACTGCTGGGGGGGGGCATGATGTAATATACTGTTTTGTTTCTAAATCCCCGAAACAGTGGTGCATGGTAAACAACGAATGATCCCTTAAAAATAACAAATAAATTATTGCTGGTACTATAGTGAATTCAAGAGAGCAAGTTGATGCAGGTATTGCAGGTTATTAAATGACTTACTGACTAAATAGTTTTCTAACGAATGATAAAAATAATTTTTTGTGTACGTTTAAAGGTTAAAAACTTCCAAGATTATATATATATATATATATATATATATATATATATAATGAAAACAATTACTTCAATTCGAGTCCTTGTTGACTTTAAGCGACACCAGACCTGACACGAAACATTATTTTTCCGACTAATACTTCGCTATTGCAATCAAAATTAAACTAAAAAAAATACTCCTAATCTGAACAACCAACGTTTATCCGCTCTAAATTCAATAATCCATCCAATTTGTAATTTTGAAGAAGCAATCTTGACGAAGCAAAACACGAAAACAAAATGGCTTGCTATTGCGGAAAGATGTGGAGGGGAGGGGGGAACCTATGGAGTTGGAAATTAGGATCATAAAATAAGTCTAGCAAACAAACGAGATGATTGGCCGATTCTAATATAAGTGTTTTGTATACCGTGAAATTAGTCAAGTATACTTTTCTATCTTTTTTTTCTTTTAAGATAACGTCCAGAAGGGGGGAAAAAAAGAGGAGGGAAAATTGAAAGCGCAGACGACAGTCCACTGCCAGGGGGAGGGTGACAAATTGGATTTTAAGTGGATCGGCCATAGCCGCAGTAACGGAATAATGAGAGAAACGTTGGTTGAATAAGTAATAGATTGGATTCTGATTGGTCAAATAATAACATGAAGAAGAATTTTGATTGGCTGATTGATTGGTGTATTAGGATTAGATTCAGTAGTTAACAGGATGTTGGCCCGGTGGGATGGGGAGCTTTTGTTGAAGTGGAAATTCAATACGAACAAATCAAGTTAATCGGAAAATTACAAAAAAAGACTTTTTTCAGTTCGTTTTGTCCTTTTTATTGTTTGGAATAGGGATGCATTTTAATATAAAACATAAAAGTATACATCATATAATAATAATAATAATAATAATAATAATAATAATAATAATAATAATAATAATAATAATCAATCTATATTTCTATAAAAGTAAAAATGTCTGACTGTCCCTATCAAATAACTCTGTCAATTTTCAGTCTTCAGACTCGAGATATAACATAAGGAGTATTGAGATTTGGGAAAATCTTTTTAATCACTTTTCGGCCAGAAATTTGGCTGCCAAGGGGTCAAAGTTCAACGATTTGACCTATGAAAATTCTATCAAACTTATCCGCTAATTTTGAGTCTAAAAACTTGAAATAGTAAATGTACGTTAGTTGGACATGGATCAAACATTTTAATTTGATTTGAGCCAAAAAAATAATGTTAAGGGTCATGTGAAATTTTACATAAAGGGTATTCAGAGATGAGGCAAGCTTTTTACAGGTTTGGGTCGAACATTTGAGCTGCCAAGGGGTCAAAGTTTAAAAGATTTTACCTTTGCGGTTTCTAGCAAACTACTCAGCCAATTTTAGGTCTAAACATTTTGAATTTATATATGACGGGTATTCAGACATGCGGCAAGCATTTTAATCGCTTTTTGGACGAAAATTTAGCTGCCAAAGGTCAACGTTGAAATAATTGACCTTTGCAGATTCTACTAAGTTCATCCGCCAATTGTGTGCCTAAAGACTTGAAATTTTAGATGGAGGTAACTTGGTATTTTTGTATTTTGATTTGAGGCCAAAAATATAAATGTTAGGGGTCAAAATTGGGGTCAAAGTTTAAAAAATTGACCTTTGCGGTCTCTACGAAATTACTCTAACAGTTTTTGGTCTAAACATTTGAAATTTTACATAAAGTGTATTCACACACAGGACAAGTTATCAACAGTACATAGGGCCCGAGCAATGCCGGGCTGAAGTGCTAGTATATATATATAAAATAAATGAAAATAACGAAAATAAAAATAAACATAATAACGATAATAATAATGATAATATAAATGATGATAATAATAATAATGATAACTAGCGTGACCTGTGGAAATTCCACAGCAGCATTTTTCATATGTAATATATTGTTGCTGGGCATTCTGTTCAGCATGAAGGAAGACACAATCATATTATTTTAACCCTTTTATTATAACTTATCGCCCTCTCTTACTAAAATAATAACTTTGATATATTTCCTGTGCTGATTATTTCATTACAAACACACCGTTCAATTAGCTCACATTTCATCATTTTTCATAATTATTTAATATGTTACTATGTTCGACAATAATTTATGATAATTGTAACCCACATTATCACCTCTCTCCTTATAAAAATAAAAAAAAATGATATATTGTATGGGCTGATTATTTCATAAAAAAAACACAACTATTAATTAACACACATTTCATCATTTTTTATAATTCTTGGATATGGTACTAATTTTGACAATAATTTTTCATCATTTTAACTTACCATATTGCACACCTTACTAAAACAATAATTTTGATATATTGTCTAGACAGATTATTTCATTACAAACACACCAATCAATGAACTCACATTTCATCATTTTTCATAATTCTTGGATGTGTTACTAATTTTGACAACCATTTTTTAAAAGTTAAACACACCGTATAGCTTCCACCCTTACTAAAATAATAACTTTGATAGATTGCCTGGGCTGATTATTTCATTTCACACACTCCAATGAAGTAAATCTCATTTCATCATTTTTCATAATTCTTGGATATGTTACTAATTTCGACAATCAGTTTTTATCATTTAACTGACATCATCGCCCCGCTTACTAAAATAATAACTTTGATATATTGTCTGGTCTGATTATTTCATTTCAAACACACTAATGCATTAAATCACATATTATCATTTTTCATAATTCTTGGATATGTTAATAATTTCGACAATTATTTTTCAACATTCAAACCATCCTTATCGTCCTCTCTTACTAACATAATAACTTTGATATATTGTCTATGCTGATTATATCAATTAACTCACATTTCATCATTTTTCGTAATTCTTGGATATGTTACTCATTTTGACAATAATTTTTCATAATGTAACAACGCCTTTATCGCCCTCTCTTACTAAAATAATAACTTTGATATATATCCTGGGCTGATTATTTCATTTCAAACGCAGCAATCAATTAACTCACATTTAATCATTTTTCATAATTCTTGGATATGTTACTAACTTCGACAATAATTTTTCATAAGTTTAACAGACCTTACAGCCTCCCCCTTACTAAAATAATAACTTTGCCTGGGCTGATTATTTCATTACAAACACACAAATGAAGTAACTCACATTTCATCATTTTTCATAATTTTTGGATGTGTTACTAACTTCGGCAATCTGTTTTTGTAATTAAAAATCCACATTATGACCCCCTCCTACTAATATAATAACTTTGATATATTGTCTGGGCTTATTATTTCATTGCAAACTAACCAATCAAGTAACTCATATTTCATCATTTTTCATAATTCTTGGATATGTTACTAATTTCGCCAATAATTTTCATAACTTTAACCCACTATGTCGCCCTCTTACTTAAATAATAAATTTGATCTAGTGCATGTGCTGATTATTTCATTACAAACACATCAATCAATTCCGGGTATTCTCATAGTATATATGTTCCACTTATCTAATCCCAGGTGACGCCGCATATTCTGCTAGTACATATCTTTCACCTATCTCATTCGATCCCGGGCGACACTGGATATTCTGCTACTATGTTTCCCACCTTTCTCATTCAATACTGGGCGACGCTTTCTGCTAGTATATATTTGCATTTATCTCATTAAAACCCAGGACTAACTTCATGTCCGCCACTCCACTATTAAAAATATACATAAAATAAAGTACTGTTTAAATCGTAAATTTTTTCAGCCATTTCTGGGATTATCTTTATATCCCCACCACACTGCTAAAAATATACATGAAATAATGTAATGTCTAAATAGTAAACTGTTTCAGCCCTTTCGGGGAGTGATTTCATATCCCCTACACTTCTGTTAAAAATATACAGTAAATATAATGAAATAAAGTAATGTTTAAATCATGCACTCTTTCAGCAGCTTTTCGAAATTAATATATAAAAACATTAACAGGGTTAAGGATTAGGCAACCATTGCTTCAACATGAATTTCTGAGTGTAGTATCAGTATCGGCATTCCAGTGACTTAAATCCCCTGTTTTTTGGTCTTGGTTAATGGGGGAGAAATCCTTCATTACTGATAAAATTTTTATTTTTATTACTGACCAGAGTGCCCCTTTTGAGGAGCTGGTTCCCCCCCAAAAAAAAAAAAATTTTTAACCGACCTCATGTCCAATTCTGCCCTTGTGGGGATGAAAGTGAACAAAAGAAATCAGAAGGGACATTTTCCAGAGCATTTTATAATTAATCAGAGAGGACATTTCCAGGGAATTTTGTAATTAAATCAGAAATTACTTTTCCCTGTTACTTTTGTAATATTAAAACTTTGTCACATTAAACATAGTACCTAATAACCATGCCTCCCCACGGGACAGATTTAGACACCAGGGTCGTTTTTTTAACGTGGAGAAAAGGAACAAAAAAATTGTCTTAGTCATAAAGAAGTTCTCCACTGAGAGATAAGAAATTGAAATGTAGCACCTGAAGAACAGATACTACACTTTGATCTTGGCCAAATCATTATTAGCTTTGCCTCAACAGCGACAACAATTAAACGACCCAGATGTAAGCGTGACACACAAAAGAAAACACACGCTACCGTATCAATATATACATAATAATAATGGTGATTATAATATTAATGATAATCATAATCATTATAAAATGATGATAGTCATAATTATATTGTTAATAAAAAGTGGCTATGATAATAATGATAATGATAAAAATAATCATATTAATAAATTATATAATAGTTATTAGAATATTGACAATAATAATGATAATGATGATAATAATAATGATAATTATAGTTATAATAATCATAATTATAATATAAATGATAATAATAATTCTGATGATAATAATTATGAAAATGATAATATTAATAATTTTTATTATTATTATTATGACAATCATAATAATAATAATAATAATAATAATAACAACAATAATAATAATCTGATGTCTGTGATAAAAATTATTTTGATGATGACGATGATCATAACATAGTAATAATAATAATAATAATAATAATAATAATAATAATAATAATAATAATAATAACAATAATAATAATAATAACTATAATAATTATGCCGACAATGATAATAATAATGATAAATTAATTATGATGATAATTATGATAACAACAATAATAGAATAATAATAATAAAATAATAGTAGTAAAAATAAAATAATAGTAATAATAAAATAATAATAATATGATATAATAACAATAAAATAATAAAATAATAATAAAATAATAGTAATAATAAAATTATAATAAAATAGTGATAATAAGAAAAACACTAATAATAATAATAATAATAATAATAATAATAATAATAATAATAATAATAATACGATAATGCAATTTTATATTAGTACGTTGTATGTTACAATATAATGGAATCGCCCGATTGATTATAGACGCAATTCTAACAAGGTAATTGATTGTTTTCATCTAATGATTTTGTTTGTTTGTTTGTGTGTTTGTTTGTTTGTGTGTTTGTTTGTAGAAAATCATTTATGATGATTTTCTCGGTATATTACTACTAAGAATTCTATCGGGTATTTACAGAATTTAAAGGCTGCAATGTCTCTGATGAAAGTATTTTTGAGGGACAGATTGGGTTCGAACTTGGCCGATCCAGCTTGTCAGTCCGTGTCGTTAACCAATGAGCTACCATTGCTGCTGTGGTGTCGAACGTGAAACTTGAATTAAAATATACTATTTTAGCCTTCAAACTAAGATTTCTAAAGATTGCTTAACAGTATCGCGAGGCCTGTAATCCCGCCGGAGGTCCATATAATCAAAACTATATGTCACAAAGTCTTACAATGATTTTAAGCAGAATACTTTATAAGCAAATACATTCTAAAATTACATTAACCAGAGTATTAAATAGCTTGAACAAAGACGTAACAATAATAATGTGTGGTCTGCGTTCACACATAGAATTGAAATATGTCACAAACTTCTGTAACGTTACACACATTTACACATGAGGCCCACACGGTGTATGCAGTCTATGTTGCAAGGAACATATGATAAGTAATGACTCCTTTTTTTCTTTTTTTTTTATAACAGCAACATTTATTTCCTGATTCTCCTGTCATGCGTGACTTTTCATTACGGCTGTGACGTCACCCATGGCAACCACGTCTCTAACGTGATCGTCCTTTCTAACGTCCTCTCATATCTTTCTAATCTTTCTTTTTCCTTATTATAACGTTGTTTTTTTTTACAGTGATCACTACTTATCAAGGCCCGGAAGCCACTCAGGGATAAGGGTTATTGCAAGTACATTACGTTAGTGTGGAGATTTGATGAAGTGTTTACTTAAGGGGGCGGTTCATTAGGAATTTGTTAACATTGGACTTGAAGACATCCAAGTTGTAGTCAGGTGGGAAGCAGGCAGACGGAACAGAGTTCCACAGGCGTGCAGTTCTAAGAAAGAAGCTTTGTTCATGGAATCCGCGTTTTGATTTAGGCAAAGATATAGAGTGGGGGAAATTTTTCACAGTGAATTCAGCTAGACGGGTGTTTTTCGTGAAAGATTGGCGAGGGGGGACCAGAGATTGGAGTTCAGACGAGCACCTGCCATGGAAATAACGATAAAACAAGGATAGGCTCGCAACGTCTCTTCTGTGGGAGAGAGGTTGCAGGGTAGAGAAAAGGGCATCCCCCACTAAGCCACGAAGTCTATTTTGTACTCTGTCAAGGCAGGATAGGCTGTTTTTAGCAGCTCCTGCCCAGATATGGCAACAGTATTCCATCCTTGGACGTTATTTCGCACATGGCTTGGTATTTGCATTTAGCTGCCATATGCGCTCTGTTACAAGGATGTTAACGTGCAAGTGCTCGATCTTAAAAAAAAGCAGTGTCTTGGTGAGGCACATTCCTCTGAAAAGGGAACTTTTAAAACAAGGATACAACAGTCGAATTTCCACGGGTCACGCAAGTAATATATAATAGTAATTTTAAATTGGCTCTAAACCATCTAATCTAATAAATGAAAAGTAAACTACACAAATATTTATTTACAATGTACATATTGATCCCCCCTCTAAAAATGCAACACATGTAATTGTTAATAAAATTCACAAAACTAAAATCCAACCATAATTTGCACGAGTTATTTCAGTCTATCACTGACTTGTCCACCAAGTTACTCTCACGAATTTCTAACAATCTTTGTTTAGTCGCCTTTCACTGATAAACACCTCTAAATACAACGTTTAAAATTATCAATAAATCAAATGCATCCTTAAATGGAATACTCCTGCCACGTTTGGAGAGGGGCAACTAAGAGTATCACATCCTGCCTTGGCAGAATGCAAAATCGTCTCCGAAATCTAATCGACAACATTCTCCGACCTAAAATCTCATACTCATAGAAGAAACATTGCTAACGTTTATCGTTGTTTTCATCACAGTTGCTCGACTGAGCTTCATTATATTCCTCCCCTTGTAAAGCATTCACAACAAGAACTCGTCTAGCTACAACCATTGTCAATGAATTCCTTTTCTCCCTCTGTGTACTTTAGTCTAAGAGGAACTACTATGGATAAATTTTCTTTCCTAGTGAAAGACAGTACCATGGGACTGACTTTTGGCTGACTATAACATTGTTGTATTCAAGTCCAATGTTAACCAAGTTCTTGCTGAGAGGTTTTCTTAAGCTATCAATTTAACAGTTACCGTTACAAACCCTCTTGGTGTGTCAACAGTGTCTGCTTGTTCAGCCTAATAATTCTTATCCGTGGGTGACCTATTGGCCTTGATAAGTGGTGACTTGTTGGTAAAAAAAAAGATGCGACAACTTCCTAAGTATAAATATAATAAGAAAAAATGTGTGTTTATATGTTTATATGTATAGTTCTTCCTGCTTTGTATGAAAGAAAGAAAAGACAAGCAAATGGCTGGAGAGTAGAAAAATAAATATAGTTATGAAGCGTATTAAAGGAAAAATCTCTCATAATAATAATAATAATAATAATAATAATAATAATAATAATAATAATAATAATTTTTCTTTTTTCAATTTTTAAAAAAATCATAATACCTATAATAGTAGGAGAACTGGGAACAATTCCTCTAGAAGCGTAAGCCATGTTTAGTTTCAGAACAGTTTCCGATGATTTGTTGTTCTACACTAGTCCTGAGAGGTGACTGATAGTTCTCGAGTTGGAATCCACAGAGCAAAAGATTCTTCCCGTGTTGCGACGGAAAAAACATACGCGAAATTGTTACAGAAAGGTTTAATATTTATGGAGCAATTCTGGTTTCTGGTTGGTTGGTAGCAGGACATGAATTAATTTGATTCATCTGTTCCTAGCAGCATCGTTTATAAATAGAATCTCCCGATTATGCGGGATCATACTCCCCATTATAGTCCAAAAATATTGTAACAATTCCGAAAAAACGTTTTAAAAAGAATGACAGAAATTAGAATCAGAGGAATAACTGGAAAAATACAACGACCAACAATAATGAAAACAGCTGAACTATTAAGGAGAACCCTTGAATGCGGAGACTAACACACACGATCAACAAACGCGGACCAGACAAACTGCTGCAGAGGCAAAACATGAAACGCTACATGGAACCAAAAACATTGTAGTCGCATATCTATCAGCTCTCTAACCCACCCACCCCACCCATTACCAAATCATTGACACACCCTCCCTCTAAAAAAAAGTGAGACCAAACAGCTAAGTAGACTCAAGAAGGAAGGAAAGACCGGGGAGAGAGCACTGCCCAGATCTCCGCTGGATGAATGAAACCATTTAATCGCAATAGATAAGAAAGATTTTATACTAAATGACTTGAAATGAATGTAATTTGGGCATTTGCAGAAAGAAATACAAAAATGTCGGCAATTCGAAATAAACAGTTGGCATTTCAAATTGCCGACATATTGCTCTATAAGTTGTTCATTCAGCTAAACAAGGACTTTACTCGATATAAACCATACTTGGTGTACGATTAGTATTTCCTGCTATTTTTAGTGTTATGTGACTAGTAGTTTAAGAGTTTATCGGTTAAATATTTACAGACAGACCCACATACATATATACATACATACATGATGATGATTGCAACGTCTTGTCAGACGAGTGCCACTCCCTCAGGAATTTAAAGTCCATGAGCCCAAAAATGACTTCCATCGCCACAGGACCATTTTAATAGACAAATGCCTGAGGGAGTATCTATACACAGATGGTGTTACAGAGTCTTAGCTTTGTACGACAGCTAAGTCTCTCTCTCTCTCTCTCTCGGTTCAAAATGTTGAGATCCAGCAACAAGCAAGAGCACGATAGCCAGCAACAAGTTTAAAAGCAGACCAGCTTAATGCGGGTACTGGTCTCCCGCTTTATGTTTTTTTTTTTAAATTAGAGATTTGCTTCTTCTAGAAAGGTTGCCTTCACCACGGCTTACGGGAGCCCTCTCCACCCCATCACACACATACATACACAGAAACATACACACAAACACACATACATACACACAAACACACATACATACATACATACATACATACATCTACTATTTTATTTATACACAAGAAAGCATGGAGCAAAGTGTAGTATTTGTCCTGATACTACACTTGTTTTATTTTTTCACTCATTGTTCGGTTAATCACGTTGACACACCAGTTCCCGCTGGATCACCGAAGTTAAGCAACGTTAAACCTGGTCAGTACTAAATGGGTGACCATTTGGGACTTCCAGATACTGTATGTGCTCTCCGCTTATCTCGGCATTGTTTCCAGTCGTCCTGGACTTTTCCTTGCCACTGGGCTCAAACAGTGCCGATTCAGGAGAGGTGTGGTTGGAGATTGCGCAACCCCTGCCTCATAATTACACGCGGAACTGCTCCGATAGGGAGTATCCTTTATCTTTCGAGACTGAACGGAGGCATCGCGAGATCCCGTTGTTCTGTGAAGGAGAAATCCTTCTACAATGAATGATTTTTTTTTAATTGTTTCGATCAAAAGTGTCCAGTTTTGGTGCTCACTTTGGGCCAAATTTAGACCTATTCAGACCTAGCTTTGTTTCTGTGCCACTTAATCAATAGCATATCGATATGGATATTTTGAAAATGGCACCGTTTCAAAATATCCGCCCTATAAGCTAGCAAGTTCGTTAAAGGTTATATCCATATGGATATTTTGATGCCATTTTTGGGACAGCATTTGTTTTATAATTATTATTATTATTATAATAATAATAATAATAATAATAATAATAATAATAATAATAATAATAATATAACAACAACAACAACAACAGAATGAAGAAGCGAAACGTGGTGGGGGAGAAGAAGGTGAAGAGGGTAAATAAAACAAAATAAAGAATTAGCAAGGAAAATATTACTACTTCTATTACTACTACTACCACTACTACTACTACTAATAATAATAATAATAATAATAATAAGAAGAAGAAGAAGAAGAAGAAGAAGAAGAAAAAGAAGAAGAAGAAGAGAAATTAGTAAAAGAAAAGGAGCAAATGTGGATGTTCAGGGAAATATAAAGCGAAGAAGACCCGTCCCCTCCATATAATTCGAAAAAGACCGAGGTGTTCATCGGTCGGAACACCCACAGAAGTCCAATGGCGCAGTCTCAGCCGCTTTTATGATGACAGGGTTGATGTGACGCTGCAGGGTGGATGTCGCGCGGTAGTTGAACAATCAACTTTTCCTTGCCGGCCGTTTGCTGAAAGCAGATTACTTCAATATGGTTCCATGCCTCTGTAGTTATTCCAAATCTGACAAACGATGAATAATCGACGCTGACGCAAGTTTTGATTTTCGTTGTAAGGATTAATTATTAACAATTATGAATACAACAATATAGAAATTATGTGCAATTGTCAACAGGAAAAAATAAAAATATAAAATAAAAATATACGCCATATTTTCTTTACTGGCAGTCTCCCGATAGTAATTCAAGCGGGCCCTTTTTTCTGTTTTTAACAACCGATTTCTTCTACTTATTTGCCGGTCAGTAAACAGGGTGTTTTTTTACGCAATGTGATGGATTAAAAAGTCTTCCACGTGTCTGAATAACCTATGTACCAAGTTTTTAAGTCTGTAGAATAAAAATTCATTGAGTATATAGGTTGAGAAGTGTCTCCACACACACTTCCTCACTTTTATAGAATATAAGATAAAATAAGATGAGATAAGATAGATGGATGGATGGACAGAGAGACTGATAAGATAAGATAGATGGATTGATGGACAGACAAGCTGGTTTTTATGACAGCAATGTTTTTGGTAGACATGATGCAAGCTAGAGCGGTCGGACGGTCCACACAGTTTTAGAATTATATAGATTTTCTTTTAGTCCGCCAAGTTTCAGTTTGAAACTCGGATTTATTTGTCCTGCCACACTTATGAGAATTTAAGCGCGGCAGTTGTACGTCTATTTTAAATATGATATTCCTTTTTCTCAGAATTCAGAAGATGCGTTCGTGTTTTTCTTCGGTGTCAGCCAAGCTAGAAAATTTACTGAGATGTTTAAAGCTGGTTAAATGGTAAAGTCTTTGAAGAGATAATGGTAGACCCGTTTTTAAGTGTGCCAAAAGCCGAAGGCATTGTTATCGGTGGTAAAAAGGAAGAAGGAGAGGAATATGGGGAGGGAGATGCGGAGGGGGGGGGAGAAATAGAGGAGGAGGTAAAAGATGAAGAGTCAGTGTATTCTTTCATCCTTAGTGATAAGAAGTAGTTGCTAAGAACTCTTGGCAATTGACACTTAGAAGATAAAGAAGATAAGGGAAAACGTTACTTTAGGTGGTAATAGGCCAATTACAACGGATATAAAGAATATTTACCTTGCTGGGCTATTTAGTTTAATAAAACATTAAGTGAAGTATATATATATATATATATATATATATATATATATATATATATATATATATATATATATATATATGTAGAAATATATTTTTTTTTTATTTTGTTATTATATATCAATCCTTATATAAGAAGCTCAATGTAATTACAGAGCAATATAGAGAATAAATGACAAAAAGTTATATTCAAAAATTCATGATGTTGACCATCTTATAATTTATTTCTTTTAATTCAGTTGACTTATACAATTCTATATACAAGTGTGTGTGTGTGTGTGTGTGCGTGCGTGCGTGCGTGATGGTTGTATATATTGGTTTCCTAGATGTTAATCGAATGAAACCCACGTGATTATTACAGAGTTCTTAATGGAAGACAGAACTGGTATATAATATGTTTATTGTAAAAACATTATCGGTTACATATGCGCATACATGTTTCAGTTGAATCCGAATCCAAGGAGACCACTTCATCATACCATACAGAAAACGGGACGATGCTGAAACGAGAGTCAAGATTACATTCGTTTTTTTTTTATAAAATGTATTTATAATCTTGACTCTCGTTTCAATATCGACCCTTTTTTTGGTCTGATGAAGTGGTCTGTTTGAATTGGGATTCCACTGAAACATGTATGCACATATGTAACCAATTATGTTTGTATGACAAGCAGAAACATATATATATATATATATATATATATATATATATATATATTACACAGAGATCACAACTTATCAAGGCCCGGAAGCCACTCAGGGATAAGGGCTATTGCAAGTACATTACGTAAGTGTGGAGATTTGATGAAGTGTTTACTTAAGGGGACGGTTCATTAGGAATTTGTTAACATTGGACTTGAACACATCCAAGTTGTAGTCCAGTGAGAAGCAGGCAGACGGAACAGAGTTCCACAGGCGTGCAGTTCTAAGAAAGAAGCTTTGTTCATGGAATTCACGTTTTAATTTAGGCAAAGATATAGAGTGGGGAAATTTTTCACTGTGGATTCAGCTAGACGGGTGTTTTTCGTGAAAGCTTGGCGAGGGGGGGGGACAGAGATTGGAGTTCAGACGAGCACCTGCCATGGAAATAACGATAAAACAAGGATAGGCTCGCAACGTCTCTTCTGTGGGAGAGAGGTTGCAGGGTAGAGAAAAGGGCATCCCCCACTAAGCCACGAAGTCTATTTTGTACTCTGTCAAGGCAGGATAGGCTGTTTTAGCAGCTCCTGCCCAGATATGGCAACAGTATTCCATCCTTTGACGTACTTGGCTTTTATATAAATAGAGAATTGCATCAGTAGTGAGATATCTTCTGGGGCGGTAGAAGGATCCCACCATCTTTCCAGCGACCTTGGCAACGGACTTGATGTACGTGTTCTATTTCAGATCAGGAGTAAAGGTCAAACTCAGAAGCTTGTCAAAACACGGGGCCTCACCCAGATGAGAGCCATCCATCACAGTTGATGCCAGATGGGAATCAGAGCGTGTATGATGTAAGGATAGGAGTTTGGTTTTGGATGCATTAAAGGTAACCAGCCACATCTTCCCCCATATATATAAATTCGACTTTGTGTTTGTCCATGCGTTCGTTCCCTGTGGACTTGGAAATGGATGGGCCGATTTTTTTTTTAATTTCATACGGAGGTCCTTGATCTGTCTGGGAGTGGTTTACGTAGGTTTTTTGTCAGAATGCGTTTGATAAGTATCGAAAATCGATAATTGAGAGAATCCGATTAAAAAAAGCAGATTTAACCAAAGTTAACATCTTATACAGCTATAAATCGCAAGTGAATTTAAAAAGTTTTATCACCGCACAAGCAGAAAGGTCCAGCCTATAAAATCAACTATAGTCTTTTATAAGAGGAGAATTGAAACATGATATTTGATTTTTGTACGTTTAACTCATTATGTAAAAATGATTTCATAAAATCAATAGTTGACTCTTGGATAAAACAGGGGCGCGTACATAATAGATATGTTTATTTAGAGGTGAAGTTGAACCACGGTACTTGACTTTTGCATTTTAAACTTTAAGTGAAGCCAAATAATTTTATAAAAGAAACAGTAAATTCTTGACACTACAATGTAGACAACAATATATTGTGGACTAAATCACTGCCAGGAGACATATGAAGTTTCCTTCCGGACCAGTCAATCGATTTGATTAAAAAATGAGAGATTTCACCGATTTTGATGTCAATAAAAGTATTGAGGGGGGTGAAACATTTGCTGACCTTCATTCAATCTCGGTAACGTTGGGTTTCATTGCTAGCATATATATATATATATATATATATATATATATATATATATATATATATATATATATATATAGTGTAAGCAAAACATGGTGTTGGTGGCAACAAAACATGGTGTTGGTGGCAACAAAACATGGTGTTGGTGGCAACAAAAAGTGTATTTCTATTTACGTTACAATTGTTTCCATGTCCAGTTCGACAATTTCAAGCATTATGTTGTTTGGAAAATTTCAAAACCAGCATTTCTTCAGACTTTATGAGTAAGCACACTTTTGGCAATGGAGTATTTTTTTAAGAGAAGGAAGGAAGGGGAATCCCTAGCTAGAAAGGCATGCGAGAAACATCTACTTTTGTTGTGTATATATATATATATATATATATATATATATATATATTGTTTTAACAAAAACCAAGGTTTCACAAAATGGGTTGATTGCAACAAGTAGTATATTTCATTGTTAGTTACAATTGTTTCAAGACTATTCGGACAAATTCAAGCATTATATCGTTTGAGAATTTTCACAAGAACAGTCTTTTTTCAGTCTTAGTGAAAAACACTTTAACAGTAAAACATTATGGAAACAATTTACCTTATAAGGAAAAGAAAACATGCGAAAATATTTTACCTATATCTCATCCTTGATATGTTCAATTATGAAATATGATAATTTTTTGGCTTGCAGTTTAAGTTTTAAAACGTATTGGTATATGAACGATTACTGAATTATATAAACCCAGTATAATTCGGAATACTACAAATAAGAATATATATATATATATATATATATATATATATACTCGTGAACAAAAAAATGGGCCATGATTAAAATTGGAACAAAAAAAATGGGCCATGATTGAAATTGGAAAGAAAACAATTTTTTAAATTTTATCGCTTGTTTGCTAATAATTAGCTGTTATTTAGTATTTTTCAGATTATTAGTATTAAAGATGAGTCCAAGAAAAGTAAGACGACATCTTGACGAAAAAATTAAAAACCGAATTGCAGGATTACGACAGGCAAATTTGACTTACAAGCAGATTTTCGACATTTTGAAAGAAGAAAAGGTGGCAACATCTCTTTCAGCTGTGAAGAGAATTGGGCAAAGGTTCGAAATTGAAGATACAGTGAGCAGGAAAGTTGGTTCTGGTCGCCCCAGAGCATCCACAGTGAAGGACGATCACAGGCTTAAAATGACCGTTTTGAAGGATCGCAAAAAAAACTTATGTTGACCATAGCAAACAATTCGAAACAGCAAAAGGAAATTCTCTTTCTAGAGTGACAATATCCAGAAGAATGAAGGAAATGGGATTTTCATCAAAAAGATGTGCAAAAAAACCTTTGTTAACTAAGAAGAACATCAGCGACAGAAAGACATTTGCATCATGTTATGGTACGAAAGATGCAGATTGGTTTAGAAATGTTTTCTGGTCGGACGAATCAAGATTTTGCCTTGCCAGTGATGCCCCTGAACGTTGCATCCGAAGATCCGGAGAAAGATTTTCACCGAATTGCATAAAAACCACAGTAAAACATGGAAACGGAGGAATAATGGTATGGGGGACCTTTTCTGCTGCAGGAGTTGGGGAAATTATCAGATGTGATGTGTCAATTAATGCCAAAGAATACATTCAAATATTAGAAAGAGGTCTATTATCAAGCATCCAGAAGTTAGAAATGAACAATGACATTATTTTTCAATATGATAATGCCCCTGCACACACAGCAAAAGTCACAAAGAAGTGGCTTACTGATAATTCAATTGATGTGATGTTTTGGCCTGGCCAAAGCCCAGATTTAAACCCAATGGAAAATATTTGGGCTATAATATCTCGTGCATTAGTTAGAAAAACTTTTTTCAACAAAGAAAAATTATGGGAAGCAGTACAAAGAGAATGGAATAACATCTCCTCTTCACAGTGCTCCAAGTTGGTTGAGAGCATGATAAAAAGAATTGATCTTTTAAAAAGATCTAAGGGCAATTCCATTCCATACTAAGTTTTTATTAAAGTAAATATCTTGCTCTTTATATTTTTTACTCATTTCCGTTTATTATTTAATTGCATTTAGTTTAATGCAGCTTTTTGTGCAATAAATTGTAAATTTCTTTCCTGTCCCATTTTTTTGTTCATGAGTGTATATATATATACACACCTATAAAAAATAGAAAATATCTAGTTATAGTAAAAGACTTCTAATTCAAACTTTCGTCGTTAGAATATGTCCCACGTGTGCCTTCTCTCCTGCAAGCAGCATTTTTCCGACATATTCAACTGACAAATCCTCGACAGATTTCTGGGGTTAAGTAGATAATCTTTAGAGGAGCTGGAACCAGCTGTAACAAAGACGCTTCAAACGGACCCAAGACGAATGATTATTTATATATTTTCTTTATTCACTTCCAGGCATTCCGTCACAGTAGAACTGGAATTAACGACGATCATGCCTTGGGTTTTCCCTGTCTCCATTTTGAAACTGTCGCTCGCTTATGCTGAGACTTGTTTAACCCATCCTGTCTCTTTGGCATTTCAAAAATCTACATAACAACGGTTGCACATCACCATCAATACAAGACTAAATAATTACAAAAAGGCTTTATGCAAGGAATCACCTCAATAACGGCCTCTCAACCTAATAGGTCGATGTTACTGAAGGGATATACAGACACTCTAAAACATTTAACAAATAATAAAGATATCATATTACAAGTAATAAATGTGGAGACATAGTACTCATAGAAAAAAGCACATATTTTTAAAAAAAAATCATACCATGCGAATACATACACCTACATAAACACGAAAACTTGACATAAAGATATTGAAACTAATAAATCTTTAAAAAAAAAACTTATAAAAGACGATAAAAAGTTGATATCATACAGCGAGCACCCATTATCCACACACTATTTGATTCCTCCGTTCAGTCTTTAAAGCCAAAGGATAACCTTTGTAGGGGCACCTGCGCGTGTAATTGTGTGGCAAGGATTGCGCAATCTCCAACCACACATCTCCTGAATCGGCATTGCTTGAGTCCAAAGGAAAGGAGAAGTCCAGGAAACAATGCCGAGATAAGCGGAGAATAAATACATATACACCACCTGAAAGTCTCAAATGGTCACCCATCTGATACTGGCCAGGCCCATTGTTGCTTAACTTCGGTGATCTGACGGGAATTGGCGAGTCAAACGTGATGTTGCATTATGCATCTTATATCATCTCTGTAAAACAAACCGAACATCTCCGTGCGCCCAATTTTATTGAATTTTGTCAGTACCACACACAAGATCGCACGAACCATGGCCACAATATTCTAACCCCACTAATGGGCACTATTAGCGCTTCACATATAAGAAAAAACTTTCGTAACTTATTAAATAATTTTTTTTTTTAAATACTGACATACATAATAAAACCATACACAGTTTGGACATAGTTTCCTTGCATACCAATGTTCCTATCAAAAAAATGCTTAAACTTATTACATATTCACTTAAATAAAATTAACTTTGACATACTATTTTTCTCATTAATACAGATAATTAAACTTATGAACGACATGACCTTTTTCCCCAATTTAATAACACTTTCTATTAACAAAATGTCGGACGCCTCATGGGGAACACCCTAAGCGGCGTACTATCTTGTTTATTTTTAGAATTATTAGAATCTGATCAATTTAAATTTCGATCACCTCTAAACATAGAATACTTTAGATATATTGACGACGTCCTAGTTTTTCTCCCTTAAGGTACACAGATTAGAGTACCAAAGAACAAATGAAACATGGTTGAGCCCTTGATAAAATTTACCCACGAAAAAGAACAAAACGACTCCCTATCATTTCTAGACGTACTTAATCTAAAATCAGAAAAAAAATTACTGTTTAAAGTACATTTGTTTCAGCTATCACCGTTGATCGGTTCAACCGGCTCCATGCATAATTACCGATAATAGATAATCGAAACTGTTATTTTAATTTTGTTAGTTTCGAAGGAGATAGAGTGTTAAAATATGGAGACAGACAGAGAGACCAACAGACAGACCTACCGACAGACAGACATATAGTCCTTTATATATTAGATTTATTTTTTGAGATAACATTAAGTGAAAAAAATGTCGGGAAAATTAGAAGAGAAGAAAAAAGAAAAGAAAACTCGAATTATTTGGAAAGCGAAACAAATTTTAAATGGAACCAGTCCAGGAATCGGTAAGAATATCTTTGCGAACGTTATTAAATTTCCCCTGGTATTCAAATTATTACGTCTCTTTTAAAAATCGTATAAAACTTGTCGCGTTCAAGAAATATCTGTAATAAAAGAAAGGCATTAAATAGAAAAATTGGCAGTATCTTTTATCTGAAGAATTGTTGCCGGATATGGCCTGGTGCATTTTGGTTGGAACATCTGCCACAAGTTTTTTTTTTTCATCTTTTAGGGTCCGAAAAAAAAAGTTTGTTTTTTTTTTGTTTGTTTTTTTTTTTTCATCTTTTAGGATTCGAAAAAAGTGTATCAAATGCAATAGGTCTCACACTATAAACCAAGCCTCAAGCTGTCCCACCGTCGCAATGTAGCATCGCTGTGCCTGTTTTACAAGATTCATACAAGAGCCCGACAATATTTTTCGGACACTTCAGTATCCGACTTTCCGAGTACCATAGAGTCGGGAAATTCCTTCAATAGAATAGCATAGACATATAAAGAAAATACCTGCAATAAAAATGGAAGAAAATCGATTAGGTAAGGAAAAATACTTAATTTTCATCATTTTTTACAAAACACACGCGACATTACTTTTCGGACATCGCTGAAAAACTGTTAATAGTCTGTAATATCACCTTTTTCCACCTTTCCTCTCAATAACTTTTATCAATCTTTCTTCATAATGATCAAACATATACACAATAACATCTCTACGTGTTTCTATTAGTTGTTTTTTTTTTGCATCTAGTATTCGATCCCATAGTTGAGCCTCTTTCGTTATTTCAGGTCCATCATAGACAAGTTGCGCAAGAATTTCTCAAAGATTTTCCATTAAATTTAGACCTCGGCTTTTTGCAGGCCATTCCAAAGTAGCCATATTCATTTTAGCCATCCATTCTTTCATGAGTTTTGACACATGGATGCTGCAATTGTCTTGCTGCAGAACGAAATCATTCTCCATTTTATACTTGGTAGAGCTTTCTCCTCCAGTAACTGTTTGTAGTTTTCGCAGTTTTGTCGTCCTTTCAGCCACACCAACCATATATTTCCATTAGCAAAGATCATACCCCAAATCATAACTCCTCCCCATTCCATCCGTCGTTTGTTCAGTACAACAGGCTAACTCCTTCTCGACCAAGTACACCATCTATCAGGCCAATCAAACTTCAAACGCTCCTCATCAGTAAATATAACCTTCTTAAAGTCAACATGATTGTTAACCACCTTTTAGCACTCTCCAGTCTTGCTCCTTTGTGTTTCTTTGTTAATGTAATTTTCTACTTAGCCTTTGCATACTTCAAACCAATTCGATGCAGTGTTCTTTGTACTGTTCGGACGTTTACATCCAATTCACATTTCTCCTTCACTTTTCTTGCTGTAACTTTTTCTCCAGATGTCAAAAGCCGTGTCACAGTGCTCTTCATTCTCCTTTCAGTCCTCTTGCCAATTGATCTTTTCCGTCCTCTCTTTTTCCCGTTCGGAGTTTGTATTCAGCATGTATTCGACCGTTGAGTTCGACAGCTACAAATCCATGGCGATACTTTTGAATCTGAGGTCATCTTCCCGCTTCTTCCATGCCAAACAAACGACTACTTTTGAATGCATTTTACCTCGTTAAACTTAATTGTTTTGCCAGTAGAATAGAACAGATAATTGATTCTAATGATGACACCTAAGTGTACAAGCAGAAAAATTTCATACAGAAACATATACATGAACATAGTTCTTAATAAAATAGAATTTTTTGTCATGTCCGAAAAATAGTGTCGCGCAAGTTTTCGCAAAAATCACAAAAAACTAAAATTATCAAAGCCAAACTAAAAAAATGATTACACTAGTAGTAGATTTTGACTCTTTGAAACTAGAAAAATTTCGGGGAAACCAGTGCCAACAATAAAATCATTTGATTCGTGTGAAATTGATAAATGAGTAAAGCAAGGGGTGATTAAGTATCATTTATATCTTGGATGTCAGTTGTCAATCGACCCAGAAATTAAGTACAAAAAGCAGGTATAGGTTCCAAAACTACTGGACATTGTTGTACTGTCACCAGTACTCTTCCTTTTAGATAGGGCTCGAAAAGGAGTTTCAAATACAATCGGTCGTGCATTAGCAACCAAGCACCCAACCTGTCTCATAGCTGCAATGTTGTATCCTTGTGCCTGTTTTACAAAAATTTTAATGGAAACTGCACTGATGAACTCATTGCACTTGTACCCCCTCAACGTAAATAACCCTGATTATTTAACAATAAAATCTCACTTTTTTACTATAGCTTACATAGATGCCAGAAAGCCTTCTACGCAAATGGTTTACTTTGTCGGTCTGCTATACTTTGAAATTCCGTCTTTGTTCTCTGCTTTCCTGACTCTATTGACACGTAGAAGTTTAAATGTATCGTAAACCGATATCTCGCTTATGAGCACCACAATTATTAGTACAAAACAGAGTTTCTGAATTTAGTCGTGAATATTAAATTAGTTTTATGAACTAAAATCAAACAACCAGAATCTCTGTCGTTCGCTCTCGATTCTATGTATGATTATTTGTGCAACTTAAAAAAAAAGTTCACCTTTCCAAGCGATTGCCATTTACAAGGGAAAAAATCAGTGAGAATTTAGGGAGCTATGTACAAAAAGAAACTATACAAGGAGAAAACCGTGGAGGTCCGACCAGCGCCTGTCCAAGGCCGCCTTGAAGCCCAGTAGTTTGAACTGGTTTATGACGTCATCGAGTAGCTGGTTCTACGGAGATGCCACTCAACCGAGAACGCTGCTTGGCGTCGAAGCCACCAGAAACATCGAAGGTAAACCTTTCTAGCGTGCCCTTGGAACCCGCGATTCGGAGCAGGGTGTGAAGAACAGGTCCCAGTCTAGTCCATGAAAGATGTTGTGCGCGAGGATGAGGTAGCCTCGAAACTTCCTTCGGTCAAAGGAAAAAAGATTTAGAGCCCTTAAACGTTGCTCATAGGATAGACCTATGAAGGAAGCTATCATTTTCGTCGACAGACTTTGCCTTCCTACCTTTAAGAAAAAGGGTTAGCTTACTGCTAATCACCTGAGGTGCTCTTACCGGCAATGCCAACGAGGCTAACAAGGCAATTTTTGTTCGGCCAAAGTGCCTTTAATAATAACTCAGATGGTAACGAGAAGTGAACCAGGGGTGTGGGTAGACATTGCGTTTGGAATACGACTGTGATTGTTTTTATTATTGCAAGATTGAGAGCTTAATGTAATTTATAGACGTTATTTTGTTTCAATTTTAAAGTATACTGACTGGAAAATGTTATTAAAAGCAATTTCAGAGTTATGTCATTGAACAATAGAGGATTGAAAAAAGAAAAAACACCAATGAAGACCTGACAATCGAAATGAGCAGATGTTCCGACATTTATTTCCTTATTATTGTGGTTGGGAAATTATCTGTAACTATAAAGCAGAGTATGCCAGAAGTAATATCGACATTCCATTTGCAATAACCTATAAGCTAAAAAAAAATGTTAATGTCTTCACTTTCCTCGTTTATGTTGTTATCTCTTTTCAATTTCAAGACCAATAAAGAACACGGAGACCACGTTACATTACGACATATCAACCCTCTTCCGTTTGGCTAATGCTGATATAAAACGGCCAGTGTATACAATTCATTGAATAAATGTTGTCATTGAAGTTGGGAAGGAAGGTTCAAGTAAACGCGATAGATATGATTGAAAGCGAACTTACTTAAGCTGATTCCAGCGTCAATTTCCGTATCCATTACGCCATCACTACTCTTATTAATCATAATATAGATTTATTTTAAATGAAATCAATTTCTCTTCTGCATATTTTTTCAAATTATTTATTTCTTTTATTATTTTATATAAGTCCATGTATTTCTATAAGATACTCCGCCTGTCGGTTGCTTGGTCACGTTTAACTTTGAAACATCTATTTTTTTAATAATAATGCACTAATCTTATTTTGGCTGCATCCAATAATATCGATTAGATGATCTGACAATAAGTTATTGATATGTTTAAGATTTGAAATTGTAGTTACATCAGTCTGGCACGCTTTGTCTGTCTATCATATATTTTCGTTGGTTTGTCACGCTTTAATTCTTTACATTGTTGCAATTGAATTTGAAACATCAATTTTCTTTATCTGTAACGTTTACGTTTGAAAAAGACTTTTCATCAGTTACTCACGTATTTCTGTTTGTCTGTCACACTTTATTTTGTAATAAGATTTGCTTGATTTATCACACTAATAATTGCTTGCCGCACTTAAGTTTGGAATAACATTTGGTTTACTTGTCACGCTGAAATTTGAAATAGTATTTTCGTTTGTCTGTCACATATAAGTTTGAAATAACAGTTTCTTTATTTATCGCACTAAAATTTGAAATACCATTTTCGTTTGTCTGTCACAAGTAAGTTTGAAATAACATTTTCTTTATTGCACTAAAATTTGAAATAGTATTTTCGTTTGTCTGTCACATATAAGTTTGAAATAACAGTTTCTTTATTTATCGCACTAAAATTTGAAATACCATTTTCGTTTGTCTGTCACATGTAAGTTTGAAATAACATTTTCTTTATTGCACTAAAATTTGAAATATTATTTTCGTTTGCCTGTCACATATAAGTCTGAAATAACAGTTTCTTTATTTATCGCACTAAAATTTGAAATACCATTTTCGTTTGTCTGTCACATGTAAGTTTGAAATAACATTTTCTTTATCGCACTAAAATTTGAAATAGTATTTTCGTTTGTCTGTCACACTTAATTTTAAATAGCATTTTCATTTGTTTATCAAGCTTCATCTTCGTTGATCTGTTATAATAAAATTTGCGATGGCATTTTGATTTATGTTTGAAATAATATTTTAGCGATTTGTAAACCTTTCCCCGTCTGTCAGACATTTTCTCTGAACTGTCACATTGAAATTCGTTCACTGTTCTTTCAAAAATAGCATGCCATAGCCTCTTCTGCGCTGGCAAAAATAATTCGTATTATTTGGATTAATCGGACTACTATTCTCATCTTGAGTATGATTTTCACAACGTTTCGGTCGATGTAACCTCCGACCTTCTTCAGATCTCGGGAATGTTTCTGCGAAACTCGGGAATTTGGATGGAATTTCGAGCGGAACCCTTATTTACTTCACGGGGATAGCATGTTCTTGTTGTGTCGGGCAATTGTATTTTTTCGGTCGCCCACACCGAGGATTGTACCTTACAGAGAATATCACTTTTTACAATTGATTTTTCTAAGTACTTTAACCACTACGTTACGGGTCCTTGCGGGCAATTCTTATACAAGCTTTAGGGCCCTTAAACCTATTTTATTTCTAGTTATAAATATCACTATTTATTACTAATTATTACTATATATATATATATATATATATATATATATATATATATATATATATATATATAAATAAAGCTGAACATCTGTGTGTGTGTCTGCTCACGAATAGGCTCCTATATGGTTGACTATTATAGAAAACTGATCACATATAATGATAGAAGATGTATCGAGACACAGGAATAGGTATGTTTGATCTGGCATAATGATGATTCATTAAAATTGTGGGGTCTGCGTACGCGCCTGGTCCACAAAGTATGGAAATAAAAAATTTAAAAATTAAAATGTAAAAAAAAAACGTTTACAAGTGTTTTTGATATAGCTGTACATAATAATACTTTGACAAGTATATTTTAACTTAAATAGGGATGGTATGATAACCTTGTGGGGTCTGCGTTCGCGCCTGGTCTTCATAGAATGGAAATAGGCACAAACTTTAATAAAGACGTTTCATATCTATCTGCGTAAGTATACTTTGATAATTATGTTTCAGTTTGAAGAAATATGGTATAATAAAATTATGGGGTGTTCGTTCGCGCCTGACCTCCATAGAATGGCAATATGTCACAAAGTTTAACAAGGTTTTTTTAATATAGATCTACAGAATATTGTGATAAGTGTTTCAGTGTGAACAGGTATGGTATAATACATTATGGTGTTTATCGATTTTATTTTTACTTTCATTATATTTTGCTTTGGTTTTGATACCCTCAAATTCGAAGCTATCTCTTTACAACCCTTCCTTTTTATAACCTATCATACTTTCATGAATCAGAGTCCATTTTCGGTAAGCTGTTTTTGAAACCAGTCAACGACGGGTACTTTTGCTAATATATATATATATATATATATATATATATATATATATATATATATATATATATATTGATATTTTGATATTTTGACTTATTACTTTTATACATTATTTATTGTTTATAATTAATGGTTCCCATACTGTATTAAATTCTATGCATAGGAATTGATTATCTCCCAGCGTATGTGCTGCTTCTTTCAGTCGTCTTACTCTCCACCGTTCTTCCCTGTCTATAATTTTTACTTCGTCCCATAATAGTAGATGGTTTCCCTTTTCTTCGGAAATACGGTCAACTCTACCTGATTTTTCAATCCTTCCAATCTCAATAAGTTCGGAACAGCATGTTCATTACGTCATGTTCAAATTTTAAATAATACTTTTTGTCGATCTATCGCTGCATTTAGAAATAAATTTTAATTGGCCTGCCACCTTTTAACTTGCAATAACATTTTTGTTTTATTTGGATTCTTCGGACTACTGTTCTCATCTTGAGTGCCATTTTCACGACGTTTTGGTCGATGTAACCTCCAACCTTCTTAAGATATATCTCGGCGAACTCGGGAATCTTTTATGTCTGACTCGAGAATCTTTTTTATCGAACTCCGGAATCTTTCTGTTGAACTCAGAAATCTTTCCGTCGAACTCGAGAATCTGCACGAACAGAAGTTATTAATAAATCCTCGGGTGTAGTATGCTCTCGTTCTATTAGCACTGACTGGATAGAAGTTCCGTGCTAGTGCATTATATTAACCGGAAGTCGGTAAGTGTGCATATTAAAAAAAAAAACGGATTTCTAGTAATTGTTCGTTCGGGCTCGATCTCCACCAGATGTCGCTGCTGAAATATGCCGAGCGCCATGAAAAATGCCCCAAATCCCGTTCAAAATGTGCTTTTTTAATAGTATTTTAAAGTGTAATCTAATTCTATGATATTTTTGTTTATTAAATAGTTGGGTTAGAGTACAGAATAGTTATAAAGCACCCTTCCCTCCCCATGTAAAAAATGGATTTCTAAATAATAACGTTAACATAGATGCATAAGTAACCGCATTTGGTGGTCCAGTCATGTCGTACATTTGCGAGAAATCCGATTCATACAAAGTCACCAGTAGTTCTAAGTAATTCGCAATTGTATTTTTCAGTGTTGCTCGCACTGAAATGGAAACTTCAACTTCCAGAATAGTGTAAATTAGAACTTAATTACTAAGTACTTTATCCACTACGCCACGATTCGTACCGGAGCAGTAGTATGAAAAATCCAAATAATATTAATAATCAACTTATGAGACCTGTGGAAATTCAACAGCGGACTTTTTTTCATGTGTAATACATTTATGTTGGCATTCTGTGGATGTTCAGTGTAAATTGAGAATTCCTGATATTATTGTAGCTTTTTTGTTAAAACTGCAAAACTATTTATCTAGGCTAGCAGGGATGCTCTGCGTAGCCTATTCGTAAAGTACGCTTAAATATATTTTAATTCGTGCAGATTTCGTATATATTACTATAGAGTCAATTTTCTATCGATTCTCATATATTATAAAGTTTTGAGTTCAGAAATAAATATATATATATATATATATATATATATATATATATATATATATATATCCATATGACTTCGGTGCATCAGCTTGAATCGAAACCAAGATCAAACCTTATGAAATATATATATATATATGTGTGTGTGTGTGTGTGTGTGTGTGTGTGTGTGTGTGTGTGTGTGTGTGTGTGTGTATAAATTGAGTTCCTTCAGCTATAATCGAAACCAAAAGTTATGAACAATTCTTCGTAAGAATATTTATTACTGGAAATAGAAATGGAAGATCATAACAATCAAACGACAGTCACTCGGAAGAAAAAAGATGTAAGCGTGACACACAAAATAACACACACGCTAGCGTATGAATATATAGATCGTCATTTCAAAAGTTCAGAAACACAATATGTCCATTTGTCTGTCGCACTCTAGTTTGAAATATTTCCGTTATCAAGCGCGTTGCTTTAGCGGACGTATCTTTAAAATGACCCTATCTTTTTTAATGAAGTCAATTTCTGATAAATTACTTTTCGCTTTGTACAAAAAAGAGGAAAGTGTTTTTGTTTTGTTTTTTGTTTTTTGTTTTTTTGTTTTTTTTCTTGAAGCTTCTAACTTCTTAACGGACATTTTTGCTTTCTACATTTTCGTTTATTTTTTTTTCCTTCCAATTTCTGTAATGGTTCAGGAATGAAAGTTCTTCTGTTAAATTACAAATCTTGGAAGATTCTGGAAACCTGCGTATTGGCTGATGAAACTAATTTTACTATCGCCTCACAATAAAACGTCTGCTTTCCGGAAAAGCAGTCTCGAATAGCCTTTTTGGAAAAAGAAGAAAGAAACGAATAAAAAAAAATGAAGAGCGAAGCAAGAATTCCTGTAGAAAATGGCACATTCGACTGATCCGTTTGAAATATATCATTGAATTCGATCACGTTCGTTAATCACGTTGAAATCGCAATTCTCGTTGAATCATTAAAGTTAAGCAACGTTAAGTCATGTTAGTACTTAAATGAGTGACTTGAATTTGCCGGGAAGTATCTTCAAACCTTTGCAGCATACAATTCCAGGGATAAAACGTTAAAAAAAACAAGTTTTAAATATAAATACTCTTATTTGTTTTAATCAAAAAGTTGAAGAACTACGAAGACAGGAGTAAGCCTTTAAAACGAGCAATCACCTTAATCACGTTGAAATAGCAATTCTCCTCGAATCAGCAAAATTAGTCCTTTATGATGTGGTTTAACTAATTCGTTCAGTCGTTAATAAATTAATATAACGGAATAAATAAAGTTGGAATTGATTCAAACACGCTTTGTACGTATTATTCCAGGATCTTGGTAGATGCTAGATACCTCCAGATTACAACTGTCCATTGCTTTACATTCAATATGCCGCCATCTGTCTTGGAAAGTGGGGGATTTCGTTTGTTGTCATAAACACACTTTTTTCGAGCATTATGTATAATAATTAGGGTTAGGACAACAGCATATTCTTTTCATTGTTATGACTCTCGAGTGTGTATCCGTTAATATCTTATATGCTTTTATATAGAGTGATGTGGTTCTCGTCGATTACATACTGAAGACAAAAATTCTCAGTAGTAGTTTATCTATTTAACTTCATAATTTGTATAGTTTAAAACAACCATAGTATTTACTAACTAAAATTATCATAGTATTAAACTAACTAAAATTGACAATAAATATTGTTTAATCATCTACATCATAATTTAGGTCATAAAGGGTCAAGTAACGTTGAGTCGTGTTCGTACTTAAATGCGTATCATGAATTCGCCGGAAAGCGTCCTCAAACCTTTGCGGAATATAATTTCAGGTGTAAAACGTAAAAATAAGTTCCAAAAGTAAAGACTCCTATTTTTTAATCAAAATGTTTAAGAACTACAAAGACATGCGTAGAACCATTAAATGAGCGACATTTTGTGTTTCAAAATTTATTTTTCTATATAGTCACCACCATTCACTGTTCCCTGCTACCAGCGATGAATGATAGTCATGTATTGGTGTCTGGAACGCCCTTTGTCGTACGAGGGTCGTTCCAAAATGAATCCTCCTTTTTTTTAGATAAAACTCAAACAGTTTAAGAGCTACGAAGACACGAATGGTATCTTTAAAAAAAAGGTGACCTTTTGTGTTCCAGAATTTATTTTTTTGCGTAGTCACCACCATTCTCAATGCACTTTTACCAGGTATTTAGTGACGCATCTCTGCTTCTGCCGCACGCCCATGACAGGAATTACTGTTTTCGATAATTAAGCAGTCAATATCTGCAACAAAGAGATGAAACTGCCAGGTTATTTACTGTCCCCTCTGATCCATTCGGACGGACTTAAAAAAATAGGAGACATTACTTTTGGAACGCCCCTTGTGAATGATATACCAAGCAATCTACCCTTTCTATATCTAACAAAGTTTCCATTTGCTTTCCTACATTCCCAATTTACCTCTAGAATAAATTTTCCCCGCTAAGACGGCATATGCTTTATTAATGCAGTTGTGAATCTTTTATATGAGGTATGAATGTTTGTATTGCTTTGATTGTTTGGACAATTATTCTATCTTGAGTGTTATTGGCACAACGTTTTGGTCGATGTAACCTACAACCTTCGTCGGGTGTAAACTACAGGTTTATTTGTTTTTTTTTCAACTAAGGAAATGGGGTTAGCTCTATATTCCAAGAAATCGAACCTTAGATATAAGGGTGTGTCCGTATATTATTAAAAAAATATATATAATATGGTAATTTTTCAGGAGTCACTAGAGTACTTTTTAAGACTTTAATTTTTAACTGAATCCTTCTGCTAATTGTAAACATTTTTTTTTACGAAACCGTGGATAGACATCTTACTTTTGTTTTTTTGGGTTTTTTTTCTAGAAAACACAGTGCGAAGGATGGTGACTTTAAGAAAAAAGGGTTTGGGTGATTATCTCCCTTTGGTTGGGCGTATTTTGTGGAAGGGCTAAAAAACGAAATAAAGAAACCTTATTTAATTATGTGTTTTGTCTTTCCTTTAGTTTCCCTATATAACTTTGTAATTAATGGATTCCAAATGTGATTGAATTCAATACTTTGACAGCTTAGGAAGTTGTTATTATCAGCACCTGGAATTCCTAAAAGGTCACCTATGTAAGTACTGACCAGCCTCAACGTTGCTTAACTACGATTATGCCGTATATATACACATGACCAAATAAATACCCGCTGAATAGTATCCACGTTTACATTTTGCGATACTCCATCTCGATGAGTCGTCTACTACATGGATATAAGCGCTTTGTCCGTCTTTGCTGTCTTCAGATTACTTATATACTCTTCGTCCGGAGCACTTCATTCTGCATGTGTGAGCACGTACAACAATTCTTTGAGACCAAGAAATGGTAAGTAGTACAGCCCGTTGAATAATCCCGTAAGTGATAGACACAAATGTACAGTGTGTTTTATAGAGGCGGCAAACTTTAAATTGACACCTCTATTTTATTTAATTATAGATTGGGCAACTATCGGTTATTTTTGGTTCAACTTGGTTTGCCAAGGCATTATAGAGAAACCAGCACCTCAGCAGGCGTGCAAATTGTAAATGATACGATCAATTTACTGAGAGAAACATTTGATGAACAAATAATTTTACGAAATGGACCTGCCAACTGGCCACCTTGTTTGTGCGATTTAACCTTCTTTAGATTATTTTCTTTAGAGATTTGGAAAGTCCCATGCCTACGCTGATAAACCAGACACTATAGTCTACTTAGAAGGCAACATTAGACGCGTTATTGCAGAAATGCAGTCTAATTTAATGCGTAGTCTAATTTATAAAACTCACTATGTCTGTCTGTCTCTCTATCTGTCTCTATATTTTCAAACTCTGTCTTTTTCCGAAGCTAAAAGTCGCAGTACGGCGTTAGGGATCTCAAATGATCGGATTTATTATGGGCGGTTCTTTTATAGGTCTTTAACCGGTTAAAATAGTTTTTAAGGGGTCAAAAAGGGGTCAAAATTTTAAAAATCGTAATACATTTTGTACATTCATCTTAGTTTATTTTTAATCAGTTCATATGCGTGTCACGTTGATGCAGTGGTAACGTCACCAGCTTTGAATGTTACGGTTTTGCTTTCGGTTTTGATTCTAGCTGATGGCACCCAAATACTTTTTTTATATTTATAATCACGACTCTATAATAATATATACGAAATCTGGACAAATTAAGATATCATATTTAAGCGTATTTTAAGACCTAGGGTTTGTGAAATTGGACGAAATTAAGCCATATATGCGCGATCCGCGAGGTTATACGTCCGAAATTGTATTTAAATTATACACGCTAAAAATTAATCTTTGGAAGAAACCACATATTTTTATAATAAAAATATTTTTCTGTTGTTTACTATAATTTGAAGTTTGTCGCTTCTAAAAAAAAGACACCTTTTATTATATGGAATATTATTTAATTGACAGTTGTGAGTGCAATGACCTAACTGGACGTTGTTACATACAGTTACACACACCAAAGTAAAAAGCTGTTCTAAATACTTTTCAAGAAAAATTGTTAAGTGCATACATCCATCTTTCCAGATTTTAAATATGGTGAACGATTCATTTTCTGCGGTCCTTGAAACTTAATTGATTCGAATACGACTACTTTCTAAACATTCTTCTTCTTCTTATTATTATTATTATTACTATTATTATTATTATTATTATTACTTACTTACTTACTTACTTACTTACTTACTTACTCACTAGGAGCAGTCACACAAGCTATCGTCAAAAATTGCTCTTTGAGAACAACTTGTGGTGTTCCCTGGATTTTGAGTGACAACATGTCTCCTCAGATTTTTACTACTCTCCGCCTCTTTCGATAACTTTTGCAAAAGAATTTACGTTATCTCAACAGCCACTTACCATTAGTTTCCCGTTGGTGACGGCCATTGGTCTTCACTGGAATTTTGGTGGCAATAAGCCTCCCAATGGTCCCAGTCCTCTTTGCACTCATTCAGCGGAGGTCTTGCTGGCGCTTTCTGTGCTCGGTCTTTCTATCTTCCTTGACCTTCCTCGCTTATTTGGTGTAGTGTCAGTTTTTGGTAACACACACAAAAAATGGAGGAAGGTAGTGATGTAGGTGTTTAACTTACAATTATACAGTTTCGGTTTTCATGATTCCATGTGATGCTCTTTTGAGTTTTACATTTTCAGCATTTTCTGTGTGTCCAGTTTGTGGCTCTAGCTCATGTGTGTTAGTTTCTGCATTCAAGGGTTTTCCTTGATATTGACGCCGTTTTCATTATTGTTATCCGTTGTATCTTATCAGCCATCCCTCTGATTCCAATCTCTCTCATTCTCTTTTCAAAATGTTTCGATATAGTTCCTAGCGGTCCTACTGTTTGTGACGTTATCTTTACTTTTTTCATCCTCCATATAAATTTGAGCTCTCTGTTCAGTGTATTTTCTCTGCTTCTCCGTCTCCTTAATTATCACTCTCTGGCCTGCTGGAACGGCAAAACTTACAATCTGACAGGTCCTTTTCTTCTTGTTTACTAGGATGGCATCCGGTCTCCTTGCTTGGATGGATTTATCCGTTTGTACATCCATATCCCATAGAATTTTGTGATTTTTGCTGCTGTCGGTTTTGCTTGTACCATCTGTCTGCGTGTTTAAGATTCAGTTGTCTTCATAATTCCCAGTGCACTGCCTTTCCCACTTGATCATGTCTATTCTTATATTCTTTTGAGGCTAGTTTGCTGCATTCCCTTATTATGTGGTCTGTTGTTTCGTCTCTTTGTCCACAGAGACTGCATTTACGGTTTTCTTGTGGTGTGTCGATCCTTGCTTTGATGTGGTTTGTTTTAATCGCGTTATCTTGTGTGGTTGTTATTAGGGATTCAGTTTATCTGTTTAGGTTTCCTTTTTGTAACCATGTCCAAGTGTTTTCTTTCGTCTCATCTTTTGTCATCCTTATGAATCGTTGTGTAGCTGTTTCTTTTCCCGTTTTTCTTTTTTCGTCCTATCCCTTGTTTCTTCCGTTTCTCTTTATATATATATATATATATATATATATATATATATATATATATATATATATCAGTTTAACTTAGATATATACTTTTGCAGTTTAAACAAAAGAACTTCTATAATATCAGAGCGTCTCCATTTACGCTGAACATCCAGAGAATGCCAACATCAATATATTACATATGAGTTCTCTGTGAAATTTCCACAGGTCCCGCTAGTTATTATTATTATTATTATTATTATTATTATTATTATTAGACGCAGTAGTACTACTACTACTACTACTAGTAGTAGTAGTAGTAGTAATAATAATAATAATAATAATAATAATAATAGTAATAATAATGCAATTTCATGTTCATACGTACGTAACCATCACATCTTAATCGTTACGCCACGAAGGCTTTAGTCATTTTAAGTGTTATTTTTATCGCTTTTAAGCTTATGTAGATTTCTTGTTGTTGTTTTTAAAGAATAATACGGTTAATGATATATTGAAGGTAGGGAACATTATTGTCAACTAGCATTCAGTTAAAAATACACCTTCGTATAATTAATTGAATTGATTCAAAAAGTATCGCAAAACAAAAACAAATAACACACACACACACACACACACACATATATGTGTGTGTGTGTGTTTGTGTGTGTGTTTAAACTGCAAAAGTATTTATCTAAGCTGATATATAAATATATATATATATATATATATATATATATATATATATATATATATATATATATATATATATATATATACACACACACTAGCTTGTCACTTCTAAGAAGGTGTAGTTGATTTTAGATATTTTATTACCACATCAACTTTTTGGAAGCGAAGATGTGTGCAAATAATCTCACACTAAACTTTACATTAACATTATTCGAAGAAAACCAATCGGAAATCGCCATCTTAATGCATAAAAATTTTCATGTAGTCGATACACCGAAGCAAAACTGTCACATGTTGATAATAAAATCAGAAAATGTGCTATTTTTAATAAATGGAAGTTTTTATTTGTTTCTTTACGACTTTCTTTTGTTTGAAAGGAAATTTTGATAATGTAATGATCGTAAAATATAATATTTATAGATTACTACACGGGATTCGCTATATGTTATATCTCATTTATAAAAGTATGTCTGTCTGTCTGCCTCCATATTTTTTAAACTCTATCTCTTTCAAAACTAAAAGGCTCATAGCTGCGCTGGTTATTTCAAATGATTGGATTTTTATTTTATTTTATGCGTCTTTAGTCGGTTAAAATAGTTTTTAAGGGATCAAAAAGGATTAAAAATTGAAAAAAAAATCGTTATACATTTTGTACATTCATCTTAGTTTATTTTTAGTCAGTTCATGTACATGTCACATTGGAACAGTGGTAACGTCACCATCTTTGAATGCTACAGTTTTGCTGTCGGTTTCGATTCTAACTGATGTCACCCAAATATATATATTTTTATTTTACTTTTGAATCACGACTCACGCCTCTATAATAATATATATGAAAATCTGAACAAATTAAAATATCATATTTAAGCGTATTTTACGACGAGGCAAAGTCGGGCGCCACCCACTCTCCCTAGTTCATTGTTAAATATGTCTTCTTATTACTATCTATCTATCTATCTATCTTTCTCTCTATTCACTTCTTTATTCTTCTCTCCTATTCTCTCTTCTAAATATCTTCAATCATTAGTGTAAAAAAAACTCGCTATCTATGCAACTTTGTCCAGGAACCAACACGTTGTATGCTTAGTCGCAAATGAGACAAAGAATATAAAATAACTTCAACGACATTTATTTCTCATTCTACTCGAACGTGCTCTTGAACGTTATCCAAGCCTCTAACATGACCTCGAACATTATTCCCGTTTCTATCTCCTTTTTTAAAGTCTTAATTTTTCACTACCGGTGACGTCAATCCGCATACAGTCGTCCGCACTATGTTACATATATGAAAAAAATTATTTTTCTAGAGGCCGTGAACTTTGAAGTAAAATAAATCACAAAAAATGATTATTATACAAATATGTGGTCTATTAAAATATTAATTTTTGACATTTATAACTGAAATACAAATTTGGAGCATATGGCCCCCGCAGTTCGCACGTATATGCCATAATCAAGAGGTTCAATTTTGACGTACTCGACGCATTAAATTAGGTTGAATTTCGAGAGTAACGTGTTGGATGTTGTTTTCTGAGTAGTCTATCGTATCTGGTTTATCATCATAGACATGTGATTTTAAATATACCCCCAAAATTAATCTAATATGATTAAATTGCACGAACGAGGTGGCCAGTAAATAGGTTTATTTCTTTTCGTAAAATTATTCGCTCATCAAAGGTTTCTCTCGGTAAATTGATCGTGTCGCGCGCTGTGTGGCATGTGGCTTCGTCCTGCTGAAGTCTAATCGAAAATCAACATTTTAAATGCATTTATATATTCCAAATCCAGAAGAATAACTCTCATTTTTTTATAATAAACCCAGAAAAATGTGTTATTTTTATTAAACAAAAAAAAAAGTGAAATTTTACTTATTTAACTCCTTTCTACAGATATGGCACAAGGGTCGCAGAGCAAGTTTAAACAGAAAGTGTCCGAGTGAAAGAGCGCTCTGTCCTGCAAAAAATGTCAGGATATTCTCGCCGGCATTCACCTTTAACCTCTTTTCAAAGGAACAAGCCAAGCCTGGAACGGTGGGTCTCCCAGGATTACACAGAACCAGCAACATACCGCAGTCAAATGGCCTCAACTCTTAACTTTGTCGAGAGTATACTACCTTCTAATAAGAATTTGGATTATATGATTAAATTTTATAAATTTATTAATAATGGATTACTAGCCACACGTAACCCGTTAAGTTAGTGTTTGCAATATATATATATATATATATATATATATATATATATATATATATATATATATATATATATATACTTACTAGCAGTTCAGCCTGGCATTGGCCGGGTGTTTGGAGGTGTATGTTGAGCAAAAAAAAAAGCGGTCAATTTGTTTTAATTTTGACCCCTACTATGACCCCTTAAAATTTATGGTTTTGGGCTCAAATCAAGTTATTAAGTTAGATCCATGTCTAAGGAACCTATATCTAAAATTTCAAGTGTTTAGACCCAAAATTGACGGAGGAGTTTGGTAGAGTTCTCAAAGGTCAAATCGTTGAACTTTGACCCCTTAACAGCCAAATTTCTGTCCGAAAACGGATTACAAAGATTTTCCCAAATCTCAGTACCCTGTATATCAAATTTCGAGTCTTTAGACTGAAAATTGACAGAGTTATTGCGAAGGAAAATGTACACAGACACACACACAGACACACACATAGACACGTTGACTTTTATAGATATATAGATATAAATTATGTCGATTTTTTAAAGACGATAATACGTTTAATAAACGTCTTCAACCTTGAAGATCGTTTTCCTTAGAAACTCGTCCATATTTTCAGATGTAAACAAATATTATTCATTTATTTATTATTTTTATTTTACTTATAAAATAGCAATTTACGGACGTGCATATTTCGAGGACCTTTCTCTCGTTAGCGCAGCTTGACTGTTTTTAGGAATCGAATCTGAGACCATTTGTATTATGGTTTAGTGCGTTAACCGTTACGCCACGAAGTTCTAGATCATTTTAAGCATTATTTTTATCGCTTTTCTAAAAACTTCTGTAAGTGTTTAGTTGAGTTTTAAACGATAATACGGTTAATAAGCGTCTTCAACCTTGAAGATCTTTTTCCTTAGAAAATCGCCCATATTTTTTTTTGACGTAAGCAAATAGTATTTATTCATTATTTTTATTTTACTTATGAAATAGTAATCTCCGGACATGCACATTTCTAGGTACTAACTCTCGTAAATATAGCTTGACTGTTTTTAATGATCGAACCTGAGACCATGCGTATTATAGTCTAGTGTGTTAACCGTTATGCCATGAAGTCATAGATCACTTTTTGTGTTTATTTCATCGCTTTTTTTTTTTTTTTAAATTTTAAACGATAATAAATAATACGTGTATACGGGGTGGAACGATAAAATTGTCGCCCTAAAGAAAACAACACTACAGTTTTATTTTAAAACTTTTATTGAAAACATCAATTCAAGTGACTTGATTGTGTAGTAGAGCCTACATTTGTTCAATGTAGCCACCTTCAGCCTCAATCATTGCCTCGATACGAATCCGGAACTGGGAGCATGCCTTTGCCACAAGCGCCGTCAGGAGCTCGGTGAATACTCGACAGATAGCGACGATCAGACTGGCTTTGGTGTTGTTGGAAGTCATGCTGATGATGTTTTCGACGTATGAGCAAGCGAAGTTGTCCAACGGTTCAGGTCGGAGAGGAGGAGGCAATGAGAGGAGGGTGTAAAGTCGTAGCATTTTTTCTGAAGTCAAGCTAGGTTTTCTTTGGACTTGTGGGCCGGCGCCGAGTCCTGCTGCCACACCCAGGGTCTACCAGCTGCCACCAGATTGTACCAAGGAATCACCACACTCTTCAGCACATCCAGCACACTCTTCAGCACATCCAGGTACACTTTGGTGTTGACTTTCAAGCCTACTTCGAAGATGTGAGGTGGCATGATGTGGCCATCACTTGAAACCACACTAAAGACCATAACCATGACCAGAAACCTCGTTGAGCTGTACCCTCAAGCATTGAACCGTCCGAATTTGCATATTTAGGGTGCTGGCAATGGTCCTGTTGTCATAACTTGGATCAGTAGAGAGCATGAGTTGTACAGTGGCGCATCTCCAATCTCGCTGAGATATGTACACAATTCGACAATTAGTAGATGGTCTGCAACAAAAACAAAAGAAAACCGCCAATAACGGTCTCTACCAGAGCTTTCACTATCCTTTTAAGTCTAGAGAGAGATCACCTCAGTGGTATATCATTGGGCCTTTATTATTCCTAATATTCATAAATGATGTTCCTGATGAAATTGTGTCCGAGATGGATATATTTGCTGATGGCACCATGCCCTATAACAGGCACGAGGGGAAAACAAATGAACACATATCTAAAGACATGGCAGTAACACTAAAGGAAGACCTCCAATCTGTAGTGGAATCGGGGCATAAATGGATGGTCACATTCAATGCTGCCAAGTCTAAGCTTTTTCTTTCAATAATTACAAGAAACTTTCTCAACCCAAAATAGCAATGGTTAAAGATACATTACCTGAAAGTAGTTCTTTTAAACTCCTCAGCCTAACGTTCACGGGGAACAGGCGTTGGAACAGATACACTGAGAGTATTGCCAATGCCGCTGCGAGAAAGGTAGGATCTCTCTACCTTGCTAGAAAGCTATCCTGTATCTCTATAAGGCCGGTATTTGCCCATGTATGGAGTATTGTTGTCACATTATGGCTGGTGCATCTACTACTAGTCAGGGTTCAAGAGAGTCACCAAACTGAATTGTCATCTAAACTTCAACGTCTATCGCATCGACGAAATGTTGCATCCCTCTGCCTGTTCTTCATATATTTTAATGGTGAATGCTCTGACGAACTACAAGCACTTGTACCCCCTTGACGAAAATACCGTCGACAACCCGACAAGCAGCAAGATCCCACCCCTTCACAGTAGAGATCCCCTAGATGTAAAAAAAAAGCTTTCTACTTTAATAGTTTCTTCCCCAGAACTTTTAGATTTTTTAACCTCCTTCCTGGATTCTGCTTTCCCAACTGTACTGACATGCAGCTCAACTTCCTACATAGTATCCCTGCATCTTATGTCCCAGTTAATAGCCCCCTACATCAAAGTGGCACGGTGCCTTGTTTGGGGTGAAAATGGAATTCAAAAAATGGACTTAAAACTTGATATATAGGCCAGTGGAATAAATTCGATTTGGTTTCAAGCCACCAAGTAATCAAAATTGAAAACAAATGACTTTTGCAGTTATACCGAGCTGTTACTTCTCCGCATTCGAAAATATACATTTATCAATTCAAGCCGCTTAATTTTGGACATTTTCCGATCCATTTGTCCATAACTGAAATGGTAACAACTAGGCCTTGGTCACTAAATGTTTTGGTTTCGATTTTAGCTGATGGCACGCAAGTAATTTTTTAACTCTTAAAATCATTACTATACATTAGGTATAATATAATAATCAGTCAAAAATTGGCTCAATAATAAATACGAAGTCTTCAGAAATTAAAATATATTTAAGCTTATTTTACAACCGAGCAATAGTAATTCTAATAGTTCTAAAATAGACCGACTTTTATTCTTATCAACGGCACCAGAGGAATGATAGTGGATAAGTAGTTAACGATGTTTACTTACAAGCTGAGGTGCCAAGTTCGAATCCAGGTCGTTCCACAAAAATATTTTCAATTAGAGATGTTGGAAACGTTTACGTGGTCCCTCCCGTAAGCACTCAATATCTTTCTAAAAACAAATACAAACAATAATCATCTAATTCTGAACTTTTGAGATGAGATGTGAATGCTTGTGCTGTGTTGATTAATCGGACTAATATTCTCATCTTTGGGTGTTATTAACACGATGTTTCGGTCACTGCAACCTGCGACCTTCTTCGGGTGTTGAAAACATTCTTCTTTTTCTCTACTAAGTAAAACATTTTTTCACTAATATTAACAATTTGCATAGATATCCCGAAAAATTAAGTCATAGAAAAGCCTTTAAAAAATATCATAGTGCCCCCTGAAGATTGAATTTTCTTTATGATCTACAGAGCCACCCTTAAACGAATTCTTGTAATGCGGAGCCAACCCTCTTTTCCTTGGTAGAGAAAAAGAAGCATGTTTTCAACACCCGAAGAAGGTCGCAGTTTGTAGCGACCGGAGCGGTGTACTAATAACACCCAGGTTGAGAATATTAATCCGATTAATCAATAAATGGTGCCCAACAATAAGATCAACAACAACAGCAGCAACAACAACTAAAGTCGTTGCAGTGACCACACCGTTAAACATTCAACCTAATAATCTATTTTAATTCTAGATACAACGCGCGGCTTCTTTCTCCAAATTTACAACATGGCAAGGAAGAAGAAAAAAAAGAAACAAAACAACACACTGAAGATGGGGTATACCTCCGAAATATATTTGTGATAAATTTCAAACAAGTAAAATATTTGTTTATTTTCCTAATATCACGTTGTGATTTGGCTTTCAAGCGCACTTGATGTGTATTTTATTTTATTCAAATTAAAACAACGTTTCTATATGAACTCTCATTATTGACGTTATTTTAATTCTTTTTACATAGTTTAAAATATAAACTAGCAGGCCTCCCGGCGTTGCCCGGCCGTAAAATACGCATAAATATTATATTTTAATAAATGCAGATTTCTTATTTATTATGAACAGAAATATCGTAGATATTAAATGTAACGTAAAATCCCTTTAAAAAAATAAAGTAAAAAACGGAAAGAAACTAAGACATGTGCATGCGAGTATTATGTTTTTTTTTAAACAGTTAACGTGTTATAAGTAAAAAAAATACTCAATCAAACCAAAACTTATAGACAGTGAGTCAAGTACAATAATCATTAGACAGATTGTCACGATCTTTACAAAGTGTTTCCTAACATACGCATTTTTAATATACGGAATTTGTCAAACAGTTAAACAGTAAAAATCTAATAATCCCAAGTACCATTTTTTTTTCAGTTCTGACCTCTTAGCAGCCCATTTTTTCGGATAATAATCGATTAAAATGTTTCTCACGTGTCTGAATAGCCTATGTACTAAATTTCAAGTCTTTAAATCAGAAATTCGTTGAGTATATAAGTAGAGAAGTGTCCTCACAGACATTCTCACTTTTATAGATATACTAGGTTAATTGAAAGAAAACCGTTATTATAAACTTACTTCGGCGTAGGTCCTCTCGTTCAAAATTGACCACAAGGCAGGAAGTCTTCTACAGTGAAACCTGTCTAGGTAGTGCACTGCATTGCTGTTCATGTGATGTGTAAGCCAGCTTGGGGATGTGCAAAACGAAATTTATGCATAAGAAACTTCCGCCACGTCATCTTTGGATTTCTTCTTCTTCTTCTTCTTCTTCGTCTTCTTTTTTTTCTTCTTCGTTTTCTTCTTCGTCTTATTCCATTTGGGGGCAACCAAGACTTGACCGCCTTTGTATTTTTAGTCTAAGAATATGCAGCAGCTTTACCCAACACGTTGTACTCTCAATCGCAAATTTCCATGTTGTAACAACAACATTTATTTCCTTAGTCCCCGGCCACGCGTAACTTTTCGTTATAGCTGTGACATCTCTAACATGTTCTCGAACGTCATACACTCTCTTACGTGATCGTCTTCTCTAATATGCTCTTTCTTCTTTTTATAGTCTTTTTCTTTGCCGGTGACGTCATTCCGCGTGCATTTGCATACGCGCGTCAGCGCTCTAACTGGCCAGGATTACGGTTTTTAGTCCGTGTTATAAACGACTAGGCCACCATTAGTTGTGATATCTACTCTTATATAGAGGGAACTTCCTCTGTATGTATGAATCCGTTCCCTATCGACTCCTAAACGGCTGGGCAATTTTTTTTTTAATCTTTTTCGCACAAAGGTACTTTATGTGCCTGGCATTATTTTTAGATAGGTTTTGTATCGGATTGTCTTCGGTAATTATCAGAAGTAAGTTAACCCCTTATACAACCTAACATCACAAGTACATTTGAGAAGTTTTATTACCGCACAAGCAGAAAGGCCCAGAATATAAAATCAGCGATGGGTTCTTCGATATGATGGGCGCGTTCGAAATAAATTTTTCTATTTTGAACACAATTGGACCATGATACTTGACTTTTGCATTTTAAATTTTAATTTAAGCCATTATATAAAAATAATTTTATAAAATCTACGATAGGTCCTCTATAGTACAATATAAATGTATTATAGACTAAATTACCGCGGGAAGGGGTGTGGAGTATCCCCCAAGTGGACTGCGATGGGTCCCGAACTAGAGTAGTCAACCACTCGATTTGATTGAAACATAGACGATTTCACCGATTTCGATGACAATAAAATATTGGCAGGTGAAATATTCATTGGTCCGCATTCAATCCCGGACAACGTCGGGTTTCCCTGTTGGTTTACTATGAAATAGTAAGAAATAATAAGTTTTAATCACATCGATTTCGTTTCTCATCTCAACTCCGACATCTTTTGATTTCTTGCATAGTGACAGACTTGAATGACTCTTCTGTATTTAAAAATACCTTTGATACTCACCGTTACATCAATCCTTCAAATTTTTTTATGACAAAAAGATATATTGATAGAAACAGAAAATTTTGAAATTTGAATGAATTTTATATATATATATATATATATATATATATATATATATATATATATATATATATATATATATACAACATATGTATATATACATATATAATATATAATATATATACATATATATACATATAATATATACATATATATATATATATATATATATATATAAGATCACTCTGACTGACGGTAAAAGAATTTAATAAGAATAAATGTTTAATTTCAACTGTATCTCTCGCGGTTAGCCTAGTGGTTCGGGTTTTTGCTAATGAAGCCAGACATGAGTTCTGTTGCCGGGTTTCGAGTCTCTCGACTGGCGTTAATCGTGACACCCTGCACTGATGATTCCCGAAAGGATGAAACAGTAGTGGATGAAACAATAGTGGCTGTAGGTATTTAATAATTATTATAGTAAATAATATATATATATATACATATGTGTGTATGTGTGTGTGTGTGTGTGTGTGTGTGTGTGTGTGTGTGTGTGTGTGTGTGTGTGTGTGTAAAATCAAATATTTTCTAAGAAGAGAAAACTGAAGAATCCGGGCAGAGACGCCCGATCTTAAATACCTGTCTGCCTGGAAAGACTCACAGGAATATGGCAATGGTCCATCGGAATGGTCGGAACGGAAAGAGTCCGGGGTGAGATCCTAGGGGGCGATATCTCTCCGTGCCAAATAAATTAGATAAGAATATAAAAATAAAGTTTTCGTATTCACTTACTGTTTTGCTAGGTGATAAACGAATTTTAACAGAACAACCACGTGAAGATTTCTATCCGCCAAAGCTAATAAATAATATTTTATGTAAACATATTCGTTTCAGTATTTACATCATCAGAGCTCAATATTAAAGTACGAATTAGTCGTTGCATGAATGTATTCTGATGGTAAGCAAGATGCTGCGAAAATCTTCGTTTTCGTGCCAAGAAGCAGTGCATCATATAATAGCGACACACAAAAAGAAACGCGAGAAAACCCTTAGAATCTCATTAATTGTGTTTATTATTATTATTTTCATTACCTAAGGTTTCTTTCTCTCGTATTCTAAGCGTGGTATGGTTTAGGCAATTTTCATACTGACGATCGTGAATATAAATGATTTTTTAGTAAATTGTTTTCCTATTCCCTCTGCTTCACTTTTTGTTATCAAGTAAGATCTTTGACTTACTTGCAGTTTCATCAAATACTGTTGCAAGCAAAATCCGATCTCGCATTTTGCTAAACCCTACCCTCTGATGAGAAGGAAAGTATTTCTTCGAAACTCCGCGGATTAAGGACTATCCACTTATTTGGTGTCTCCTTTTTAAAATTAAATATGTTTTTAACTCTTAGTGTTTTTTAACATGTCTTATTAACTATTTGCTCTTATATATATATATATATATATATATATATATATATATATATATATATATATATATATATATATATAACATATGCGATAAGAGTTGGGGATTAGGTAACAAATAACGTAGGGGTACGAAAGGGAATTTACGACAAAAGCAAATAAACCATTACCTTTGTAACACAAAAGTGGGGGAGGGGACAAAAGGGAATTTACGGGAAAGTAAATCCGAGTATTTATCGCACATGTGACACGGATAAAAATAAAGGAAGGAGCTACGAGAGCGAACCCAACTAAAAATGCGAGAAAGAACGAAACGAGAAACACCAGTGATAATATTTTCAAAATCAACTCTATTAGAACAATTTAAACTATGGTAGGGAGGAGGGGATGAGATTAAATAAAAGTAAAGAAACAAATTATTAAGATGGGTAAGGGGTATCTTGATATACTATCTGCAAATGGCGACGAAAAAAGTAACGATACAAAAACACATTAATATCAACAAATACCATGGCAAAAGGAACTCATTGACTTAATACATGCAAGAGAGAGATGTTAATAAATATACTAACAGTTTTTATTTTTATTTTCTCCTCTTTTTTTTTCTTTTACGGGGAATTTAACCGCCCTTTTGTTCGCTTCGGACGACAGTTCATAACATGCGATATTCTTATATAGTATCCATCCAACGTTTAGGTTATTCTTGGAGTATCATGTCTCTTGTATTCATGGCATTAACATTCTGCATTTCGACGACGCCGGCTTGTTCTCCCAGGCATTATCTCTATTTTTTTCGTTGTTGATGGGTTGGGGGGTCTCGACATAGCTTCGTTCTCCGTCGTTTGGTGAAGTGGTGGAAAATTTTTCACCTCCACTAGGTGCGACGCCTCGGCGGGATCTGTTCTGTACCAAAAAGTCTCTTTTCCTCTTTCCCACACTCTCTCTCTCTCTCTCTCTCTCTCTCTCTCTCTCTATCTATCTATCTATCTCCCTCTTCTTTATACATTTCCTATTCCTCTCTTCTTTTTCTTTATTGCTTAACAACTAGCAGGGGTCATAAAGTGTGTTTCGTTGACCGGGTCATTTTCCAACCTGCTAGCCTGTGTGCTTAACGTCTTTCTCCCCTCCTCCTCTTTCTTTTTTACTGTCTATTTATCTCTCTCTCACTCTCACTCTCTCTCTCTTTTTCTCTCTTGGAAACCATGTTCATTTTGCCTCGGTGATAAAATATAAAAACGCCTAAAAAAAAAAAAACGATACATTTCACGTCAGCCTAAAATTAAATTTTTAAATTTTGATTTAAATACATAATCCAGTTTAAGGATTATGTCACATACCCCCACAAAAACAAATGAAAAAGTGTTGCATGTGACGCTTTTTTATGAAATTTAAGACAGGTTTCGCGTGTCCCGTACGAACTTTGATTATTTCTTTAAATTTAGCCTTCCGATATATTTCTCTAAACAGCGGAATTTCACTTCTCTCATAACCTTTATGGTCTGTGATACTTAGTCGCTTTTTATAATCCCCGTCATCTTCGTCTCTCATCTTGTCCTCATATTTGTCACTGTCTCTATTAAACTCATCATTATTACCGCCTCCATCTTTGTCGTAACTATAGGTCAGCTTCTTTTCGTTAGGGTCGTCAACGTTTTCCACACTTAACTCATCTTTCTTAATATCATCCTTATCTTCCTCTTTCGGCTTATTAACTGAAACTTCCTCTGCTGCCATGAATATTTTCTCGCATATTCTATCTCCGTCACACGGCTTATTCTCAATAACCACCGCGTGAAAAAAGAAAATAAATAAAAAATCCTCATCGGTATTTCTTCTTTTTTATCAAAATCATTTATTTACTTTCAATACCGCTTAAAAAAACAAAATCATGTATTTACTTTCAATACTGCTTGAAAAAAAAAACACAATTATTTATTTACTTTCAATGCAGTTTAAAAAAGTCTCTCGCTGCCATGTTTATTTTACCAGGTGAGCGGTTCTCCTTTCTCCGACCAGATGCCGCCCGGAATCAGCAATTTCTGCATCCACTTTACACGCCTATTCTCTTCAGTCCAACTTTCTTTCTCTGTGAGCACGTGTTTTATTTTTCTTCTTTTTCATTTCCAATTCTCGGGCACACTTCCTAATTTGCATATGCGCGTTTTTTGTTTTTGTTTTTTTTTTTTGCTATTGCAGCTTCTACTGCTAACCTCTTCGCATTCTGGCCATCCTTCGCTGCTGCTGCTGCTTTCCACACGCTCACGCGCATTATGTTCCATTAATGCGTGAAAGTAATCAAGATATAGATAGACTAAACACTGTAAGGAAATGAATGTACAGATAGAGAGAGATACAGAGAAAGATGTAAAATTAAACGACAATGATTTCGTTAGAGAGTGAGTAGCTGAAAGACAGTGAGCGATAAATAAAGATACAGAAAGACAGAGATGAAGGATAAGAAAAAGGATGAGGCGGAGACAGAGAAACAAAGTGGAAGGAATGTACCGGAGATAGATAGATAGATAGATAGATAGATAGATAGATAGATAGATAGATAGATAGAAAGGGGTGATGCTGTAGGTTTATGTTAAACAAGGAAAAGGAGAAGGAGGAACAAGGGGAACGCAAGGATGCAGCGTGAATTAGAACGAAGATATGAGGAGATAGGGAGAAAAGGAAGAGGAAGAGAAAAGGCGAGAGATAATGAAAAGAAAACGTGAGTGGAGAGACGTGCGTTAGAGAGAGAGTGAAAGAGGGAGAGAGAGGAGAAGGCAGCGCACAAATAGACATACAAACAGACAGACAAAGAACAAATCTTTAATTTATTTTGCGTTTCATAGTTGTTATCTTCAATTTGACCGCTAAAGAAAGAAAACCTATACAAAAGCCATCAGGATTATTGCAAACATGGCCGCCCGTTTTAAAATCAAATTTGTATGAAGTCATTATCCCGTTTCTGGGATCAATCGATAAATAATCTTCTTTTAAATTTTTAAAAAGAAAACATGTTATTCACTCCGGCTAAATCATTTGCGATTGGATTTGGAATTAACTGTCTTGCGGCTGAAATCAATTTCACAATTTCTGTGATCACGCAGATGATGTATGTTCAATCCCGTTTGTGGTTACTTCGGTTTGTATGTTGTTGGCATTTTTTATATATACATATATATATACTAGCAAAAGTATCCGTCGTTGATTGGGTTCAAAAACAGCTTACTGAAAATGGACTCTGATTTATTAAAGTATGATAGGTTATGAAAAGGAAGGGTTGTAAAGAGATAGCTTCGAATTTGGGGGTCTCAAAATCAAAGCAAAATATGATGAAAGTAAAAATAAAATAGATAAAACCCATAATTTATTATACCATACCTGTTCACACTGAAACACTTACCACAATATTCTGTAGATCTATATTAAAAAACCTTGTTAAACTTTGTGACATATTTCCATTCTATGGAGGTCAGGCGCAAACGAACACCCCATAATTTTATTATACCATATTTCTTCAAACTGAAACATAATTATAAAAGTATACTTACGCAGATAGATATGAAACGTCTTTATTAAAGTTTGTGCCTATTTCCATTCTATGAAGACCAGGCGCGAACGCAGACCACACAATTTTATTATACCATCGCTATGTAAGTTAAAATATACTTGTCAAAGTATTATTATGTACAGCTATATCAAAAACAATTGTAAACTTTTTTTTTTCATTTTAATTTTTAAATTTTTTATTTCCATACATTGTGAACCAGGCGCGAACGCAGACCCCAGAATTTTAATGAATCACCGTTCTGCCAGATCAAACATACCCATTCCTGTGTCTCGATAATCTTCTATCATTATATGTAATCAGTTTTTTTTTAAATAGTCAACCATATAGGAGCCTATTCCTGACCAGACATACACACGCACACACACACACACACACACACGCACATTCAGCTTTATATATATATATATATATATATATATATATATATATATATATATATATACGTTTTATTTTTTATTACCGTTTTATCTGTTCAGTTACATATTTTTCGGTTGCCGGACGATATTTACGATCCAGCAGCCTTGTCAGACCTTACAGGTTTTCTGTAAGGTCTGACGAGGTTGCTCGATCGTAAATATCGTCCGGCAACCGAAACATATGTAACTGAACAGATAAAACGGTAATAAAAAATAAAACGCATATTTGCTCTGCAATAGTATTGAGCACTCTTTTCAGGTTTTACTAATTACCATTTTTGCCAAATATATATATATATATATATATATATATATATATATATATATTTCGGTAGATGAACTATTTTGGTAGTATTGTAACATTGCTGCATCTGCTAGACATGGACAGAAAAATGAGGTTACACTCTTCTTTCTATTTTTGTTGTTTTTTCACATGTTAAAAGCTTGAACAACTGGATGATATGAATGAATAAAATAACACGTTTTTAGATTTAAATGTGAGTTTAGAATATGCATTTTACGTAAAATGATCAGCCGCTTTGCGACCACACCGTTTTTAAAGATTAATTTTTTTTTATTATTATTATTGGAATCCTTTTTGAAATGACCAGTTTATACATTTATTTATTTATATATTTGCGGATTATTATCCTCATCTTCATAGTTGTTGTCCTACAACGTTTCGGCCAACTATTCCTCTCGCCTTCGCCAGGCGGTAAACCGCGACGGGAGAGGAATTCCGAGTCTCATAACTGTATCCTCATTACTGTCTTCCATAGTTGTTGTTTTCTCACCAGCTTTTGGTCGGCTTCGGGTAGTGGTGCAGTGGCTATAAAAGTTGAGTCTCTACGGTTACAGGTGAGCATTGTCTGAAGATAGCGGTTTCAATCCTGCCTAAAGCCTAGGATATTATATTATTTTTTTAGAATCCTTTGAGATGAGACTTCATAATTTGTGTATTAATTTTCTTTTTTTTTTTTTTTTTTTGTGGACGGTTATCATATTCTTTATTCACAAAAGGAATCACCTAAAGAAGGCCAGAGGATGAGTTGACCGAAACGTGATAAAACAACAACTATGAAGATGAGGGTAACCGTCCACAAAAACAATCAATACACGAATTATGAAGATGTTTCTTATCAAAATCTTTAATACAGCGCCTGGTACCCCGAATGATTATTTATTAGATTCAACGTTGGATAATTTCGGCAATCAGACAAGAACTAATGTGTTAACGTGATTCAGCCGAATATTGTTCTCGCTGTTTGTCGTGTAAGAAGTATGCACAGTGAATATAGCATTGAAATAAGACTGAAAATAATCTTTTGTGCGCGCCTAATTCCTCAAGCGAATATCATAGCAAAGCAACTATGACTGAAGTTAATAAGGAAATTCTATTGAAAGAAGAAGGAAATGAAGAAAAGAAAGAAAGAAATAAAGAAAGAAAAATGAAAAAAAGAAGAAGAAAAAAGGCAAAGAAATGAAAGTGAACGCGGAAGCGTTGGAGGAAAATCAAATAAACGGCGCGTTCAATTTATTCTAACAACGGGGAGCTCGTCTTATAGAATTTGTACATTTCTTGTCGGTGCCTCGGCGCTATTCTGGGCCCGAAAATGTAATCATGTATTCCTATTTTGCTGGGACCGAAAATACATTCTCAATTGATGGATAATTCGTCAGATTAAAAAGAATGACGACCATAAAATGACGTTGTTCTAATTTTATCATCTTCACAATCTGAAAAGAAGGTTACTTTGGATGTCGGTTTGATAATGTAGCGCTATGTCGGGACGTTAAAACGAAGAACGGACCATCTTACAAACAGTCTATGTACTTAACCGAGAGGTTCATGGACATAGCCTTTATTCTGTAGTTTCTTCGGATGAGGTCGATCGCTCATTTTGTTGTGACGTATGTTTTCTAATATACGGCGTAATCTCGGAAACAATCTCGTTAACACAACAGTTGCAGTTAACAATCTCGTTAACACGACAGTTACAGTTAACAATCTCGTTAACACAGCAGTTACAGTTAACAATCTCGTTAACACAACAATTACAGTTAACAGTCTCGTTAACACAACAGCTACAGTTAACAATCTCCTTAACACAACAGTTACAGTTAACAATCTCCTTAACACAGCAGTTACAGTTAACAATCTCGTTAACACAACAGTTACAGTTAACAATCTCGTTAATAACATAATTACAGTTAACAATCTCGTTAACACAACAGTTACAGTTAACAATCTCCTTAACACAGCAGTTACAGTTAACAAACTCGTTAACACAACAGTTAACAATCTCGTTAATAACATAATTACAGTTAACAATCCCGTTAACACAACAGTTACAGTTAACAATCTCGTTAACACGACAGTTACAGTTAATAATCTCGTTAACACAACAATTACAGTTAACAGTCTCGTTAACACAAGTTACAGTTAACAATCTCGTCAACACAACAGTTACAGTTAGCAATCTCGTTAACACAACAGTTACAGTTAGATCATCGAAGTTAAGCTACATTGAGCCTTGTTAGTATTAAAATGAGTGACCGTTTGGCAATACCAGTTGTTGTATTTGCTCTAAAGCCTGAAGAGAAATGGGTGCCACTGGCTGTTATTGCCCAAGACACGATGTGTTAAATAATGCAGTGCAATCTATGATTGCGGAGGGTTAAGTGTCTCATCAATCATCATCCATCATCCATGTTTTCTCATTTTGAATTTACGGTCATTTTCTCCTATTGGGGTCAAATATTGGATCTGTAGTCGGAGCGATGCCGATAAAAGCGGAGGTGTGCACACGCGCACATTTTGCATGGATTTTTGACCTACATTCTTGTGTCCTATGAAATGACCGGAATTGTAATTATCACCGAAAACAAAGAAAGGTTTACATTCCAGCTCAGGAGGTTATGAAATGCGAAACACAAAATAAAAAAAAAAACAGAACAATATAATATGTTAATATTTACATTTCGAGAATATTTGTTGAAGCCTATATAAGGCAAGTAATATAAACAATACGGAGGGGAGAAGAGAGCAGACTGACAGTCTCACAACGTGAGGAATGCGCGCCACCAGGCTATCATTGCTCATCTGTCGCTGTCCTACACACAAACCAACTCTTACAGCTAAACATCTCTCTCTTTGTTGATAAGAAAAGGTTTCATTGTAAATAAAACTTATATGTTGATAAATTTGTCTCTGAGTTTGAGAATTGTCAGGTGCATATATAATTTTAGCAAGCATTTGAAAAGTGCAAGCTAGAAAATAGCATAAGAAGCTTATTTGGAGATGAGTTTTCTTGTTTATCAGGGAGCCAAGATATATTTGGTAATCTGGATTTAAAACCACTTTGTGATTATAGAATACATTTACTAGCGATGGGACGATTCCAATACAATTACTGATTCCGTACTAAATTCCCGATTCCGATACAACAGCCGAGTCCGATTCTTTATAAATCTCTAAATATATAACTATACAGTTGTGTGTTTTTCTGATTACTGTAGAGATACGCATATTAAATGTGCAGATATTTTCCAAAACGTAAAAATATACTTGTGGGTGAAGATCTATCGATTTTAGCTTCATTAAAATCAATAAATATTTATCATTATTGGAAGATTTTGATTTAAACAAAATCAAAAACAAATGACAAATTAAAAGAATCAAACAAAAATGACAATTAAAAGAATCGTTTTGGCATCGGAAAATAAGTACACATTTTTCCGATTCCGATCCCCTCACATATTCCGATCTTCCCGATTCCCGATTCCAATTCCGATTAATCGTCCCAACACTAACATTTACTCGCTCATCTGTAGAGAAGATTTCTCATACAAGAAAAAGTGTAGCTGAGCACGGACGCGCATATGCAAATGACTATAAAAGAGAGCGTGTGCACAGACAGAAGAGTACGTTCGAGAGCACGTTTGAAACGACGTTCAAAAGGACAGAGGAAAGAGAGAAGCAAATATCACGTAGATAATTCATGTAAGAAATTAATAACTACCCCTGGAGTTAGTCTATTAGATTTGAGCACTTCTGATCATTTTGCATAGCTGTCCACAACATTTAGGTAATACCAATACTCCAGTGGTCCTGAATTCTAGACCAGGGTTAGTTAGTTTTGCGCCATGGCTTAAAAGTAATTGGGGGTACCTTTGCCGTTGAAGTTGACCATGTTTATTTAATGTCTTTGTCCATCTTCAATCAATATACATAACTCCGATTTAGGCTCTTCATTCTCTTTATTCCAGGGTCAAAACCATTTCAATATTCTTTATGTGGGAGGTTTTTTGTGTATGTCAACCCTCCAGGACATGATTATACATAGAAAAACTGTCCTGTATTTGTTAGTCTCTTTGTGATTTTCTGTTTTGTATCACTAATAAATTCGTCTTTTTGTCTTTCGCGTTTAATTTCATGTGGTGTAACCGAGAGATAAGTTTGTCCTGTCGATTGAAACAACTTGTCATGATTTATGCAAAAATCACCGAGGTTGAAACACACACACACACACACACACACACACACACACACACACACACACACATATATATATATATATATATATATATATATATATATATATATATAAGGGAAAAAGCCTCCTTAACCCATGAGATTTCGAGGCTAGGTGTTTCTCGTCAGAAGGGGAGAAAAGCCAACATTATTTTATACAAAAGTAAAGGTAAAACAAACAACACTGACTTAAAAAGCATTTAGAAATGGAGAAAAAAAAATCGGTGTTCGAAAAAGCACGTGTTCGAGACACGTGCATGATGTCACAGCAGGAACGAAAAGTTACGGTTAATTGGAAGAGAAATGAACTGTTTAAATATTTAGAAAAAAATGCGTTGTTGGAATACCCGATATAAAGGCCTTTGTTAAAAAAAAAAAAAAAAGAAAAGGTGAGTCGAGTTTCTTCCTTTCTTCTGTTTTCTTGCGATGGAGTCGACAACGTGTTGGGTCCGTTAAAATGTATCTTCTGTTTCTTTGCTATGAAGACTAAATTTTTCATAATTCGCTTTGCATTTGTCAATAATAAAATAGAGTTGAAAGTTGTTGAAATGTCTGCCACAATAGCACGTTTCGTCCGTATTCATACCCGGCATGTTACAACAGTGATTGATTCACTTTCCTCGTTGCGGTCATCCTGAAAACATTCTTTTCGATAGTTCTTCAGTTGGTAATCTCTCCACAAACAAGTCTAATAAATAGATGATCAGTCCTGCAGAATTTCACGCTCTTTATTCAAGTAGTATTGCAACCTCTCTCCCACAGAAGAGACGTTGCGAGCCTATCCTTGTTTTATCGTTATTTCCATGGTAGGTGCTCGTCTGAACTGCAATCTCTGGTCCCCTCTCGCCAATCCTTCACGAAAAACACCCGTCTAGCTGAATCCACTGTGAAAAATTTTCCCCACTCTTTATCTGTGCCTAAATCAAAACGTGGATTCCATAAACAAAGCTTATTTCTTGCCTGTGGAACTCTGTTCCGTCTGCCTGCTTCCCACCTGACTACAACTTGGATGTGTTCAAGTCCAACGTTAACAAATTCCTAATGAACCGCCCCCTTAAGTAAACACTTCATCAAATCACCACACTAACGTAATGTACTTGCAATAACCCTTATCCCTGATTGGCTTCCGGGCCTTGATAAGTGGTGACCACTGTGTAAAAAAAAAAAAGTAGCCTAAACCTAGTTCGTATATTTTGGTAGATTTTTTTCTCTTACACATGTTTCGTTGAACAGCAGGGATAATTACTGTTTGTTTTTCTTGCAATCCATTATTTTCTTTTCGAGTGTTAAAAGAAACTTGCCATAGTCGCGCGTTTTCGACTTTCATGGGTCGTCTTCACGCGAGTGATGTTTTAAAATCTGCGTTTTGTAAACTTATTGAAAAGTCGATTAAAATCGTTTAAAATCATTAATAAAACACTCAAGCGTGCCTTCCCCATCATATTTCGCCTGATTGATGGTCGGTTTGTTCATATGAGTGAGTAAGGCTTCAATGATTTCGAAACACGTTGATGATGTCATAGCAGGAACGAAAATTTACGCTTGGTTGGAGCAGGCACAGATCACAATGTGAGACTGCTTAAATTGCGGTGTTTTTAATTAATATGATCCTAAATTCATTTTTTAGAGGAGGGGTGTCATATGCCGCAAGGTGTTGGAAAATGGAGTTGTTCGAGGAAGATAGGCGTCATAATTGACATACAGACATACACATGCAGGCTTGCACATGCAGACAAGTACACAGATTGATAGACATTCGCCTATCATAGTATTATGGGTGTACATGGAAAACTAACCAGAAAATTAGAGACAATTAACATATAATAATTGGCAATTAACATCTCCGAATTCACATCAAACAGCTGATGGATCGCACCATCGCAAATCAAACTAATTATTTGAGACATTCAATTATTAAGTTAACAGTTCTCTCAAGTTCTTCGGACCTACTGCATTTTCTCATAGTTGAATACACGTGAACTCCAGTAGGAAGCTGATACAATTGTTTAAATGGATTTCGTCTATTGTGGTTTTCGGGTTACTATTGCTAGGATGATGGTTACGTGGTGGTACTATGGACGTGGCCTACCACGTTCCTGATATTTTGGGACTATTAAAAAGTATTATCATTTATATGAATACACTGGCAGGGAGACCCGGCGTTGCCCGGGATTGAATTATGATCAACGAATATTTCACACTCCTATATTTTTATTGTCATCAAAATCCGCGAAATCGCCAGGGAGGAAGCTTCACATGCCTCCATACAGTAACTTAGTCCAAAATATATGTTATTCTACATTGCACTCTAGAAAACCTACTGTCTCTTTTATAAAATTATTTTATATAAACTGTTTTCCACTTAACGAAAAAAACATCAAAATCTGGATACTATGAACAAAGCTTCTTTCTTAGAACTGCACGCCTGTGGAACTCTGTTCCGCTTACCTGTTTCCCTCCCAACTTCAACCTGGATGTCTTCAAGTTCAACACAAACAAATTCCTGATGAACTGCCCCCCTAAGTAATGACACCTTACAAATTCGCCAATACTATTGCTACACTATCCCTTTGATTACAGTACACACAATAACCCTTATCCCTGAGTGGCCAGTGGGCCTTGATAAGTGGTGAACTCCATGTAAAAAAAACATTAAGAAATTTACGTGCGGGGTTTAAACCTATAGACCACGTGATGTAAAAAAAATTTTTAAAAAAGGTAAATTTTCAAGTCTTGATGAAAAAAATAAGAAATTTATGTGCGGAGTTTGAACCTACAGATTACGTCATGCAAAAAAAAAAAAAAAAGAAAAACATGCTATCAACTTACCCACAGTAGAATTTCTACGGCCCGTTGTTCTATCTTTGTTGCTAAGCGACGGCATGGAAAAAATGACTTTACCGATGATAGATAAATTAAAATAACGGTTTCGATTATCGGTTATCGGTAATTATTGGAGGTATTTTGAGATAAAACTTAACTAAGATCACTCCCAGATGTATACACTTAAGTTCTGTAAATTTTAAAGAAAATCTTTTTAACTGTTTCGGAGTATATAAGGAAAGAACTCACACACAGAGACAAATTTGCATTTATATAAGTGTGGAGATGGACATATACAGTGTGGGACAGAACAACTTGCTTATTTAAATTAAAGTAATATTTTAAATAAGAACATTGCTCTATATACACTAATCTTTTATGAAACATGGCTATCAAGATAGCAAATATTCTACACGATTAAGTCGAGTAATTAGAAAAGAAAAGTGAGACATGTGAATTCGAAGTAAAATTAAAAGTTGATTACGTAATAAAATTAATAAAGAAAGAAGAAAAACTCTCTAAGCTATTGTAGTTAGAAGCCAAATGTTTCTAATCAGAAGAAGAGCGGAAGTCTTATTAATCTATTTTTATTTCCCTCTATCTTTCTACATATATATATATGTGTGTGTGTGTGTGTGTGTGTGTGTGTGTGTGTGTGTGTGTGTGTGTGTGTACATATAACACAGAAACAGTTTTTCATTAAAAAAAAAACAAAAAAACTATAATATGAAACGTATATAGTGATGCCAAAGGATTAATATGCTTACAAGCAAAGTTTTTCCACAGAAGACTTATTATTATATATAAATTGGCTTCTCCAGTCTTTGACAGACTATGGATACCCACGAAGGGGTGCCTGCACGTAGAAAGTTTTGTGGAAGGAGATGCGAAATCTCCAACCACACCTCTCCTGAGTCGGCATTGTGTGATACTAGTCGCAAGTGAAGTGCATGTACAGGACGACTAGAAACAAATGCCGAGATAAGCGGAGAGCACATACAACGCCTGAAATTCTCAAATAGTCACCCATCTGGTACTAAACTTCGGTGATATGACATATATATATATATATATATGTATATATATATATATATATATATATATATTGACAGATTTGTTGCGTAGAGAAATGTACACAGAAACAGACACACACACACAAACACACACACAGACACGTTCATTTTTATAGAAATATAGATAGATAGATAGATAGATAGATATTATATTTTAAAAAGAACACACACACATACACACACACATATATATATATATATATATATATATATATATATATATATTTATATATATATAATATTATATCAATGTAGACGAATATAAGAAGCCTATATCAGGGAACCGGGTATTAAAATTGTGACGTACACATGTAAAATATTTATTGTTTTTTTTCCAATTTTACCGATTTATTTTAGTTTTGCTTATTTACAGATTTTGCGAAGGTTGTTTTACACCCCTATATATATATATATATATATATATATATATATATATATATATATATATATATATATATATATATATCCACATACTGTACTGTTTCGTTGTATCACAACTCGTAAGTGTGGCTCGACAAGCACCTTTCCCAAGCTGTGGATCGAACCTACAACCATCGAGTAAACAGTCAGTCAATCGGACAGTGAGCTTTGCTTAATAGTCAAACGAAGCATCGGGTGAAAGTACATTTGCCACAGTGCTCAACCCAAAGACGGGGGCTTTATTAATCATCCGCATACAGTACTTTTTCGTTGTATCACAACTCATCAGTATGGCACAGAGTGGCAATTTCCAGGTTGGTATCTGGGGGCGTAATTCACCCTGAAACTTCGTTAGAACATGCAGTTAGGAGAAAGAAACTGATGTAAAAACTACTGTCTCCTCTATATTCTGTCCTGTGGCAGTCATCTGCGCCGACAAAGGTTAGCAGTAATACCAAAAAGTGTGGTTGTTTCTACACAAAACCTTCACCACTATAAACAAATAATCTTTGTGGATTTCCGAGCCATTTAGTCGTTGTGGCGAAAGTTCATACGTCGAAATCGATGGTAGAGTCCAGCATATATATATATATATATATATATATATATATATTGTTACTATAATACTATAATACTATAATATATATATAATATTAAATACCTACAGACACTAGTGTTTCATCCTTTCGGGAATCTCCAGTGCAGGGTGTTACGATTAACACCAATCGAACGATTCGAACTCCGCAACACGAGACATCTCTGGCTCGAGTAGCGAAGACCGTATCAATTCGGCTATCATTAATCGCGTGAAATAACGTTGAATTTAAACATTTTAATTTTAAATGTTCATTTACGTCAGTCAGACAGTGATCTAATCGTTATACGATGATCTATGCATAAGAGCTAAATTGACCGACTTTAATTCAACTGAAAGTGCTCAACGATAAGAAACGAAGGGGCTGTCATAATTACACACATATATATATGTATATATATATAAATATATATATATATATATAGCCAGTAGAGTTTAGTTTCCTAGAAGTACATCCAATGAAACAACGTGTCTACCAGAGAGTGCTCAATGAGTGAACAGAGCAGGTATATTAAATTTATTTATACAAACATTGATGGCTACATATGTGCATACATGTTTCTGTAATCACCCGCGTTGGGGGATTACGTCTTCAGGCCAAGAATTATCGTCGATAACTCTTAGGTCATCAAGGATTTCATCTACCTCTGATAACGAGTTATCGACGATAATTCTTGGCCTGAAGACGTAATCCCCCAACGCGGGTGATTACAGAAACATGTATGCACATATGTAGCCATCAATGTTTTTTTTTTTTTTTTTTTTTTTTTTTTTACAAAGGCATCACCACATTATCAAGGCCCAGAGGCCACTCAAGGATAAGGGTTAAAGAGTGTACAGTAGAAGTTGGTCAATATAGTAATCATTAGTAATGAAAATTTGGTAAATTTAATAACTTATATGGAACGGCTCATCAAGAACTTATTTACTTTAGACTTGAACAAAACCATATTGTAGTCAGCCGGAAAGCAGGAAAACGGAAGACAATTCCACAGGCGTGCAGTTCTAAGAAAGAAGCTTTGTTCATGGAATCTACGTTTAGGTTTAGGCACAGATAAAGAGTGGGGGAAATTATTGATAGTGTTTACAGCTAGACGAGTGTTTCTTGTGAAAGTTTGGCGAGGGGGGACCATAGATTGAAGCTCAGTTGAACACTTTCCATGAAAATAACGATACATCAGAGACAAACTCGCAACATCTCTTCTGTGAGATAGAGGTTGCAAGGAGGAGAAAAGGACATCTCCTACGAGGCTACGAAGTCTATTTTGAACTCTATCAAGGCAGGACAAGTTCTTTCTAGCAGCTCCTGCCCAGATGTGGCAACAGTATTCCATCCTTGGACGTACCTGGCTCTTATATAGATAGAGAATTACATCAGCAGTGAGATATCTACTGGATCGATAGAAAGATCCCACCATTTTTCCAGCGGCCTTGGCAACAGATTTGATATACGTGTTCCATTTAAGATCAGGAGTAATGGTCAAGCCCAGAAGCTTGTCAAAACTTGAGGCCTCCTGAAGACGAGAGCCATTCATTTCAATTGATGACAAATGTGGATTAGAATGTTGATGATGTAAAGAGAGAAGCTTGGTTTTAGATGCATTAAAAGTAACCAGCCACTCCTTTCCCCATTGTACTACGTGCTCAAGATCAGAGGAGAGAGAATTGGAGAGAACTTGCTCGTTTACTGTCTTAGATGTGGTACCATAAATGGTAGTGTCGTCAGCATAAATGTCTACAAATGATGTAAGGATATGATTTGGAAGATCATTAATGTAGATCAGGAAAAGAGTTGGGCCCAGGATGGATCCCTGAGGGACACCGGCATTAATATTGTGAGCTTCTGATTTTTGCCCCTCAACTACTACTCTTATGAATCTATCAGAAAGAAATGATTTAATAATTGAGAAGACTTTTCCAGCTATACCATAGCTAGCGATCTTATGAAGTAAACCTTTATGCCATACCCTATCAAAGGCTTTAGATATGTCAAGAGCAATTGCCCTAGAAAGATTGCCACCGTCGAGAGATTTGCTAATCCTATGCGATATAACTGTAAGGACATCTGCTGTAGATCTAGCAGAACGGAAACCATATTGAGTGTCACTAAGAAGGTTATTTTTGTTGAGATGTTTGATTACTTCTGTATTTAATACAGATTCTAGCAACTTACTCATGACGCACAGGAGACTTATTGGCCTGTACTGAGAGGGGGATGAGCGATCACCTGAATTCTTAAATACAGGGCATACTGATGAGATTTTCCAGGGAGATGGGAAACTATTCTCCTTAAGACAACGTTTAAACAGTTTTGTAAGTATGGGCGCTAGTTCAGGTTGAAGTTTTTTGAGTACTATAATTGGAATACCATCAGGGCCAGTTGCTTTACTGGAATCAAGGTTTTTGATTAGTTTGGCAACATCACGTACAGATATACGTATATCACATAGCGTGTTTTCTGATACAAGAGGAAATATTGGGGGTTGGCGGTCTTGGTCGCAAAGGGTAGAATTAGCTGCAAAGTTCTTGACAAAGAGTTTGGCTTTGTCTGATGCTGACGAGATTACCTCAGATCCATTGATAATAGTTGGGATGGAGCACACGCTTCTGTTCAGGATTCTGTTTGCTATTTGCCAAAACTGGTGGGAACCAAGCCGCTGCTCAGCTACTTTGGACTTAACAGATTGAGCATACAACTCTCTTGCGTTCCTTATTACTTTCTTACAATGGTTGCTGGCAGTCCTGAAAACGGCTTTAGTTTCCATACATCTATTACGTTTGAAGCAGTGGAAAAAGTGATTTCTGTGCGCAATGGCAGCAGCACATTCTGGAGAGAACCATGGCTGGCTGTTAGGTTTTTGCTGAAACTTTTTAGAGGGTATGAAATGGTCAATACCTACAATTAACCATTCAGTTAGGTCTAATACTATAGAGGACACATCCTTTTTAAACATGGAATGCAGAGGTAGATCAGATATAAATGTACGGAAGCTATCCCAGTCAGCCTTAGTGTATCGATATACTGTACGATGAAGAGGTACGTCTGGGGACTTATTACATTTCATTTTTATCTTAATTGATACAACAGAGTGATCGGAAGATCCAAGAGGCGACAGAACAGAAACTGAACATAGTTCAGGGCAAGTTGTGAGAAAAAGGTCTAGTAGGCTCGCATACTGGCCGTCATTATCGGGCTCATCACAAACAAGTGTTTTGACTTAGAATTTTAAGTTGATCATTTTTCTAGCTTTTAACTATCTCTATTTATATATAAAATGTTCGTTGTTGTGTGAGTGTTCATGTTAGAGAAAGAGAAAGAAAGAGTTCGTTCCGTATGGATTCCGAAACGGCTAGTCATTTTTCTTTTCTTTCGCGCAAATGTAGTTTAATGTCTGGGAATGTTCTTAGCTAAAGTTTTATAAGAATGTTCCCGATAAGTTTGGAAAATCGATTTCGAAAAAAAAATGCGATTAAAGAAGAAACAGTTAGATTTTGATCAAAATTATCAGCGTTATACACCCTCACAACACAAGTGCATTTGAGAAGTTTTATTATTGCACAAGCAATGGGTTCTTTGATATAACAGAGGCGCATTCAAAGTGAATGTTTATGTTTAGAGCTCAATTGAACCATGATACTTGACTTTGGCATTTTAAACTTTAATTTAGAACTGCCATATAAATACAATTTCATAAAATCAACAGCAGGTTCTTTACAGTGCAATGCCGACTACAATGTATTATTGGCTAAACCGCTGCATGGGAAGATGTATTTAAAGCTTTCCCCCTGGTGCACTACGGTGGGCCCCCGACTAGATAAGGCAACCAAACGATTATCTTGAAAAATAAGTGATTTCACCGATTTCGATGACAATAAAATTTTTAGAAGTGTGTCACATTCGTGGATCTTCATTCAGTCCCGGGCAACGTAGGGTCTCTCTGTTGTGTCAGTAACGCGTTTAACGCGGTACTACCTTGAACCAACTTACTTGTGTTCAAGTTAAATGTGAGAGGTCGAAAAGTAAAGACTGAGAGATTTCAAACTTGTTGACTTCGATTCACATACGCGTTGCACCTGCATGCTAGCATGGCTCACGAGGTAGGTTAGTATATTTTGAGTGCGAACTGGTAAACTGGATGATACCACCACACAAACGCACTTTAAAATAAACAGAGGACGCACATGCGTTTCTAGTTAGTTAATCACAGTCAGACAAAGATTTCTTTAGTCAGAGTACGATCCGTCAGTAAGAACGAGAAGACCTTGATTCAAAATGAGAAAACAGAAAAGAAGAAAGAGCTCTGAACCGATTCAGCGATGCAGAGGCCCTCCCAGGAAAATCCGCAATAAAAGCTGTCTCCAAACAATAATATCCAAGTCGTAATTTTGTGAGAATGAATCGTCACGAGGGGGGGGCACCAACCGAGGAAAGGAGAAAAAGGTACGTGTCTTAAGATCTCCTTATATGTGACACACACAAACACACACACATACACATACACATACACAGACACACATGACTGTATACACGCATGTGCACGCACAAAGGCAGACGATCGCGGCCATATCGTAATTGTATAGACACCAGACAAGAATATATACACCTTCCCCACAACAGAACATCTGCTAGTATATATAAACTTACTATGCCAAGTAATAATGATGCTGTTTCAGCAAAGTGGGTCAAGCATAGCATAAGAAAGGGCGAAGGGTGTTTAAGAAATGTTCATTTAATTGAAAGTAATCCATCACGAAATAATCCTGGGTGTCAATGACCTCGCCGATTCATCATCGCTAAAGTCGTTTGTCAGTCTACGTTTTATTTTCAAATAACGAGCAACGTTTTCGCCTAGAACCTGCGCTGGTTATCTATTCGCAATCAGCGAATCTGACGCTAACCCTGAACACCAACTCTAACCTCAACACCAAACCTCAACGCTTAAACTTAACACAATACTCTGGCTCTAAAGAGAGCTTTCAGTAATGTGTTTGGAACAAACAACTTAATCAATTTTAGAAATAGTTCTAAGCTAAATAGTTTTAAGAATGAATTAGTTTGACTAAGAATGATAAAGTTGAATTTAGAATGAAATTGTTAAGGTCTATCCGATGAAGTTCTTTTCTTTTTCTTTTTTCTGATTCTGTCTTTCTAAATTTAATCTGGGTATTCATACCACTTGTGTCCCCAAGACGTACACACACCTGTCAAGCAGCAAAATCCCAACCCTTCCCTGTTTCCTCATTCTGCTGGATGCTGGCAGGGCAAAGCCGAAGGATGTGCTGCTTTGCGATTATTATGATCGTTGTAATATTTGTAAAAATAGAATGTCAAAAAGAATGTTATCATAGCGCAATAAATATTTACAGATAAAATTATTTATGTTAAAATGTTTTGATGGAAAAGAATGTTAGAACATAAACAATAATTTTCAAATAGGTTTGACTCTAGAGTTTGACGTGGAGTTTAGGATAGAGCTTGAAAGACACGTATCAGTTAGTCAAGAATTAGGAATCAGAGAGCGCAAACCGAGTCAGAGTCAGTCACAGTCAGAGGTAGCCAGAAGGAGAAAAATCAGGCTACTAACAATTATGGCTACAAGTCGGGGAAAATTTCGAATGTAAAAATCTGTGACTACCGTTGCATATTTCCAATGGGGAGTGGACATCGTGTATAAAGTTGCTGTAAATACCACTAAAAAGACCGAGCTGTATGAATCTTCATTTGCAGCTTTTCCGAGGATCCGTCAACTCAGGACCAAAGATGGACAAGGTATGTTACCCCATTGGCTGATGTAAAACCCCAAATAAATGTTATTCGTCCTTTGGGTTGTAAAGGTATTTATGTATATTCTTGTCCCGTCATAAACTGTATTTAGATGTACATAAACACAACGACGTTCAGGTTAGACTATCACTTGCTAGACGTTCATAGACGAACACACGTCATATAGATGAATGTGACACGTATATACAAACATATATACATCCTCATACAATCGGACTACTAGAAGACACACGTATGCAGATTATATATACACTTCGACAATATTGCAATTCCCTGACTGTACTGACATGCAAAAGTTTAAATGTGATGGAAACAGAAATATCTTTGTTCAAGTCCCCCACATAGTTCCCTGTAGACATGCTCATGAATAGTAGCCCGTTAGATCCAAGTGACAATATGCCTCATTCGTGGTTAATAAGAGATTTAAAAAATATTATATTTTTGTGGTGTGTGTAAAGTAGTTTAAAATTTAAATAAAGGGCGCTTAAGTTCCGGTGAGTATGAAGGTCATTGGAGATCTCGTTGGCACAGCGATTCTTGTTAAGTCAGTGAATTAAAATTAAATGAGAGACAGTTTGGGAATACCAGTTGCTTTGTTTAAGACACCTCTCTGCTTATCTCGGCGGTGTTTTCAGTTGTTCTGAACTTCTTTTAGTCCCGTGAACTCGAATAATATCGGTTCAAAAGAGATTTGGTTCAAGGTTATGCAACCCTTGTGTAAATATTACATGCGCAAGCACACTTACAGAGGATATCCATTGTCTCTCGAAACTTAACGGACAAGTCCTATGATTTTATATTGGAATGATTGATTTGGTTGGTTTTTTTTACGAAGTACCAATCCGTTTTCTGTCACCTAATGTTGTTTGGGCAGTGATGGCTCTCTTTTGTTCAGCAATATTCTGTACATTGTCTTTATAAACAATAGCCTTTAAATAACAAACACATAAAAAAATCTGGGTTGTTAGGGTCCGGTAAGTATGGAGCCTATTCAGAACCACACCGTCTAGTGATGGTACTCTAGAGAAAATTATGGAAACCACGAAAATAGTTTACCGTTAAAGTATCCACGCGTGTGGGTGTCATGTAGAATTAAGCTGTTGAGGGCGGGGGCGGAGAAAGAATCAAGATGGCGGCGCCAACATCTTCTATAACTAGGGCTGTGACAAGAGAATATTCTTTTCATTGTTTTGACTCTCGAGTATATATCTGACACGGTTAGACGCAGTTAATCAATCGAGAACCACATTACTCTATCTAAAAACATATAAGATATTAACTGATATATACTCGAGAGTAAAAATAATGAGAAGATTGTTCTCTTGTCATAGGCCTATTTAGAAGTAAACGGTCTCGCAAAGTTTTTTTTTTTTTTTCACAGTGATCACCACTTATCAAGTAAAATCTCTCTGCTCGTGTGCAAAATCTCGCTGCTCGACTGCATAAAAGAAGGTCACGGGAGAAACGCAAACAGACGGTTATACGAGAATCCTTGGAGACTGTTGTTGCGTATTACCTAGTCATTTTGCTTTCTTGTCTTCTCTTACTATTTTTCCTTTCCTATTTTATGTGTTACAGATATTATCAACACAGATTTCTCCATATTCACGAATTCACGACAATTAAAGCCATCGAGGTAGGTATAAAATATTTCCCATAATCTTATTCTCTCCTCTATAAATGATTACATCAATATTATTTGGTATCACACATAATATTCATGAACTGTAAATGAAGATAAAAAGAGAAGCATCCACATCTCAACTGGCAGGGCAGATACAGCACTGGAATTTTGAGGAAGCTTATATTCGCAAGAATTCCAATGAAGGACAACGACTGCAGTTATTTGATTATTTATAGGGACGACTCAACAAGAACTTGTTCACAATGGATTTGAAGGCTAAGATGTTGTATTCAAACGGGAAACAGGCCAGCGAAACAGAGTTCCACAAGTAGGTAGTTCTGGGAAAGAAGCTTTGTTCATGGAATCTGCATTTATATTTAGGCACAGTAGGAGGGTGTGGGCAATCGTATATAGTGGTTGTAGCTAGTCGAGTGTTTTTGTGAAAGTTTAGCAAGGACGACTATAGATTGTAGTTCAGTCAAGCAGCTGCCATAATGATAAAGACAGGGTGTCTCTTCTGTGAGGAAGATGTTGTATGGAAGAAATAAGGGCACCTCCTACCAGATTTCTTAGCCGATTTTGAACTCTATCAAGACTGGATAGGATGCGCTAAGCAGATCCTATCCAGATGTGGCAGCAGTGATTTGCAAGCATTATTGCAAGGAGCGGAAAGTACGGAAAATTGCGGAGACGTACTGTCATTCAGACTTAAGGGAATCACATATTTTTTTGCCAGTAATAAATCTCTGGTGATAATTATTTAGTGACTAAATAATAATAATAATAATAATAATAATAATAATAATAATAATAATAATAATAATAATAATAATAATTATGATGACGACGAAGACGAAGACGAAGACGATGATGATGATGATGATGATGATGATGATGATGATGACGACGAAGACGAAGACGAAGACGATGATGATGATGATGATGATGATGATGACAACGACGACGACGACGATAATAATAATAATAATAATAGTCGAAGAGTCAAGTAAGATGAAAAGACCGAAGAAGAAAAGCATTAGCCAGAACTCCACAGAACGGGTGCGAAGACGACTAAAACCTTAGGGAGGTTTACTGCCACTCGATTTTCAGTATGACCAGTAGTCATTGTCAGCAAGGGGTCAATGGTAAACAACGGTTGCGATAACGCAAATTCATTTGCAACGTTATTGACAGAGGTAGAGAGTATTGCAAATTCTTGACACCCAGACTCTAGAAAACACTACCGATTGTTGTCAGTGGACAATCTCTGATGATAATCTGTGTAATACTACTACTACTACTACTACTACTAATAATAATAATAATAATAATAATATTTATATAAAAAACAATAAAATTAATAATAAAATATAAATAAAAATGATAATAATATTAATAATAACAATAATAACAATATACATAACAATAACAATATTAATAATAATAACAATAATAATAATATTTATAATAACAATAATAATAATAATAATATTAATAATAAAATAATTTTTATAAGTTATTAATAATAATAATAATTACAATGATAATAATAATGATAATAATAATGATAAAAATAGCAATAATAATAAGAAGAATATTTATATTAACAACAATAAAATTAATAATAAAAATATTGATAAAAACAATAATACTAATATTAATAATAACAATAATAATATTAATAATAGAAATAATGTTTATAAGTTAATAATAATAACAATAATAATAATAATACTAATTATAATGATAATAATAATGATAATAAGAATGATAATAATAATGATAATAATAATGATCATAAGAATGATAATAATAATGATAATAATAACAATAATAATAACAATAATATTTATATTAACAACAATAACATTAATAATAAAAATATGATAAAAACAATAACAAAATATTAATAATACCAATAATAATAATAATATTAATAATAAAAAAATATTTACATTTATATTAATAACAACAAAATTAATAATAATATTAATAAAAACAATGATAAAATAATAATGATAACAATAATAATAATAACAATAATATTCATATTAACAACAATAACATTAATAATAAAAATATTGATAAAAACAATAATAATAATATAAATAAAAGCAATAATAATATTAATAATAGAAATAATTTTTATAAGTTAATTATAATAACAATAATAATAATTGTAATGATAATAATATTAATAATGATTATAATGATGATGATAATAATAATAACAATAATGTTTATATTAACAACAATAACATTAATAATAATATTAATAATAACAATAATAATATTAATAATAATATTAATAATAAAATAATTTTATAATTAATGATAAAAATAATAATTATAAAAATAATAACAATAATATTTATATTAACAACATTAAAATTAATAATAAAAATATTAATAAAAACAATAATAAAATAAAATAAAATAATAATAATAATAATAATAAATAATAATAACAATAATAATAATAATAAATACTAATAATAATAATAATAATAATAATAACAATAATAATAACAATAATAATAATAAATAATAATAAATAATAATAATAATAATAATTTTGTTACCAGCTTGATCCCGTTTACATTTCTTTTGCGGAATTTAAACGCAATGTACGTAATTGGAAAAGGGTTTAATACTGTCAACCACCTGTTATTCATGGATGGCCTTGGGAAAAAATGAGAAACAATTTGATACCTTGATGAACACGATTGTTTAGTAATGACATAAAGATGGAATTTTGCATCTCCAAATGTGCTATTCTTGTGATAAAAAGAGGCAAATTGGTCCTTGTATGGGGTTAAAATGTAATAAAAAAAAGATGTATGGAGTATTGCTGTCACATTTGGGCTGGTGCATCTGCTACTAGTCTTTCGCTCCTAGACAAGGTTCAAAAGAGAGTCGCCAATCTTATAGGCCCTGAACTGGCATCTAAGCTTCAGCCTCTGTCACACCGACGAAATGTTGCATCCCTCTGCCTGTTCTACAAGTATTTTAATGGTGAATGCTCTAGCGAACTGCAGACACTTGTGCCCCCACGACGTAGACACCCTCGACAGACCCACCTTACACAGTAGAGATCCCTAGATTGATTGAGATTGTCGGACTGACTTCCTCATCTTGGTTGTTATTGTCACAACGTTTCGGCCGTTTTGCCCTCCGGCCTTCGTCAGGTGTTTTGTATCGAACTGGGGAACCGTTTGTTAGGAGTCTCGAACCCAACCCTTTATTATTATTATGGGGGGACCGTGTTCGGACTCCAGCTAGGCTTTGGGACATAGTTGCTGATTCTCTGTTTTTAATGTTACTTTTTCACTGCCTTCGTTCAGGATTGAACTCAGCACCTTTTGGGTAACTTTAAACTTTGATACAACGTCTAGGACCACTCGGTCATATGTCACTAGGACAATTCTTAGTTGGTTTTTGTTAATCTTAAACCTATGTTGTTATTCAAGGTTTTCTCTCTATCAAAGGTGTCCAAATTGCATTCAGATCTATGCTTGGTTTGCTCAGTAGGTTATGTCCGAGCATGTAAGCTCTTTCTTTAAGTTTTCTGACTTTCCAGTGGGTCTCTCTGTTTATTATTTTTACTTCATCCCATAGGGGGCGATGGTCCCCCTTCTCCATCCAAACATGGTTGGTTATACCCGATTTTTCCGTCTCCCCTTTAGTTACCGCTTTTCGTTGTTCTTCCACCCTTACTTTAAGGGGGCGGCATGTTTTACCCTTGTAAACCTTTCTGCAACTGCATGGGATGGAGTATATGCAGTTTTTGGTCATGTTCTCATCCATGCGGGCTTCACTCGTACCAGGTGTTGTCTGAGTGTTGACTCGCTTTTGAATACCGTCCTGATGTTGTAGGGGGCACATATTCTCTGAATCTTTTCGGAGATGCCTCGTATGTATGGTAGGCAGACCGTTGGAGGTTTTGGGGTTTCATTCTCCTCTCTTATACTATTAACACGTCTGGTGGATAGTATGCTATCGGGGTAGTTGTTACGACGGAGAGTATTCTTCAACCTGACCATTTCTTGGTGGTATGTAATGGTGTCGCTGCTTATTGTCTCTGCTCGATGTTGTAAGCAGCGTGCGATTCCATGTTTGATACTGTATGGGTGATGGGAGTTGAAGTTTAGGTATTGTCCGGTGAAGGTAGACTTGCGATATACGGATGTCTTAAACCCATGCTCTGTGCGTGATATGAGTATATCAAGGAAGGCCAGTTGGTTATCTTTTTTCTTTCTCCATTGTGAACTGTATCGATGGTCTTATTGAGTTCACATGGTCTAGGAGAGCCTGGATGTCTTCCTGATGAGGCCAGAGTATGAAGGTGTCATCAACGTATCTTAGCCACATGGTGGGCTTTAAGGGAGCTGAACCTAAGGCCATGTTTTCGAAGTATTCCATGTATATGTTTGCCATCACTGGTGATAATGGCGAGCCCATAGCTAATCCCTCTTCTTGTTGATATAGGTCAGTACCCATTCTGAAGTAGGTTGTTTCTATGCAGAATGTCAGCATTTCCATTAAGTTTGGCAATGGTACACATGTGCGCTCTTCTATGGAGAGGTCCGCAGCTAGTTTGTCTTGAATTACTGCTAGTGCCTCACTAGTTGGGACTTTAGTGAACAGGCTAACCACATCTAGGCTTACCATTTGGTTTGTACTGATGGGTGCTCCCTTGATCAGTTCCGTGAAGTGGGCAGAATTCTTTACATGTGTTGCTGACTTGCCTGCTAATGGGTTTATTATATCCACAAGGTACCTACTCAGTGGGTGGCATGCTGAGCCTCGGCAGCTCACTATAGGTCTGAGTGGAATACCGTCTTTGTGTATCTTGGGGAGACCGTACATATGTGGTAGCTTACTGTAATGCTGGACCAGCTGTCTGTATCTCATCAGAGGGATGTGTTCCTTGTTTTTCGTAAGGATTTGTAACAGCTTTCTTTCGGTTTTCAGAGTTGGGTCCTTCTTTATTTTACCGTAGCTACCATCTGCGATTAAGCCTGCCATTTTTTCAGAGTACTCCGACATGTCCATAACCACAGTAGCATTGCCTTTGTCTGCTGGCAGAATTATTATACTGCTGTCACTCTGTAGGGTTCTTATAAACAGCCTATCTTCCCGAGAGATGTTTGATTTAGGAGGCTTGGCTTTCTCGAGTACTTGTCTCACTTTCCATCTTATTTCATCACCTTGGGTTGATGGGATTCTCAAGGCTATATCTTCCATGTGTGTTATGATATCTAAGAATTGAACGCGTTTGGTTATCGCCCCCTATGGGATGAAGTAAAAATAATAAACAGAGAGACCCACTGGAAAGTGAAAAAACTTAAAGAAACAGCTCACATACTCGGACATAACAACCTACTGAGCAAACCAAGCATATATCTGAATGCAATTTGGACACCTCTGATAGAAAGAGAAAACCTTGAATAACAACATAGGTTTAAGATTAACAAAAACCAACTAAGAATGGTCCTAGATGTTGTATCAAAGTTTACAGTTACCCAAAATGTGCTGAGTTCAATCCTGAACGAAGGCAGTGAAAAAGTAACATTAAAAACAGAGAATCAACAACTATGTCCCAAAGCCTAGCTGGAGTCCGAACACGGTACCCCCGTAATAATAATAAAGGGTTGGGTTCGAGACTCCTAACAAACGGTTCCCCAGTTCGATACAAAACACCTGACGAAGGCAAAACGGCCGAAACGTTGTGACAATAACAACCAAGATGAGGAAGTCAGTCCGACAAGCTCAATCAATGAAAACACCTCATCTAAAAAATACAGACAATTAAGATCCCTAGATGTAAAAAATCTTTCTGCTCCGGTAGTTTCTTTCCAAGAACCGCTAGACTCTGGAATTCCATTCCAACTCCCTGCTTCCCGAACTGTACTGACATGCAGAAGTTCAAGTGTAACGTGAACCGACATCTTGCTACCCAAATCCCTACATAGTACCCCAGTAGTTGTTGCCCCTGGTAGTAGCGCCCCCACACACACACACCAAAATGGCAATTTGCCTTGTTTAGGGTGAAAATGTAATAAAAAAATATAGGGGACATGGACGTGTGGAAGAAACTGGATTGTAATTTTATCAAGTAAAATATCTGCTAAACGGAAAAAAATAGAACTTGGCAGGCGTATGTCGACTAAACATGTTATATCTACACATGCACAAATATACATTTATATGTTTTAAAACGTTATTTTTTTAAAGTTTGTGTATTCGTATGGATGTAGGTCAGACGCTAATAAATAAGGCGGGAGAGCTATACGTTTTGATTTCGATTCTAGCTGATGGCACTCAAGTCATATAAAAAACAACTTTTGAAATCACTACTATATATTGGGTGCAATATAATAATCAAAAGAGTGTTGGATCTGTAATAATAAATACGAAATCTGCATGGATTAAAATATCATATTTAATCGTATTTTACGACCGGGAACCGCCAGTGGGGCTACTATTATATATTGGGTACAATATAATAATCAAGAGAGAATTGGCTTTGTAATATTAATAAAAATAATAAATGACGTCATCCACTGATACCACACCAAATAATCGAGGAGTGTCAAGGAGGATTGAAATAACGACGAGAAAGCACTAACCAGCCCTGTACTGGATGAGTACGGAGAGGGCTGGGATTTCTGGAAGACTCATGGTCACTCAAATTCCAATGAAGACCAATGGTCGCTACAACGAAACATCAACGGTAAACGACTGTTGCGATAACACAAATTAATTTGCAAATGCTATCGAAAAAGGTGGAGAATACTGGAAAATTGGGGATAGTTATTGTCATTCAGGCTCTAGGGACCACCACTTGTTCTCAAAGATAATTCTTTGATGATGGTCTGCGTGACAACTCCTAATAATAATGATAATAATAATAGTAATAATAATAATAATAATAATAATAATAACAACAACAACAACAACAACAACAATAATAATAATAATAATAATAATAATAATAATAATAATAATAATAATAATAACATTCATGGAAACTCAAGTGTTTGGAAATTTTCGGAATAGGCTCTAACATCCGAGCATTTGTAACAAATAGTATGAAGAATTGGGAAAGCAATTTACCTTCATAAAATGTTGTATTAGGCAAAGTGAAAATTAAGAGATGGATCTTCCAGGGTGATAGTCTTTCCCCTCTGCTTTTTTTCATCAGCTTGATCCCGTTGACATTTCTTTTACGGAATGTGAAAGCAGGATATGAAATCGAAAAGGACTTTCTAGAGTCAACCATCTACTATTTATGGATGACCTTCAAGTTTTTGGAAAGAATGAGAACCAAGCTTGATACTATGATGAACACGATCAGATTGTTTAGCAATGACATAAGGATGGAATTTGGCATCTCCAAATGGGCTATTCTTGTGATGAAAAGAGGCAAGCTAGTCCACTCGGATGGCCTTAAGTTTCCAACAACAAATCTGATAAAGAATATTGACAGCGAGAGAGGTTACAAGTATTTGGGGATACTGGAAGCGAATAAAATTAAGAACATGGAAATGAAAAACAGTTGATAATTGAGCAGAACAGAAGATTATTCTTAAATCATATCTCCACAGTCGGAATACAATATATGCCATCAACGCCAGAGCAGTAGCTATCATTCGATATACTTCTGATATGCTTGACTGGACTGTCGATGAATTGAAAAGTTTGGACACAAAAACATGTACAATGCTTACAATTTATGGGGCCTCTTCTAAAAAAGGGGATGTAGCTCGATTGTATCTACCTAGAAAGGAAGGTGGTCGAGGCTTACTTAGTGTTGCAGATGTTGTAAATATAGAAGAAAGCCTAACTAAATATATTTCTGAAAGATAAATTCCAAGATCTAAAATGGGAATTAGTTAGACTCTTGAACTGTATGCCAGTCAAGGTGATTCCCATTGTAATTTAAAAGCTTGGGAGCATGATAAAAAAAGGCCACCATAAATGTCTTAATCAGATTGACAAGACAATTTCTTTTACAATTTTGCAAAAGGCTTGCTCGTTGGAAACAGCGATAGTCTTGATAGTTTGAATGTCTAAAGTCAAAGGAATTGCCCTGATGTTTAAGAAAGAAAATACAACTAAAAACATTCAAAGGTTGAGATTACTACTACAATAATAATAATAATAATAATAATAATAATAATAATAATAATAATAATAATAATAATAATAATACGAAGAAGAAGAACAACCACAAGAAGAACAAGAAGAGTCGTAGAGTATGGAAGGACTAACCGAACTTTTACTCTATGAATGTAAAAAGTACTGAAACTAATGACTACAATGATGATGCCGATGATAATGACGGTGATAATGAGGATGATGACGAAGACGATGATGGCGAAGACGATAATGACGATGATGGTGATGATGACGACGACGATGTTAAGGAAGAAGACAACGATGATGATGACGACAACGACGACGACGATTATGTTGATAATGATGATGATGATTATGATGACGACGACGAAGACGGTAATGACGATGATGATTATGATGACGATGACGACAACGTTGATGATGATGCTGACGAGGAAGATGATAATGACGATAATGATAGTGATGATGCTGACGATGCTGATAATGACTATGGTGGCTTAGAAGAAGAAGAAGAAGAAGAAGAAGAAGAAGAAGAAGAAGAAGAAGAAGCAGTGTTGACGTTTCTTTAAACTGTTTCGATTTTACTGCTTTATCTTTTTGCTTTTGCTATTTTTCGTGTTTTTTTTTCTTTTTTGCTAAGATTTATTGACCTTGAAGAAGCAATCAAATTGTATCCCTTTCGAATCGTTAACCTGATCTTCCTATTTTATGTTCATCCATTTTTTATTTGTTTTTCTTTTGGCTTCATTCTAATCAGGAGGCGTAAATACAAAATTGCTTGGAAAGTGGAGGCCAGAAAAATAGTCAGTTTTATTTTACATAAATACGTCTTCACGAAGACATTTCCCTTCTTCCTATTGCCTTCATCCTTTCTTCCATTGAAAACTCCAATGTCTCCGCAGACTTTTTCTCGTGACAAGCCACTGCTGAAGTACCAAGTTTTGTTGCGAAAGGTACAGTTACATATATATATATATATATATATATATATATATATATATATATATATATATATATATATATATGGGTGAAAGTCGAGTCTTGGACTGTTTGATTTGTATATATATATATATATATATATATATATATATATATATATATATATATATAACGAAACAAATCAAACAGTCCAAGACTCGACTTTCACTCACATTGGGGGTCATCAGTTAGACACATTCGAACTCAGGATTCGAAACCCGAATCTCTTGGATGCGAGGCAATCTCTCTACCAACTGAGCAAACGCGCTGCACACAAGAAAGTCTTATTAACTATCACAAATCAAGTAAGCCGCAACAAAATCCGACAGTAGAATGAACTTACTTTCGTCTTGAACAAGCGATGTGATCATCGCGACCAGCTATAACCCAAGTCGATGTCTCACTAGAAGAAATTTTATACTCGTTAAGAAGGTAATCAGGACAATCCTGAGTTCGGATGTGTCTAACTGATGAGTCCAAATGAGGGTGAAACTCGAGTCTTGAACTTCGGTTTGTTGGTTTTTATGGCTCTTGTGGGCTGCGGCGTTGTTTGGATGTGGAAATAATTATATATTCTCTCTCACATTCTGAAAAATTATATTGCTATTGTTAAGCTTATCGAAGCACAATTGGTTTGCAGTGTGCATAGTTTGGTCTTCTTCGCCATTATATTTCGGAATTTAGATTGTTGTGGATATCAGAATATAAGTTGCTTTTTGTTCAAACTTTTACACTGCGATATGAATTATAATGTTTAAGGTATGGTTTCTGTTTATTTTTTTCTGTTATGACCTTGTCGAATCGATAATGATAATGACAACATGGTTGTATATTTAAAAGAGTCTAAAGACATAAATAGTATGTTACCGAAAGTTGAATCTGTTATATTGTGGTTATGGTTGCCATTAAAGTCATCATTCACTTCCTTTTCACGGTAGCAAGATTGGCACAAGGTCAGAAGGAAGGAAGCACCAAACCAGCGCTTTTAAAGAAGAGAAAATTTGGCCTCCTAAAACTAGCCTTGGTAAACACATCGTCATTCCGGTCAAGGCGGCTCAGAAAGTTAGCAATAATCTTGGCCTTTTGGCTGGGAGCAAAGAGTAGTATCTGTTCTGATATTCGCTTCATATTTTCTGACCAATGGAGAAGAAACCTTTCTAAACTGGAGTATTTTTGTTTTAAATTTTTATTTCCAACCAGAGTGCCACTTTTGGGGGAGCTAGATTTTTCCTACATTAAAAACCGACCATGTGTCTAACTCAGCCCTCGTGAAGAAGTAAATGAATAGAAATAATCCAACTTCACGTTAAAGCTGAAAGAAGAGGCAAGGCCTGGAAATGTAGATCTGCGCAGAACGATTACTTCCGTCCGACAGATAGAAGGTCACCGAAATGGCTTAGTTTCGACTGATTGTTGAAATCGGATTCTCAATTGGTATGTCTGTTGCGAACAAAATCGCATTTATTGACGCCATTACATCCACAATACTTAGTTGCAACTCTATTTATAGTCTCTATAAGAGTTCATCTACAGCCGAAAGAGGGTAAATCACAAACACGCAATAACTGCGTTGACTGATTTCTGAATAAAGGTAAATATTTTTACATCAACCTTATGCTCTGACATTTTTGTTGTTTACGTCATTCAGACATTTGAAGGAAGATTGTGTTTAAGAGCGACTAGCAAGGAGAACCGACGTTACCTGCTATTGAATGATGAATAGTTAACAATGTCCCCCACTGTACACGTTAAGAATGAATTTCCAAGTAATAATCTGATGGTCTCAGTACGGTCCCTACATTGCTGAAGTTACAATGTGTGTTTGATGTTTTCGATCTCATCATTTTTTTTTCGCAAGTTGATTATCCTTAAGTACTGCGTTTCTTTGTTTGCTTCAGTTTTCTACTGACCGTTCTACTTCACGATAATAAACGGTCGGCTTTCTGAGCTTGCGAGGATGACATCAATAAGGCCCAGGAGGGTCGGTCAAGGCAGCAATCCTGGATCAAGGTGTGTCGGCGATGACGTCAAAGAAGTTCAAAATGGAGGACACAGAATCCTGCGGATAGATATTAACGAGATTGACTAACATTTTAGACAACAAACAAAATAGCGTGAAGGAATGTTCAGACGTTATCCGTCCCAATAAAAGAAAGACAGCCAGAAAACGAAAAAAAGCGACTGCAGGAGGAAGCACACACATAATATTTCTGCATTTTGCAAAACATCACCATCACTCTATGATCCCTCTTTGCTGTCAGTATTGTTACAGGAGAATAAGCATTGTTTCTAATCGTTCAACTTACTTATTATTGAAATATGCAAGGAAATATTTTGTTTATTTCTGGTTGTTGAGACATGCCTAATTGTACGGATTAAAACAACGATCCGGTTAATCTTGTAAATAACACAACAAGGTCACTTCTGATTTATGCTTGCCAGTTTTAAAATAAACAAACGATTTGACTGTTTTTATTTTCACGAATAATAATATATAAGTCATAATTTGCTCATACATAGAGTATCGTTGCCACAACTGGGCTGGTACATCTGCCACTAGTCTCTTGATTTTATAAAGCGTCCACAAAAAGAGTCTCCAACCTAATAAGTCCCGCATTATCAACCAAACCAGCCTCTGTCTCATCGCCGAAATATTGCATCCTTGTGCATGTTTACAAAAGTATTTTAACGAAATGTGCTCCGATGAACATAAAGCACTTATACTCCCATCCAGACGTTCATACACTCGACAAGCAACAAAATCTGATCACCACACTTAAAGCCTTTTACGCCCTCGAATTTTTTTGGAGGGGGGGGGGGAGTTCTCTCTGACTCTCTCTCTCCTGAGTTTGAGCACGTGGTACAATGGGGAAAAGTGACTGGTTACTTTTAATGCATCTAAAACCAAGCTTCTATCTTTAAATCGTCAACGCTCTGTGGCCCAGCTGCCATCAATCGAAATGAATGGCTCTTGTCTTGGGAAGGCCTCATATTTTGGCAAGCTTTTGGGCTTGACCTTTACTCCCGATCTGAAATGGAACACGTATATCAAATCCATTCCCAAAGTCGCTGAAAAAATGGTGGGATCTTTCTACGGCTCCAGTAGATATCTCACTCCTGATGCAATTCTCTGCCTATAGAAAAGCCAGGTTCGGCCAACGATGGAGTACTGTTGCCACATCTGGGCAGGTGCTACTAGAAGCAGCTTATCCTGTCTTGACAGAGTTCAAAATAGACTTCGTAGCTTAGTGGGGGTGCCCTTTTCTCTTCTCTGCAACCTCTTTCCAACAGAAGAGGCGTAGCGAGCCTGTCCCTGCTTTATCGTTATTTTCATGGCAGGTTCTCATCTGAACTTCAATCTATGGTTCCCCCCTCGCCCGACTTTCACGAAAGACACTCGTCTAGCCAGAACCACTATCAACAATTTCCCGCACTTTATCTGTGCTTTCACCCAAACGTAGATTCCATGAACAGGGCTTCTTTCTTAGAACTGCTCGCTTGTGGAACTCTATTCCGTTTGCCTGCTTTCCAGCTGACTACAATCTGAGTGTCTTCAAGTCCAACATGAACAAGTTCTTATTGAACCGTCCCCCCTAAGTAATCCAAGTTACAAAATTCCCACTAATGTTTACTACGCTAAAATCACAATGGCTAATGTATACCCGTTAACCCTTATCCTCGAATAGCATCTGGGCCTTGATAAGTGTTGACCTCCATGTAAAAAAAACTCTTCGTGCGTTTTAGTCGCTCATTTGTACGAGCTTCTTCAATTGGTTCCTTTCGAAATCATTTATTTCTATATTATACCCGCTCGGTGTTTTCTCTATGTTTCTAACTTTGAGCATAGGAGTAGCAGTGACTACCACCCACGCACCCGCACTCTCGCTTAAGAACACCATAAAATAAATACGCTAGGAATCTAATTAAGTGCCCTTTCTCGTATTACCACGTCAGCTCAATTCGTATTAATCACTGCGCTTATCAGCCATTACGCAGTTAATAAAACACACTTTCTAACGTTACGTTTACAGACTAAAAATAATACATAGATGCCCACAATCTGTAACCGAGCGCGTATGGCGGCTATATGCAAATACTGAGATGTGTGCGAAATGACGTCACTGTAAGGAAAAAGAAAAAGACTATAAAAAGGAAAGAGCACTTTAGAGAAAACGATCACGTTAAAGACGTGAATGACGTTCGAGAGATCACGTTTTATTTGGGGAAAGTACTCGGAAATAAATATCATTATTACAAACAAAAAAGTGAGTCGAGTTATTTTTTGTTTTGGTCTCTTTGGCGACTGAAACTCCAACGTGCTGAGTCTACTGTATAAACGTGTGTTCTGTGTTATATCTTCTCTCCTATGGCGTTATTAGAATATACATAGCAAAACGTCCCTTACAATTCTTTGTTTTAAACTCAACATTGATAAAACATAACGCAACATTTTTATCGTCGAATGTTAAGCAATAATGTGTAGGTTTTTGTTTATTTAATATAAGATGAATGCATAACCATTGTAGTAACGGTTATTTTCGCCGATTTATGCAATCGGATCAGTGCCGTTCTGCAGTTTTCGCCGGTTTCTACGTGAGGTATTTCAAAATAATGTCATTTACTTTATCATGCGTAATATTATCACGTAAACACGTCATCGTCATTAATTTAGAACCTTTTTAATCTAATCATTAAATGATTCATATTTTTTGCAACATACTCATCCATATTCACCCGAAAAGAGAGTCATCTTCCATCATGATAATGCTCTTTTCTCGCATAGCACCACTAATCTTCCATCATAAGCGAAAATGTGTTTGCTTTTTGTGTATGTCCGAGAAAGGCTTTTTTCAGAGAAGTGATCGGTCGGCTCATTTCTTAAAACTTTTTATATTACGTTTAAATGATAATTTACGAGTTAACAACAGGGGTCTCCTGTCTATTTAATTTGCCTGAGTTTGAAAAGCTAAATATTCAACATTTTTCGATCGCTGCATGTGGATTGTGCTTTTTTGTATAATAATAAAAGCGAAACGGATTCTAAGACATCGTTCCCGGTGTGATCACCGGGAACGTCCAAAAGCAATCAGCTTTGATCAATGTGGAGTTTCTCCCTATATCAGACAATTGCTATCCATCTTTTCTCGCATAGCACCACTAATCAAAGATCTTCTATGGGAATTTCGTAAGAAAATCTTGCCTAATCCTGCATATTCTTCTTACCTAGCTCTCCCGGATTGTCACTTATTTTGAGGATTACAAAACCATTTTGATAGCCTTAGGTTAACATTACAAGAGGGCATAACACATGAGTAAGGTTCGTATATATGAACTTTACAAGTGAGGAATTTATAAGCTTGCTGACAGATGGTACCAATTTACAGAGAGCAGAAGTCGTTATTATAATGATCTCCAACGACACGCTGTTTTTAGATGTAATTTTCAATTGGCAAAGAACTTTGGACCCACCTTTTTTCTAATGTTTATTTGTTCATCCCTAACAAAGCATATCGACACTTGAACATAAAGGGCTACTATTTGGGACCTTGCCTGGTTTACATTACATCATTAAAACTTTTGCATGTCAGTACAGTCAAGGAAAAAGTAGCAAGAAGGGAATTCCAAAGTCCAGCTTTTCGAAGGAATAAACTATTAGAGTAGAAAACTTTCTGACATTTAGAGGCCTCAACAGTGAAGGGGTGTGATTTTGTTCCTTTAGAGTTTGTCGGGATTATGTACGTCGAGGGGGGGGGCATAAGTGCAACGAGTTCCTCAGAGCACATTTCATAAAAATGCGGCGATAGGACAGGGGTTGGAGCTTAGTGGACAAAGTGGGACGTATTAGATTGAAGTTTTTTTACCCTATCTAAGACGGAGATACTAGTGGTAGATGCACCAGCCCAGATGTGGCAACAATACTCTATGCATGTGCGAATGGTGGCTTTGTAAAGGTACAGGATACTCTCAGGTGTGAGTAGTCTTCTAGCACAATAATTTTGAAACTCCGTTGAATAAGGAACCTTTCACCTTTATTTCGTAGTCGTATTCCTTGTTTTGACTAAAATATTGTATATTTAATTCTACAGTATATTAACTTTCTACTTTTATGTTTATTTTCTTAGCAGCAGCCTCCGCAATGTTCTAGTAGTCGCGAGGAGGCGCAATAGTAAGCACGGAAGTTACCAAAAACGGATAGACACAGGTGCCAGTTACTTAGTCTTTGACTTTTTCTTATAAATACTAATTAGACATAGTAATTTTACTTATAAAATATATGCGATTTGATAAAATAGTACCTTCCTTCCGATGTTTATTAGATTTTAGATATTTATATTTATTTTACACTTTAATTGAATTTTTATTTAGATATTAATTATTATTAAAATCAAGGGGGTTTTTTTTCATCAAACTTTCGCTTATTCTTATATTTGTCATTGCAGCAGTAATGCCTCCTACTTTTATTCCATTTAAATGGATTAGAGACGATTGCAAATTGCATTGTTATTATGACTGAACTTATGCAGTCATGACCTGAAAGTTTCATTTCTCTGTTGCACATATTGACGGTGTGAGACTCTAAGAAATCAACACCTGTCATGGACGTGTCTCACAAGCAAAAATGTGTCATTAAATTTATCCATGCAGAAAAATTGAACTGATCAACATTCACTAGTGCTTATTGAACGTTTAAGTAGCCGATGAAGTTGATATCAGCACAGTAAGAATATGGGTTCGGAGAAAAATAGTTTTTGGAGAACAAAACGTCGCTGGTTTTTATGGTATCACCCCCGTCTTTGTAACCCTTCAACTTTTTGAGTTATAAAATAGGAGATATTTCTTTTGGAAAGAGCCTCGTATAACTTATTTTATTACACTGATTATCGTAAAAGTAATACATAGGAATGTTACTTCATTTACAGATGCTCTTATTCCAATCAAATATTACCTCTCTTCCAGTGTTTAAGTATATAAAAAATTATTACTTATAAGAAAATATTATTAAAAGATAAAATGTAGTTATGAAATGGGACGAACATTTAATGATAAGTGTAAGTTTAATATTTACTGAAAACCGCAATAAATATTTAAAAGTAACTACATGAATACGTGTCACATGACCGGTAAAATGATTTCTCTGAAGGGAGTGTCCCTAATGATGGAGGTTTGAACAGAGCTGAAAGTTAAAAACAGATCAAATATCAAGGTCTCATGCATGATATGAAAAGAAACTGGAATCTTAGGGAGATATCAATCATACCAGTAATTTTATGTGCCACAGGGCTTACGAAGAAGAACATGAAGTTCTGCCTAACTAATATTCCTGGTGAACTAAGTGCAAACGATATCCAGAAAATTTGCACTTAAGGGAATAGCGAGGATACTAAAAAGAGCTCTCGGTTAGTTTCAATAAAAAACAAGGGAATGTTTGCAGCTGGTTTGGCTACCTCATACCCAGCATTACAATCTTCAAAGAAAGAAAATGAAAAAATATATATATATATAAATAATGGCAAAGAATAAACGTACAAACAATTGCTATTTACAAGGGGAAAAGGTCAGTGAGAATTTAGGAGACTATGTACAAAGAGAATCTATACAGGGGGAAACCCGTGGAGGTCCAACCAGCGTCTGTCCAAGGCCGCCTTGAAGCCCATGTGGGCTGGCTTATAACCTCAAATTGAATTGGTTTCACAGAGATGCCACTCGAACTGAGAACGCTGCTTGGCGTTGAAGCCTCTTGAACCGTCGAAGGTAGATCCGGGGTAGAGATGAAGAACAGGTACTGATCAAAGCCGCACCCTTCATGGAAGATATTGTAGGCGAGAATGAGGTCTCCGCGAAACCTCCTGCGCTCAAGTGAAAAACATTTAGAGCTCTTAAACGTTGGGATAGATCCGAGGCCAGACACTTCTGAGAACAGTTAAATCGCTTTGATAATTCTTTCATGATTTTCTTTCGCGAAAAAAATTAATCTAACTGGTTTTTTAACCAATGGAAAAAAAGGATGGATAAAATAATTATGATAAATATGGTGATTACATCAACCAGTTCCCGTTAGAAGTGTAGACTGTTATTCGGAAGTTGGAAATGATCGAAAACAGAATTAATAGACAAAAAACGTCTATTTTATTTAATGAAATATGTATATAAATATAACAAATAAATGGCAAAAGTCTGTATTCCAAATTTCAAGATGTTAATCATCTTACCATTTATTCCTTTCAGTATGTTTAACATGCACACTTCTTATATATATATATATATATATTATTTTTTATTTTATATATATATACATATATATATATATATATATATATATATATATAAGTGAACGTGCTTATGTGGTTGTGTGTCTGTGTATATTTCCCTACGCAATAACTCTCTCAATTTTTAGTCTACAGACTCGAAATTTGATATACAGGGTACTGAGATTTGTGAAAATTTATGTGATGGGATTCGACCAGAAATTTGGCTGTTAAGAGGTCAAAGTTCAACGATTTGACCTTTGAGAACTCTACCAAACTCCTCCGAGAATTTTGGGTCTAAACACTTGAAATTTTAGATATAGATCCCTTGGACCTGGATCTAACTTAATAACTTGATTTTAGCCCCAAACAATAAATGTTAAAAGGTCATAATAGGGGTCAAAGTTTTAAAAAATTGACTGTTTCTTTTGTTTGTTTGTTTGTTTTTTGTCTGTTTTTTTTTTTTTTTTTTTTTTTGCTCAGCATACACCTCCAAACAACCGGGCAACGCCGGGCACCCATGCTAGTATATATATATATATATATATATATATATATATATATATATATATATATATATATATATATATATAATTAAAGAGATTCTAAAAGATTTCTCGAGGAATTCTTCTTGGATTCACTAATCTCTCTATCTATTGCGACCTTTTGGACATCACTGGATATTTACAGCCATACATATTGAACTTTGTGCGTGCGCATGTGTGTATAACCAAATGACCCGTATTCAAACCTAAAACAAATTATTATGACACATGATTATTGACAATATTATTCTTATTATCATCATCATTATCAATATTATTATTATTATTATTATCATTATCATTATTATTATTATTATTACTATTATTATTATTATTAATTATTTATATTATCGATATTATTAGTGATAACATTATTAATAATATTATAATTATTATAATTATTATTATTATTATTGATATTATCATGAGCATTATTATTACTATTAATAACATTACATTATTTTATCATCATCATCATCATCATCATCATGACTATTTGACAGCCTTATAATTACTAATAAGTTAAGATTTTTCCACGCTTAATGTTTTCTAATATCACCTCCACCCTTTTAATTTTGGCGTTGAATTGTAACACTTTGCAGAAATGATTTTTTTCAATCTATCTAGACAATTAATTTAATCTATAAACATTTTACACTTCTTTCAAGTTTCTTTCTCGAATGTTTTCAAAAATTTAGCAGCAAAAATAAATTATTAACAATAATAACCTTTTGCTAACTTTTCTTTCCTCTGAGGAGAAGAGCCTTTCTTTGAAACTCCGTTGAATAAGGAACCTTTCACCTTTATTTCGTAGTCGTATTCCTTGTTTTGACTAAAATATTGTATATTTAATTCTACAGTATATTAACTTTCTACTTTTATTATTATTTAATGAAACATGCCTAAATACACACACGCACACACACACACACATACACAAATATATTTATATATAGGTGTGTGTGTATGTGTGTGTGTGTGTGCGGAACAGTCTCTACCAACCTACTTTGTCAATTTTGAGTCTACAGACTTGAAACTATATATATGGGATTCCGACATGTTGAAACAATTTGATTTGGTCTTTGGCTTGTAAAAATAGCTGCTAAGGGATAACAACTGAAAAATTGGGATTTAGTAAGCGTAAATCGACTAAACGTGTATTTTTTTTTACAAATGCGCAAATATATATGTATACGTTTAACTACGTTGGTTTTAAAGCTTTTTATATGCATATGGACTTAGCTCGGATCCTAATAAATAATACTAGAGAGCTAGATGTTTTTTCGATTCTCGTTGATGTCACGCAAGTCATGTGTATATATATATATATATATATATATATATTAAATTGTAATTCAATGAATTTCAAAAAACTCTCATTGAAATGAAATGAAGTGGTTGAGTTTCATATCAAAGAATTTTTATTATTCTAAGCAAGACAAAGAATGTTTTAGAAAGTTTATCTCCTTAACCTATAGGGTTTCGATGTCTACCATCTCATCAGAGGAGTGAAAATATTAGCAAATAGTTATAAAGGTATGCACCCTATTTGCTAGAGTCAGTGAGACATGGAAAGTCAAAGTTATTTTCACTTTGACTTTCCATGTCTCACTGACTCTAGCAAATAGGGTGCATACCTTTATAACTATTTGCTAATATTTTCACTCCTCTGATGAGATGGTAGACATCGAAACCCTATAGGTTAAGGAGATAAACTTTCTAAAACATTCTTTGTCTTGCTTAGAATAATAAAAATTCTTTGATATGAAACTCAACCACTTCATTTCATTTCAATGAGAGTTTTTTGAAATTCATTGAATTACAATTTAATTTATTTGCTCTATCTTGAATATCGAGCAATTCTCGTTTAGATGGGATAACTTATAGAATATTACTGCCAGTAATATTTTGTAAACCTACAATCTCACGTTTACATAACCACTGATTGTTAAATAAAAACTACTCCGAAGAATATATATATATATATATATATATATATATATATATATACTTTCACTATCACGGTCGTGACGTCATCCACGTCTCTAACGGGATCATCGTCTTTTCTCACGTGATCATATATCCTTTTTTAGTCCTTCATTTTTCTTCTCGACATTTGCATACGCGCCTCCGCGCTCTGCTACAGAATTTCTGCATGTTTGTATGGTCGAAGAAACAGGGAGCAAGGAGTGCATTCCAAAGGCAAGGAGTCTGAGGAAAGAGGTTATTAGAAGTGTGATTATTTTACATCTACGGTGAAGTGGTAGGATTTTGCTGCCACTCAGGTATATCTGGGGTATTTTATTTTATTTTTTGTTGAGAAGATACAAGTGCGGATACCTTTAAATAATGATGAACATGCCAGAAGAAAAATCTTGTCGGCTATGATTGTTGAATGCTGCGCCATTGAAGGTGCCCACAATCTCACTTTAACCTTGAAACACCCTGGCGAGAAACCCGACTCCCACATCAGCTGCAAACGTACAAATTGATTATTTCGTAATATGAGAAATGAAATAATTTGAAAATCGATTTTTGAAGGGCTTTATTCTGCTGCGTCCTTGCATCTACATGAGAAGCTTTGTCTGTTGGCAATCGGTCGGTTCTTCTGTCACGCTTTGGTATGAAACATCAGAATGACTGGATGTATGTAACTTGACATGCGTCCAAATATATCCATAACGACTGGATAAGCCTGTAAGTTAGCAACATTTTTGTTAGTATGCCCCGCTAATGTTTGAAATGGTATTTTCGGCAATTTGTAATCTCATTCTTGAGACAGACTTAAATCTGTCTGTCACGTTTATCCTAGAAATAGCCTTTTACTTTATCTGTTAGGCTTAAATTTGAAATAACTTTATATTTCGATTTGTCAGGCTTAAGGCTAAAATAGCATTTTTATTTGTCTGTTACGCTTATGTTTCAAAAAACATTTTTTTCGGTTTTACTTAAGTACTTTGGAAATAGTAATGTTGCATTCTGTGTTAGTAAAACATTTTTGTTTGTCTGACACGCTTACGTCTGAAACAACATGTTTGTTCGTCGGTCAAAGTTTAAAATTTTATTCATGCACATCTTTAATACTTCCATTTTACATTGAATTTGCTTTGGTCCGCCAAAACTCCATTTAAAATATCACTTTCGTTTGTCTGTCCAGTTAAGTTTTTAAATAGAATATTTGACAATCTATAACACTCCACTTCCAAATAAAAAATGTTTTCTGCAAGTCTTATATTTGAAATTACATTTGCGTCCATTATCATAAGTTTTAAATAGAATTTTTTACCGTCTCTAGCACTTCACTTCCAAATAAAAATGTTTTCCTGCAAGTCTTACATGGAAATTGCATTTGGGTCCGTCCGGGATAAGTTTTTAAATAGAATTTTCGACCGTCTATAACACTCCACTTCCAAATAAAAATGTTTTTCTGCAAGTCTTACATTTTAAATTGCATTTACGTCCGTCCGACATAAGTCTTTAAATAGAATTTTCGACTGTATATAACACTTTACTTCCAAAAAAAAATGTTTCTTTGCAAGTCTTACATTTGAAATTTCATTTGCGCCCGGCCGACATAAGTTAAATAGAATTTTTGTCTGTCATTAACACTTTACTTGCAAATAAAAAGGTGTGTATGCAAGTCTTACGACTGTAAATAACATTTGTGTCGATCCGAAATAAGTTTTTAAATAGAATTATCGACTGTCTATAACGCTTCACTTTTGAATTAAAATGTTTGTCTGCGAATCTTACGATTGTAAATTGCATTTGCGTCCGTCCAATATAATATTTTAAATAGAATTTTTGGTCCTGGATATGACCTTAAACTATATCCGATGGTGAGGCCCCAGCTTGCAGGCCTTAAGGAGTGTGAACCCACCTTTTAATTGACATTGCTCCCAGGTCCACTCTGACCCGGAGTGGTAGTACCTGTTAGGGTCCCAACTATGGGTTAAATATAATACGACTTAAAAAACAAATATACTATATTAAAAAATCGTTTTTCAAAATCACCAGATTCGGCATTAAATAACCTGAAAAGGGTTGATATGCCGTAAAACAAAACAACCAACCAACCATAAATAGAATTTTCGACTGTCTATAACGCTTCACTTTTAAATTAAAATGTTTGTCTGTGAATCTTACGATTGTAAATTACATTTGCGTCCGTCCAATATACGTAATATTTTAAATAGAATTTTCGACGCTCTGTAACGAGATTGTATTAAATAACTAAAATGTTGTCTGTCAAATTTACGTTTCAAATAGCATTTTCGTTGATCCCTAACGCTGTATTTTAAAATTGCATTGTTGTCAAGACGCATCTTTGGAATGGATACTTACTTGTGTATTTGCCTTATTTTTAATTGGCATGCATTGATATTATTTCATTTATTCATAGGAAATTGTATTCTCACTCTTTGAAGGACTTCCAGAGAAATGAAGTGTCTAAAACTTAATTGCTTCACAACGACAAAAATCTGAAAAACTCGCATGCCAATGATTGGGCGAATCATTTTCTGTTGAAGCCGCACGTGTGTTTACATATGGGGATTCGCTTGAAGATATTTTTGTTATATGCAACACTTAGTCTTTCCAAAGGATCAGAATTAGCCAGACTCAACGTCATTTATACATAGCCGTCTTCGAAATCTAGACGGCGAGCACTTTTTTTTTTTTTTTTTTGCATTTTCACCTCAAACAAGGCACATTGCCACTTTGGTGTAGGGGGCTACTATCAGGGGCAGCAACTACTGGGGCACTATGTTGGTATTTGGGCAGCAAGATTTCGGTTCACGTAACACTTGAACTTCTGCATGTCAGTACAGTTAGGGAAGCAGGAACCTGGAATGGAATTCCAAAGTCTAGCGGTTCTGGGGAAGAAACTACTGGAGTAGAAAGATCTTTTACATCTAGGGATCTCTACTGTGTGTGGGTGGGATTTAGCTGCCTGTCGGGTTTGTCGAGGGTGTCTACGTCGTGGGGGCACAAGTGTCTGCAGTTCGTCAGAGCATTCACAATTAAAATACTTGTAGAACAGACAGAGGGATGCAGCGTTTCGTCGATGGGACAGAGGCTGAAGCTTAGATGCCAGTTCCGGGCCTATCAGATTGGCCACTCTCTTTTGAACCTTGTCTTTTTGCCTACGTATATCCTCTTTCTCATAGACGAAATATTACAAGTTTATTTCTACTAGATCATTACTTTTGTGGTAAGTGCTCGACGGAGCTTCAATGTATGCACCCCCTACACACAACAACTCTCACTGACATTTATTTTATATCAGTGGCTAAAATTAAACGAAACTTATGAATTCGTGACCTGAAATTTTTATCACTCTGTTGCAGATATTGTCGGTGTGAGAGTCTAAGCAAATAACTCCTTCCATTAGAAGTAGAGATGCATCATTGAATTCCTAGCGAAAGTAAAGTGTATTTCATAGAAATGTCTGTCGGTGTAACACAATATCATAGCGCTGCTTTCTAGCTGACTATAACGTGGTCGTTTTCAAGTCTAAAGTAAATAAGTTTTTCTTAAGTTGTCCTCTTAAATAATCAAACCCTATCCAAGTTCCGCTATTATCGATCATGGTCTTCTTTCACAGTTTTATTATATACCCAGAACGCGGATAACACGGATCTGGTCCGAACAATTTAATGGCATCAAGTTGCTGAATTTGTGTCAAAGATTAAAACCCAATGACGTGGTTTCAATCCGATAGGTGTGTGCAGCTACGAGTTCAGTGTTCACAGGTCGGCTGGTGCAGCCTGGTGCGGGTGGGAGCATCAATTGGGTTTGAAGCCACTCCACACCCCGCAACACCAATATATAAGGAAGGGACAGGCATGAGGTTTTAGTCAGAAGGAGATAACTAGTCAGAACTAGAGTCAGAGTTAGGAGAGCGAGAGACATGGTCCGAGATTCAGAGGAGAAATCCTTGCAGTCAAGATGAAGAAACAGAAAAGAAGAAATAGATCTGAATCGATTCATCGATGTAGAGGCTCTTCCAGAAATGAGGAAGATCCTGAATAACTGTCGTCTACAAATAATAATAAACAAGTCGTGCTTTAGGAGCGTGCATGATTTGTTTTCCAGATTGAAGTTCAACCGTCGTGAGGGGCACCGGTCGAAGAACGGAGGAAAGGTTCGTGTCTTAAAATCTCCTTATAGATTGTATTAAAGGATCGTGTCTTAAAATCTCCTTATAGATTGTATTAAATAAGATACGTGTTACATTGAACACTTTAAAGCCAAATAGCTGCAACGCGAGTTATTTGTTTTCTTTATAAAATAAACGAGTGTTTATTTTTAAAAGAGGGAGATATATTTCGGAGATATACACTCCTTTTTCAATCTACATATATGTATATATATTGTTTGTCCTCTTATTCTTCGGCATGGTGTTGAATGGAAGAATTTGAGTTAGAGTCCACATGATGTTAGCTGCGGATTTATCTGTAGTAGGATAATTACGCGTGGTCGCATATATATATATATATATATATATATATATATATATATATGTATATATATACTAGAAGAAATACCTGACGTTGCCCGGAATTGAATGGTGATCCACGAATGTGTCATACTCCTATATTTTTACTGTCATCAAAATCAGTGAAATCGCTCACTTTTCAATCAAATCGATTGATTGCCAGTTCTAGTTGGGACCAATCACAATTTACTGAGAGAAAGCGTCACATGTCCTCTTGCAGCGACTTGGTCTACAATACATTTTGTTTGCATTGCACTGCAGAGAAGCTACTGTGTATTTTATAAATTTATTTTTATATATAACTAGCGAAGGGTACCCGGCGTTGCCCGCGTGTTTGGAGGTCGGGGGGGGGAAGTATGAGGATCGAACCTGAACAGTTGAGGCAAAGTTGTAAATTAAAGTGTGAAAAAAAAAACATGCAACGTTAACCATTGCCCCACCGCGAGATGCTAACGGAAAAACGCTTGAATTTATTTAATTACTTGGATTTAGCAGGTGCCCTTTTTAATGAGTTAATGAGGTCAAGTTTGACTGCGGGATAGTATTATTTCATTTACTGCTGAACGCTTTTTTTACCTCCCCCAAGATGTTATAGGAAAAAGACTAACCCACATGCGGCGAGCGACAAATGTTGAATATTTATCTTCCGGAAATCGAGCAAATTAAATAGACGGGCGAGCTTCGTTGTTAACTGTGAGATATTACGATTTATATGTTATATAAAAAGTTTTAAAAAGTTGTGAAGCGAGCGACCGCTTCTCTGAAAAATAGCCTTTTGTTGACATACAGAAAAAGTGAACACACATACATAAATACATACATACATTTTCGCTTATATATATATATATATATATATATATATATATATATATATATATATGTATATATATATGTATATATATATATCTATATATATATATCTATATATATATATATATATATAGATAGATAGATAGATAGATATAGATGGCTTGAATTAAATCTTAAAATGAAAAGTCAGGTGTCATACTTTAATTGTGCTCTAAACAGCTACATTTATTTCGAACGCACCTCTGTCAAATCAAAGAAATTACTGTTAATTCCACATGCCTGGCTTTATTGCTCGTGCGGTAATAATGCCTTGAATTGAAGTTTAAAATGCAAACATCAAGTGACATTGCGTCATTGTGTTTTAAACAGAGAGAATCATTTCAAACGCGCCCCGCGTCATATCAAAGAACCTACTGTTGATTTTATATGTCAAGATTTTCTGCTTGTGTGGTAATAAAACTTCTTAAATTCACTTGTGATGTAAGGCCGTATAATATGTTAACTTTAGTCAAAATCACCTGTTCCTTTTTTCATCGGATTTTTTCGATCATTAATGATCGATACTTATCGAAGACATTCTGACACAAAACTTCTCTAAGAACACTACGAATCACATGAAATACCTCCTTGTGAAATTTCATAAAAATCGACCCAATTCAACATTTTATACTCCGTGGAGATATTTATCTCCCTCCCACGACAGGATGTGACACAAGGTCGGAAAGTTGTATTGAAAAGCGAACCCCCCCCACCCACCCACCCACAAGGAAAATGAGCTTTTTGGCGTGCTTGAATAGCCCGTCCGCATTTTTCGGTAGGCGTGCCTTATGAGATTAGTAAATAATTTCACATCTTATGAAAAGGATCTACACAAAGCCTGGGAGGGTAAACCGCCTAGAATTGCACATTACCAGCAGCATATCGTCGTCAACAGGAGAAAAGGTCATTTTAAAAAAATGGGCCAGAATATGAGTGCCGAGAGAAAAGTGATCACAATCACACTAAATGTTATTTGGAAACTTTAAGCGGGAGCTCTTGCATATGAAGATGGCAATAATAATTACGAATGCATGATGCTTGCATTATAAGCTCTGCATGCAGAAGCACGTTAACGATAAGTATTTAGTGGCTTAATACAAACCGAACGTACGGCTGCTGGCAGGCTTAGGCATAAGCATCTGCTGGAGGCACTAGCTTAGTGCCGCTTCCTTCACCCAGCCTCTTCCACATATTTTAATCCCATCACACAATCAGTTTTGTATATTGGCTTCGGGGTTAGCGCAAGAAGAGGAAGATATGAATTATGAAAAATAAAATAATAAAAGAAAAGCCGGAAGACTTGGAAAATTATTTATTTAGCGTTTCGGAGAAGGCGCACTCGGTTGAATGCCTCGTTTCTAACCTCATTTCATTTTAGCAATCGAAAGTATTTAACAGCTTACTATTAATTCTGTCATATCGCCTTCTCCAGATTGCTCGTCCAAGCAAGCATTGTATGATACGTTTATTATATATATATATATATATATATATATATATATATATATATATATATATATATATAAGGCTGAATATGTGTGTGTGCGTGTGTGTGTGTGTGTGTGTGTGTGTGTGTGTGGTCACGAATAGGCTTCTATATAGTTGACTCTTTTAAAAAACTGATTACATATAACGATAGAAGATTACCGAGACACAGGAATGGATATGTTTGATATGACAGAACGATGGTTCATTAAAATTGTAGGGTCTGCGTTCGCGCCTGGTCCACAAATATGGAAATAAAAAATTTAAAAATTAAAAAAAAACGTTTACAAGTGTTTTTTCATATAGATGTACATAATAATACTTTGATAAGTATGTTTTAACTTAAATAGGGATGGTATAATAAAATTGTGGGGTCTGCGTTCGCACCTGGCCTCCATAGAATGGAAATAGGCACAAACTTTAACAAAGACTTTTCATATCTGTCTGCGTAAGTATACTTTGATAATTATGTTTCAGTTTGAAGAAATATGGTATAATAAAATTATGGGGTGTTCGTTCGCGCCTGACCTCCATAGAATGGAAATATATCACGAAGTTTAGTTTTTAATATAGACGCACAGAATATTGTGATAAGTGTTTCAGTGTGAACAGGTATGATATAATAAATTATGACAGTTATCTATTTTATGTTTACTTTCATCATATTTTGCTTTGGTTTTGATATCCCCAAATTCGAAGCTATCTCTTTACAACCCTTCCTTTTCATAACCTATCATACTTTCATAAATCAGAGTCCATTTTCTGTAGGCTTTTTTTGAACCCAGCCAACGACGGGTACTTTCGCTAGTGCGTATATATATTTTTAAATATAACTTATATAATCTCACTTGTTTTTGCCTTCCTTTCTAAACACCCCAACATTCAGTTTTTTACATTATGGAAGGTTTCTTAGACTACCTTTATATATATATATATATATATATAGAGAGAGAGAGAGAGAGAGAGAGATTGTCGGACTGACTTCCTCATCTTGGTTGTTATAGTCACAATGTTTCAGCCGTTTTCCCTCCGGCCTTCATCAGGTGTTTTGTATCGACCTGGGGAACCGTTTGTTAGGAGTCTCGAACCCAACCTTTTATTATTATTACGGGGGTATCGTGTTCGGACTCCAGCTGAGACATAGTTGCTGATTCTCTGCTTTGAATGTTACTTTTCACTGCCTTCGTTCAGGATTGAACTCAGCACCTTTGGGTAACTGTAAACTTGATACAACGTCTGGGAACACTCGGCCATATGTCACTAGGACAATTCTTAGTTGGTTTTTGTTAATGTTAAACCTATGTTATTATTCAAGGTTTTCTCTCTCTATCAGAGGTGTCCAAATTGCATTCAGCTCTATGCTTGGTTTGCTCAGTAGGTTGTTATGTCCGAGCATGTGAGGTGTTTCTTTAAGTTTTCTGACTTTCCAGTGGGTCTCTCTGTTTATTATTTTTACTTCATCCCATAGGGGGCGATGGTCCCCCCTCTCCATCCAGACATGGTTGGCTATACCCGAATTTTCCGTCTCCCCTTTAGTTACCGCTTTTCGTTGTTCTTCCACCCTTACTTTACTGCATGGGATGGAGTATATGCAGTTCTTGGTCATGTTCTCCAACATGCGGGGTTTCACACGTAGCAGGTGTCGTCTGAGTGTTGACTATCGTCAAAATCAAATAAAAAAGACAATTGAATGAATCATTTTTGGCATCAAAAAATGGGTGCAAATTTTTCCGATTCCGATACCGATTGCGATACTGATTCCGATACCGATTACTCCAAAAATTTCTGATTGTTCCGATTCCTGATTTCGATTCCGTTTAATCGTTCCCGAACTAACACACACACACACACACACACACACACACACACATATATATATATATATATATATATATATATATATATATATATATATATAAGGAACAAACCAAATCACACGTCCACGAACGTTTCGTCTTTATTGTAAGACTTTTTTCTGGATGAAAGACGAGACGTTGATGGACGTGTGACTTGGTTCTTTCCTTTTTTTTTATTTCTCTACCTTGTCGATATCTCTCGTAAAAAAGGCGATGTTTGATCAACACTTTTAAAAGTTAAATAAAATATTTTGTGCTGGAAAAATACCATCAAACATTATTAATAATCAAATCAAAAGTAGAATATAAAAAGGGGATTTTAGTCATTTTAATCTATTTTATGCTCTCAGCTTTTGTCCGGTTGAATTTTGTCCGGTAGGCTTTTGTCCTGTCCCTCAGCAAATATTACAAGGTGTAGGCAAAACGTATGAAGAAATCTTGACCTTGAATTGAATGAGGTATGGATCAATTTGTGAATTTTCGCGCTTTCGTATGAGACAACGTTTGGAAACAATTCTGCTTTTATGGTAGCTCAGACAGTTAAAGTAATCTATCCGTTTCATCCTGAAGCCAGATCCACCTCATCTCACATGTCTGTATGTAGATTGTAAAACCAAATTAATTAATATTGTTTGGGATGGATATAGAAAGCCATAAAATTGAGACTAATAATAAAAATGATTATTGGTTTATTGAAACATTTGAGTAGTTTATTTGTCATGGAAATGTTCCACTGACTAGTCACTTGTGAAAAACTGATGTTAGATAATAACATTGTTAAAAGTTAATTAGTTATTATCGATCTATCTGTCTATCTATCTATTTATCTATCTATTCAATGATATTCTTAAAATAGTTTATATTGGGAGTTATTTAATGTTTATAGAATGGGTTTTAGCTGAAGATGTTTACATAAATTAACTAGTTTAAATAAACAACATAACCTTGGACAGACAGGTGCGAAAAGGTCACACGTTAGAGATGCGTGTGCTTTTTTATGATGACGTAACAGAACTGAGGTCAAGAGGTCGAGAAGTTTAATCAGTTGATGAGTGTTGGAGTTTGATCACAGGAGTTAACGGCCGAACTTAAAGCCAGGAAGCGAGGCTATGAAGAACAAGCATGTAGAGACGAACTGCAGACTCTGGTGAGAACCATTTTAGACAAATGAAATAAATTTATATTTTAAAAATATAAAGTGTTGTTCTGTGGGTTCACAAAAGAAGGAAGGACAAAGGTTTCAAAGTGTTGGTCATTTCATTTTTCGTCACGGAGCTCAACAATGAAGATAAAAAGAACTCTTGCAGAAAGAAAGGTATGAAGCATATATTATTCTCCTTATTAAAATATGATACCTTATGTAAATATGAACTGTAAAATATACCAGTTTGATAACTCTCTGATACACCATGACTCAGTTTATACGTCGATATCATATCCCCTGGCTAAACAATAATACATACAATTTATACGTTTATAACAGATGTTATAAGAACAATATGCCTCACCCACTATACAACACTGACAATTTGCCAAATGCATTTTCAAATATTATTCTGATGACATTTAAATTGTGTTTTATCAATAAAAAATTAATTACTAACATTTTCCTAATATTTTTTTTCATATTTAAACTGATAATTTAATGAATCTTTATAGAAATTTTTTATTACATTTTCACCCCAAACAAGCATAGTGTAACTTTGATGTAGGGGGGGGGCTACTATCAGGAACATAAGTTAAAGGGATACTATGTAGGGAGTTGAGCAGCAAGATGTCTGTTTATACCACTATCAGCCGGTCACTGAGGTGTGACCGACAGACGTGTTATAGTAAATGTCTTAAAGCGGTCTCATGAAGATATGAAGATGGGCCAGTCATTAGGGTCTGTGTAGCAAGAAGAAAATCATACCTGAGATGTTGGATCTGGGTGTGGCTCCTTTCTTTTCTCAAGATGATCTCTTCACCCTGGTGGCATTCTGGTGGGAATCTTCATCTCTTTGTCTTCAGGGCCGCCTTTCGACTTCAGACATGTATGGAGACATTTATGGCAGACACAAGAAAGACGACACGCGACACAATTGTAATATATATGAGAAATCTTAACGATTTATTTTAGAAAATATATATTACAAAAACTTTAACAATTAAAAAACTGGATAATCGGCTTTTCAAAGCTAACTAACCTAACTAGTATTGAGGGAGGGCTGCTCCCCCCCATTTACGGAGAGACAGAATATTCGTCTTCACTTCATAGTGGTCGTGCAGGAAAGAGGCAAAAAGATAGCAAGGGAATTATGGGAAGGGATTTCTTTGTATCTCTACGCTCATGGCCAAATTACCACTCGTCCATGCTGCAGAGTGTGTTAGAAACAGTGGCACAAAGAAATAGTGCCACATGTTTACATTACACTTCTGCGTGTCAGTACAGTTGGGGAAGTAGGAACCCAGAAGGGAATTCCAAAGTCTATCAGTTCTGGGAAATTAGAGTAGAAAGTTTTCTTACATCTAAGGATCTCTACTGTGTAGGGGTGGGATTTAGCTACCTGTTAGGTTTGTCAGGGGGATTTACGGCGAGTGGGCTTATAGTTGGTCAGAACATCCACCATTAAAAACCTTCTAAACCTGGCAGAGGGATGCAACATTTCGTTGATGGGACAGAGGTTGAAGCTTAAATGACAGTTCAGAACCTATCAGGTTGGCGACTCTCTTTTGAGACCTGTTCATGAATGAGAGACTAGTAGCAGATGCACCAGCCCAAATATGACAACAATACTCCATACATAGGCGAATGGGGGCTTTATAGAGATACAGGATACTTTCAGGCGTAAGTAACTTTCTAGAACGGTAGAGAGAGACCATTATTATAATTGCATATATTATTTTTTTACTGTTTATGAACTTACGAGTATTATTATTGTAGATTAGCACCCTCATTAAAATACCCTCTCCAGACTTAAACGATATTCAAACATTTTGTGCCATTACGTGTTAACACTCTGAAAAACGTGATTGGAAGAAGTACAAAAAAAAATTAGGAGGAGGAATCCGCTTCACATATTAATTTAACGTAAAATGATCTCCATTTCCAAGACATTCAAGCATTTAACATTTTAGAACAATATATATATATATATATATATATATATATATATATATATATATTGA
>NC_136517.1:22178362-22225862 GCF_053919585.1 Euprymna scolopes
AACAAAGACATGATGTTTCTTGATGCTCCAGGTGGCATGAGCAAAACTTTTGTAATCAATTTGATCCTTGCAAAGATTAGATCCATGGGAAAGATTGTGCTTGCAACAGCATCCGATGGCCGCACATTTCACAGCACATTTAGAGTACCCTTGGAAACTATTCGAATGGATGAACCAGTTTTCAAAATTACTGGTACCTCAGCCTTGGCAAATGTCATTCGAGACACATTAGCAATCAGTATAGACGAAGCCTTGATAACTCACAAAAGTGCTTATGAAGCAACTGACCGAACACTGCAAGACATCACACAAACCAAGAATCCCATAGGTGGCATTCCAATCTTATTTTGCGGTGATTTCCGTCAAATCCTTCCAGTGGTTAAAATAGCACAAGGACAAGCATTGTCAATGTAAGTTTGAAGCAGTCTTATCTTATAGTGAAGAAACTGACTGCTAATATGAGAGCCCATATCTCTGGAAACACGACCACAGCCGACTTCTCACAATTGCTTCTCCAAGTCTGTAATGGTCAGCTTCCAATCACTTCTCCACCTGACACAATTAAGATTCCGACCGAGCTTGGTAAATGTATCGGTAATCTGAAAGGCAAAATTTACATGGGCCTGCAAAACAACGGAAAATCGCCGGAGTGATTTGCTGAGAGGCTATTGTTTTACTACTAAACAGCAATGTGAATCGCTTGAACAATTGGATAATGGATGAATTTCCAGCAGACTCAGAGGAATACAAGTGAGTTCATTCGGCTACTAATGAAGGTGAAGCTGTTCACTACCTTGTGGAGGTTTTAAACTCTTTGGAATTTACTAGAATTCAAATCTCAAAATCGGATCCTCAATCATGATTCTTCGATCCTTGGTACTACCAAAAATAACTTACGGAACCAAATGTGTTATCATCAGATTGAATGTGAATGTAATTGAAGCCACCATTTTTTGTGGTCCCTACAAATCCGAAACGGTTCTACTGCCAAGGATCCCCATAGTTCCATCTGACTTGAAACTCCAGTTTTCCGTGAAGGTGTGTTTTGCAATGAGCATCAATAAAAGTCAAAGTTAAACGTAGATGGGACATCAGAATGCTTCAGTCACGGTATGTTCTACGTCTCCATCAGCCGGACAGAAAGTTCAGAAAACCTCTACATTCTGGCTCCAAATAAAAACAAGTAATTTAATGTTGATTTAAGTCAGTTGAGGATGGAATTAAAAATGTTAAGCACCTTAAGCAATGGTTGCTCTTACAACATTCACTTGCTGTAAGGATGCTCACGAGGAGGGTACCTAAGCGTACAGCAAAGTCTCATGCGAAGCTCGGGTATCTTTGCTATACATACATACATACATACATACATATATATAGAGAGAGAGAGATAGATAGATAGATAGATAGATAGATGGATAGAGAGAGAGATTTCTGTAAGGTCTGGCGAGGCTGTTGGATCGTAAACATGGTCCAACATCCGAAACATATGTAATCAAACAGATAAGACGGTAATAAAAAAATTGCAAACATATTTATATAAATATATATATATATATATATATATATATATATATATATATATAGAGAGAGAGAGAGAGAGAGAGAGTGAGAGAGAGAAAGAGAAATAAAAAGGAACAAACCGTATTATGTATTCATCAACGTTTCGTCTTTATTTCGAGACTTTCTCTGGATGAAATAAAGACGAAACGTTGATTAACACATAATACGGTTTGTTCTTTTTTTATTTCTCTATTTTGTCAGAATAATATTTCCATGATTTTCATCATATATATATATATATATATATATATATATATATATATATATATATATATATATAAATTTTGGTCATTCAATAAATTTAAAAATTTACGACGTGAAATGGTTAAATTTCAAATCCAAAGATTTATATTATTCTATGTAAGACAAAAAATACATTTGAAATATTATAACTTCTTGTCCTATAGGATTTCGATGTCTACCATTTTTATTTATTGAATGACTAAAATTTGATTTATTTGCTCTATCTTGTATATCGAGCAGTCTTTATTTAGATGGGATAATACTTAAGGAATAATACTGTCAATAATATTTTGTAAGACCTATAATCACAGGTTTCCATACCAGTTGATCGTTAGATAATTTTATTCTGATAATTTTATTCTGTATATATATATATATATATTTTATTCTGTATATATATATATATATATATATATATATATACATATATATTAAAACTAATTATGTGTAATAAATTGCGAAAAGACGGGCTTACCTGACAAACGCTCGAGGTGTGCACTCTGCAAAGCGGGCACGTCCAAAGAAAAATGGCAAGATGGCGGCGGCCGGTTAATATTGCCAAGTAATCATGCAAAATCTCGTGTTCTCTCGCACACACGAGAGTCCATCTTAGCATAAAAACGGGTCACTGTGAGCAAGAAGGGAGAAGGAAAAACGTAGTCAAGACAAAGACGACGCTTCTGACGACTGAGAAGAAAAAAAAAGGAAGAAAAAGAGCAAGAAGTAGAAGAGGAAGAAGAGAACGATACATGAGAAGACGAGGTGTATGCGGTTTTGAGTAAATCGAAACAGACGGAAAAAAAACTCTGATTACAAATTATATTAATAATTATGTCTGCTCCTTTAAGAACTGGGTCCTTATCGTATTTTGAAACATAAAAGTCGGTCACTTAGCCCACGTGTGGAGATCATGATGTTAAAATTATATCATCACTCTAGACCTACTTGAAGGACATTTACGCTTCATAAATATAAATTTCAACTAAACTCCTTGTCGCGGTTCATAGTGAATATTCAGTGCTTCTATATTATACGAACGGAAAAAAAATATTGAAATTTAAGTAAAGCAAGTGGTACCTAAGTAATTATCATGTCGCAAATAGTAACATATCCAAAAATTACGAAAGACGATGAGGTAGAAAAATAATTATTAATGGAAAACTGTTTCCAATAAAGTTTATATAGGAAATTAATTTTGTTCGGTGTTTTGAATTATGTTCGTCACGTGACATAAGCAATAGAACTTTATTATCTCCCTTGTCAACTCATTTCTTTTTTAGTATACGCAATGTCGTTTTTTCGCTTCCTTTCACAAATTTCTTTTTTCATTAATAACTATTTCCTATCCTATCGTTTTACATCATTTTTGGATATGTTAGTATTTGAGACGCGACAGTTATGTAGATACTATTTGTTTCACTTGAAATTAAGTTGGTTTTTTTTTTTCGTGTGTATTATATAGAAGTGTCGAGCATTTTAGTAAGTCAGATCGGCGATCATCATTAGCGATAATGCCTGGAATGTTGGAAAATGAATTGAGCTCTCTAGGCGGCTTAAAATGAAGAAATGTATCTATAATATAAACAGACATTCTACCGCTTAACTCCCTATTTACATTGAAACAACCTATAAATCTGCTCCTATCGAAGTACCGCTCTTCGTCCCAGTAAAATATGCTTTGTTTGAGAAAGAATTAAAGAAATAATTAAAAAAAAAATGGCGTAGGTTGAAAAGACGTATTTTAAATGAACCTGTCTTGTTTTGTGGGAAGGTGGAGAAGAATCGCCGAGGTGGGGGAGCAATTGGTTCCGTCCTCCGGGATCCTCCCTCTAAACAGCTTTCAACTTCTGTTAAGTAAGAAATGTTGCGCGCGCGTTAACTGTCTCGCTTTTTTTTTTTTTTTTTTTTTTTCTGAGAAAGAAATCAAATCCTGAGCCTTCTTAATGAGTTTTTCGATTAGACTGCGAGTCGAGTGAAGCGATTCGTTTGGCTCTTGAGACTCTCCGTGGACAGCAGGAGCCAACTTATAATGACGGCTTCCTTAACGCAAGAGACCGTTTCTCTCGCAATCCTGGGGGCAATTAAAAGCCGAATTAATTTGGAATTCTCGTTTACTTATTTTTTTATTTCAACTTCACCGATTCTGTCCATTAATGGCTCGAATTAAGTACAAAATACACAAGATGCTTGTTTCGTTATTTAATAAAATAGAATCATTTTATTATATACATATATTTATATATATATATATATATATATATATATATATATATATATATATATATATATATATATATATAAAACAGATCCTTTGTTCGATAAAATGCCTACCCATTCGCTGATAGGAAGGGGTGTGGTGGATACTAGAAAGCTGATTGGCTAACTAAAATCCTCAAAAGAATAGAACCATATAAAAACGAGAAACAACCACAGAATTCGCGCATAAGCCTGACGAATCCTAGAGTGGATGAAACGCCGAATACTCAGTGTAGCTTAATCGCCATATATATTTTATAAATTACTATATATATGTATATATATATATATATATATATATATATATATATAAGGATCTATTTTAGAACTAGGTTAGTGGTTTAAGGCAGACCTTTTCCTTTTTTTATATATAAATATACATATGTGTACATACATATATGCACATATATATACATATATATGCATACATATATGTGTGATCGTTTATGTATATTCATGTTTATTTAATTTATTAATTTGTTTATTTTCTATTGTTTTTGTTAGTTTTAAAGCTATTTTGTATCGCTATCCTAGAGTAAGTTCTATTTTGTGAATACGCGACAAAAAAGAAAGTCCGCATTTGTATTTCTTTCAAAAACTGAAAATTTAAGCAAAATTTTATGGAACTATTTAAACAATCAATACCTCATTTGATTCGCCTTTTTTAACCTGTTCCTATTACACTTTACATTGAAATATACTAGTGTTCACGTCAATTAAAAAAAAATAACTTCAAATTGACGAGGCAACAAGAAAGTCCGCACAATAGAAAATTATTATTTAAATGTAAGTTTAGGACATTAATTCAACACAAATACAAGATAAACACAATGAACTAGTTAATATTTAGTAGCATAGCCCTTCTGCAATTTGACAGTCTGCAATCTATTGGGAATTCCTTGAATTAAACTGCAACAATATTCTGGGGAAAGGGCATCCCACTTTTCTTTAATTTTTGTCCAAAGTTCTTCCAAATTTGCACTTTATCATTGTGTAGCTGTTGCTTGATGTAATGCCATATGTTTTCGATAGGATTGAGGTCTGGAGATTGTGCAGGCCAATCCAAACACGGTATATCATGCTCTTCCATGAACCTCTTGACATTGCCAGCTGTGTGAATGGGAGCATTATCCTGCATGAAGATGGGATTATCATCAAAATTCCGACCAAAGTAGGGTAGAAAATGCTCGGTCAACATATTAATGTACTTGGTCGAATTAATTCGACCTTGCAAGCGAACTATAGGCGCTGCACCATTGGTACTAATAATGCCCCACATCAAAACTGAACCTCCACCACCTTGCAGCGTTGAAACTAAGCACCTAGGATTAAATTCTCCGACAGACGTACTGCCTACCATCACTGCCTAGCCTACTGAACTTGCTTTCGTCGCTAAAAAGCACTATTGACTAATATGAAGAGTCATGATCTTCATTGCATCTGACGAAGTCAAGACGGGGCTTTCTGTTCTTTACAGAAATCATTCGCTCGCATCTTGCAACATATTCTCGCTAATTAATCTGTTCTTGAGCACTTTTTAACAAGATTGCACTCTTATTGGATATGGGGAGGCGTTTCAAATCTGTTTCTTGGGCTGCTGATCTTGATAGTATTGTCTTCCCTGTTAGAAGTAACTCTAGTGCGACCAGATTTAGGGGCATCACAAACACTGCCGGTGTTTTGGTGCTTTCGCACAGACTTTCGTACCGTTTTCTCATCATTATTTCTCGATTGGATAAACCAGAAAGGTGGAGATTAATGAGCTTCTGACGATCACTAAGAGAAGGTCGTGGCACATGGATAATTTAATTTGTTTTTAAGCGAATTTGTTGCTGCAGACTTTTTTTTTTGCCCTCTTAATTTGAAGTTATTTTTTAAAATTGACGTGAACGCTTGAATGTTTTAATTAAAAGTCAAATATTAATAGGGAAATTTATAGAGGAATAAAAGGCGAATCAAATGAGGTATTGATTATTTAAACAGTACCATTAAATTTAGCTAAAATTTGCAGTTTTTGAAAAAAATTACAAGTGCGGACTTTCTTTTTGTCGGCACTGTACATATATGTACTAGCGATGGGATGATTCGAATCTTTTTCCGGATTTCGCTATAGTTACCGATTTTTTCTAAATTCCCGATTCCGATACAATTACAGATTCCGAGTTCGATTCTTTTATAATTTCTGAATATTTACTTATGCATTCGTTTTTTTGTTTTTGTTTGTGTTTTTTGTTTCATTTTCGGAGTACTCTAAAACAACCATGTAATGGGTATATGTCATCACGAAACAGCCTTCCCAGTAAGCTTGCCACCAGCAATTGGAGTGCTGACCCCAAAACACTGAAGCAAACAGCTCTCGCACTGTGCCAATCCACAGCGGAGTATTGTGCCCCAGTATGGGCAAGATCATGCCATGCCCATAAAATTGATGTAGAGCTGCACCAGGCATACCGGACCATAACTGGTGCCCTAAGACCAACTCCCTTGCCAGCTCTATACTGCCTAACTGGTATTCCACCACCACATATCAGGTGAGAAGTCATCATCAGAATGGAACGGTACAAACAGCTTAACGCCCACAGACACTCACTGTTTGGCCACCAATCAGTGAGACAAAGACTAAAATCTCGCAGTAGCTTCATCAATATAGAGGAAATCGATCCCAGGCAAGCTGCCTCCTCTAGGATGGAACGATGTCGAGACTATAGCAGCAGGAATAAAAATAAAGCCCTACCAGACCCAAAAGAAACACTCCCCCAGGGTTCAAACCTTGGTAGAAAATCTGGGTGACTCTAAATATAGCCAGAGCCAAAGAAGGCCAAACAAAAGACAATTTCCACAAGTGGGGCCTAGACACCTCACCTTTATGTCCATGTGGAGAGGTACAAACGATACACCACCTGAGGGAAAACTGCCGATTGGGGCCTCATTGCTCAAACCAAGACCTTAAGGAGGCAAACAGCACTGCCATGCGATGGGTTAATTTCTATTGCGATAAGATATTATTATTATTATTATTATTATTATTATTATTATTATTATTATTGTTGTTGTTGTTGTTGTTGTTGTTGTTGTTGTTGTTGTTGTTGTTGTTGTTGTTGTTGTTGTTGTTGTTGTTGTTGTTGTTGTTGTTGTTGTTGTTGTTGTTGTTGTTGTTGTTGTTGTTGTTGTTGTTGTTGTTGTTGTTGTTGTTGTTGTTGTTGTTGTTGTTGTTGTTGTTGTTGTTGTTGTTGTTGTTGTTGTTGTTGTTGTTGTTGTTGTTGCAGCAGCAGCAGCAACCACTTCTTTGCATATGCGAATAACATAACACTATAAATGGCAAGCCTAAGTTGGCCTTGGTGTGTTTTACTCAAATGCCACCGGAAGTGACGCCGAAAGCATACATGTCCTCCCACCAAGACTCTCTGACTCGACAGCGTCATTTGTACATATTGTAAATATACCTTTTCTTTAATACACTTATTATTGCGTCATCTTGTAGTTTGCGTCTTCATTGTATTTCCTTACATATTATTGTTCAACCTTGCAACCACAACAATTATTATTATTATTATTATTATTATTATTATTATCATTATTATTATTATTATTATGATGATGATGATGATGATGATGATGACGACGACGACCATGTAATTTCAGCATATAGTTTTGCAAACGTAAATAAAAATAAACTTGGAAGGTACTGGAGTGTATGTTTGATGAGATGATATTTGTTGTGATTAATTGGAATAAGTGAGGCCAAAAAAGGTCTTTTAAAACGAAGCCGTTATTTGACTAAATGTTATTTGATTTCTTTCTCATAAACAATTGGAGATAGCCGACCATTAGTATAAAAAAATAAGTCGACGTGTATGCAATAACATTATAATAATGATGCCCCTCCTCATGTAAAGAATGGATTTCTAAAAAATAATATTATTAAAAAAAAACATTTTTAATATGAGAAGGGCGGAGCGAGTGTGCTTTTTTAACTATTAGCAGCGGGGGGGGGGTCTTTGCCCGGTTGTAAAATACGCTTAAATATGTTATTTCAATTTGTCCAGATTTCGTATACATTATTATTGAGCCGTAATTTCAAAAGTAAAAAAAAAAGTCTTTGGGTGCCATCAGCTAGAATCGAAACCGAAAGCAAAATTGTAGTATTCAAAGCTGGTGACTTCACCACTGTCCCAACGTGACACACATATGAACTTATTAAAAATAAACTAAGGGGTTAAAATGTATAACGATTTATTTTTCGATTTTGACTCCTTTTTGGCCCCTTGAAAACTATTTTAACCGGTTAAAGACCCATAAAAGAACGGTCCATAAAAATCCAATTATTTGAGGCCCCTAGCGCTGCTCTGCGACTTTTAGTTCCGGAGGAGATAGAGTTTAACAATATGGAGACAAGCAGACAGACAAACATACAGACAGACATAGTGAGTTTTATAAATTAGATTTTTCATCTTTCCTATACCAAAGAATGTTATAATTATAAAGATTTGGTCGGTTATTACTAGGACTGTGACAACAGCATATTCTTTCCATTGTTTTGAGTCTTGAGTATATATCTGTTATATATCTGTTAATATCTTATATGTTTTTATATAGGTTGATGTGGTTCTCGGTTGATTGACTGTATCTTACTGGGATATATACTTGAGAGTCAAAAGAATGAAAAGAACATTCTATTGTCACAGCTCTAGTTATTACTACTGTCAATGAATTTAGGAAAATTAGACACAGAAAAATGTTGGCCAAGTATAGATTAAATATCGATAGAAAATAGATTTTAGGACCTTTTTTGGTAGATATATTTATAAATAGGGGATAAGCCCTCTCCCATAACATTTAAAAGTAACTATTTCACGATATTTACTGTTGTTTTTAAGAAAATTATACAGTTTGTTGTTAAGTTAAAATTTTGTAGCACGGTTCTTGTTTTATATTTTTTAATTATTTTATTAATTTTTAAAGTAGTAAATTAACACCCTATTACGAGATTAAACGCATCAAAATGTCTATCGGTTCCTTCGTCAGCAATTTTAATATTTTGTTTATAGGTGAAAAAAAATCAGTTACTTCGTGACTGTTCGAAATTTGAAGAGAATATGGAAGTATTTGAACTATTCAATGAAAAGCCAATTAAACTGACTTTAAAATTCTTAACAAATTCTTAAAAATTGAAGGTTCTAGTTCTAGAAGTCATTTGAATCCAATAATATTATAATCACTGATCATCATTTCCGGGCCATTCTAACATTTTAGGGGTGTTCACTAATTTTTCCCCTGTGATTCTTAATCTAACTGGCACAGTAGTACAACTATGCCACCTTAAAAAGTACCCCCCTACAAAAAATAAATAAACGCATCAAAATGAAAAATAACAATGTGTATTCCATTGCTATAAAACTTTTGAATGTCTCGTTAAATCTATTTTTTGTAATACTTCCTGTTGAGTTGGGTATTATTATTCTGTTTTATTTCAATAATATTCCATTTTCAATAGACAGTTCGTCCCGATAAGGTCAATAAGGTGTCATATTTTTGTCACCTTCTCTGAGCGGTTCTCAGGCTAACCGCTTAGAATAATGTCCCTCGATTCACATAGTGGTATATCCTCATTTGTTGCTTGGGGTAACTGAGCAAGTTTTGGGGTTAAAAATTCAACCAAATCGACTCTCATGTCCAAGTCAAGGGCTTCTTTAGCCTTTTGATTTGGTAGCCTTGAAAATCCATCCAGTGATGTCATATCATACACACTTTACAGCATATACGTTGGAATGAAAAATGTGTATTTAATTGCTATAAAACGTTTTTGTTTTGATTTTTTTTTTGTTTTTTTTGGATTATTATTCTCATCTTCGTTGTTTCCCTCACAATGTTTTGTGTATTTTCATCGTTTTAATTGTTCATCTTTTTAATTTTTCAGCGTGTTCACACGTAATAATTAAAGAATTTCTCTATATTTAAAAAAATACATCTATCTATATGTATAAAAGGCAAAGGTGGCGCGCGCGTTTTTGTATGCCCGCGAAAGGCTTCTTTTTTTTGGGGGGGGGAGGTCCCGAGAGAGTTACTATTTTTTATAACTTTTTATCTACTCCCTAGATTATAATATTTGCGATTTACAAACGGACGTCGTCTCTACATTTATTTCGATCGACTTTTATAAAATCCCCTTTATTCCGTCCTTTCGCGTGTTTGTTCGTTTTTTTTGGGGGGGGGGTTCGTATAAATAAAGCGAAACTAATCGAAGCAAACTGACTCACCTAGCCGAGACGTCTTTAAGGTAATCAACCTTGATCAATGTCGGGGAATCCGTTCATATCAAACAATTGCTATTCGCTTGGAGAGCTCCCCCTTCTTGAGGGAGCTGGTTTTCTCCAACATTGTGAAGAAGCAGAAACTGGCCTGCAGCCAACCTTCGTTTCTGCGCCTGCGTGAACTTATTCACTTCGAGTCAACATTTTAATCGTTAATTTTGAACGCTTTTCAATTCCTCTCGCCTCGTAACGTAGCGGTAAGATCTCAGCTTTTCTTTCACTTTTTTCCGCCTTCGCGTCACCGATTCGAGTCTGCCTGCCTACTAACACGTTTTTTCCAAACAAACACCCGGGCAACGCTGGACACCCCTGCTAGTCTGATATATATAAGGCAAAGAGGGCGCGAGCGTTTGCGTATGTCCACGAAAAGCTTTTGGGCTCGGGGTTCTTGAATCGGTCAGATTCCAGGATAAATTTTCTTATACTTCCTAGATCATAATATCTCAGATTCGCAAACGGACATCGTCTCTATATATATATTTGATTAAGTTTTTAAAAATCCCCTCGTTTCGAGTGTTTGTGTGTGTACATTTGTGCATAAGTTACTTTTTTTGTTATTTTTTGTATTATTTCGACTATTATTTGTTTTTTTCCCCCAAGTTTTTGTGTGTGTTCATCCTTTTAATTTTTTCGGGTATTCACACGTGATAATGAAAGAATAATTTTACAAAGATACATTAAAATATAAGTTTAAATTTAAAAAATTAATTCAAAAACATGTTAGTTAATTCTTTTCATAAAACACATTTCAAATGTATTTAAGTTAGTTTAAAAAAGACCCTTACATTTACATTACATTTTAGAAAATTGTCAGTCTTCCTCGTATCTTGTCCGTGGAGAGAAATATTAACGGCTAAACTGGAAAATAATTTCAATAAACGTAGATGTTTTTATATTACTAGATTTTATGACCTTCCATCCTCATTTAACTGCTTTATATGAATTAGTAAGTAAAAATGAGATAGGATATTCCGAGAATTCGAACCTGGGAAGCTAGGTTTGGAATTAAGATTCAGGAGAGTTTAACATAAATAGTGAATATGTTTGTTGAAAAGGAATTCGTTGTTTAGAAATGTTATTGAAAAAGGAATTTGATGATTTAATTTTGTTTATGAAAATGAAATTGAAATAAGGAATTTAAAAACGAACAATAGAAAATGTTAAACATTGAAAAATAGGTTAGTCGAAAAAATAGGTTAGAAGAAGAGATGTGTGGACAGTGCGCGTGAATTCAGGACACGTGAGTCGGGCACATGCTCGGACATGGAAAGAACGAACACGTGAAGCATGTCTAGGTCATGGGATCGAGATGCACGTGTTGGCCAAAAATTACGTCATGGCTAAGAGATGAGTTCTCAGTATAGTTGGAGTTTTAGTGAGACAGGGTCGGAATAGAGTAGGGGAGCGTCGAGATAGAGTCGACAAGAGGGTCAGACAGCGCTGACATGAGTCAGAAGGAATCTCCCTTTGGAAGCGAAAGGTTAGAAGTTGAAATCATGTAGGACTTTGAATTCCTTGATATGAAATCATTGACCGGTCGAAGAAATAAAGGACGTTATCATTTTGTAACTGCCGTCTTGTGTTGTGTCAGGTAAAGTTAAATTGTATTTCTATAAGAACTTTGTGTATAAACCCATCTAAGTAATGTGTCTCCATCATCTAAGAAATGTGTTATACGTAATGACTGTTTCCCCCTTGGTTAAAAGAACCGGTCCCTCCTTTCTACAATATATGTTATAGGAACATTCACAGACTGTATAAATGTATATCTAATATATCTCTCTCATCAGACTGAATTACATGTCTCTTTAAACTGTACCCTATCTCTCTTTATATATACGCCATACCTCTACCCCCAATATGAACACTCAACAACAAATAATACATAAAATACGTCATCTCTAAATATGACCCCTATGCAACAGTTTACAGCTATAAATCTTCTCCCTAAATCTCCCTAAGTTGGTCCGTATGTGCTTCCATCGGGCACAGAGACAACTCCTGTCCGCTTATTGACCCAGTGGCTACAGACTTATTACAGACTTATTCCTAATACTGGCTCACGTGTCTCTTATGTCAGCCAAAGTGGACAATCTTCTTTGTCACGAAAGCCACATCGTTGTTTGTTAAACAAAATTCCAAACTAGCTTTATTCACGCGTTTCCTCTATTCAATACATTTTCTTGGGGCCAAAATCCTCAGTTAAATATTTAACGTAAATATTTTAACGTAAATATTTTAACACAAATATCTTAACTAACATTCTTTTCTTTTAAACATAATTTTCTGAATATCTTTTTAACCTAAATAATTTAACAATTAATCATAATAATCGATTTCATCCTTGCACTGCCCGTCAGCAGATAAAACAGATACTACGCTGTTATCATAGCCAAAGAGCCAGAACATAACAAGAGTATGGGAGATAAATTATGTGCGGCGTTTTCAGGTGTGGTTTTACGAAGTTGCCAGTCGGACTTTGAGTTAGTTGTATTTCTTTTTGTGAAATGCCCTAACAAAACTAGACTAGCCCGAAATTGGGAGGTTATTTTACCTTACATTTAGATGAAAAATTGATCCCTCTCTAAATTTTAAAATAATAGTTTTGGGTTTAGTTTTTTCTTGGTGTAGTGATTTAATTGAAAGTGTTTTTATTTTCCATGTTTTCGAGAGGTTAGAGGCAATGCCAGGTGCTATTTAGAAAACTCAGTGCACCAGGATAAGTGCACTCTGGCCTACAAAAAAGAAGCTTAACAAGCCCGTGAGAAGTTTACAACAAAGGCGTATCAAGCAAGAGAACATAAATACTGAGAGGGTGGATTTCCAGAGGCTGAAAAAAAAAACATAGTTTGACAGTAACATTCAGAGATTCAGACTGATTGTCGAGAACGTATGAGAATCTACAAATTTATTTGTTAGTAGTCTGAGTTTAGAAAACACCTCGCGAACACGACTATGCAAGTTGAAAGCATAAAAGTAGTTATATAGTTTTATTTGTTGCTGTCATTATCAATTAACGTCCATATTTGAAATGTTAATGGATTATGTCATGTGTGTCGCATTAGCCGATGATGTCATTCGGTTTTTATGGCATTAATTGGTGTCCGCGTTTAAATAAAAGAAACAGAACTAATTCTGTTTCCGGCATACAATAATAAAACACGTGATGCACGCAACACGTTCCGTTCGTCTCTTTATTGAAATAATCGTGGAACGATTATGTAACCTTGTCCGGGAACCAATACATTGTAGGTTCAGTCACAACTCGTGAACAAAAAATGGAAAAGAACTTCAACTCTCTTCTTTTTTTTTTTTGTTGTACAATGACATTTATTTCCTCATTTTCTCGTTACTGCTGTGACGTCCCTTGTGTGATCGTCTTCTTGAATGTACTCTCGAACGTTATCCATGCCTTTAACGTGGTATCGAACACGTTGTAGCTTCAGTCATGAAAGAGACAAATAACTTCAACTCGCTTGGTTGTGGTACAAAACCCCATTATCTCGATATCGCTGTGACGTCTTCACGAACATGATCGTCTTCTCGAACGCTATTCGCGTCCCTAACGTGATCACGAACGTTATTTCCGTCTCTAATGTGATCACTTTTGTAAAGTCTTAATTTTTCCTAACCGATAACGTCATTTCACATGTATTTGCATTCGCGCGTCCTCATTATGTTACAGTTAGATCCCTGGTAGGCTTGACGAAAAAATATAAAGGCAATCGTAATGAACAGCCCGTTGTTACACTCTCGACCATGTGCCATTGACATAGTAAATAAGTTATCGAAACAATCAGCCGAAACGCTGCAAAAATTTTACAATGCTGTGATCCGTACTTCATTGCTAATTATTCTCTTCTAAGTGATCCTTCCAGACTGAGGGGCTTACCGTCCTATAAGCTAATCTTTTGTTTATACGCTGAAAAGAACTAACTCATGAATAAACTGATGGAAGGCGGAAGATATTTATTCACTTTGATATTCGTCCCAAATCACTTACCATTTTGATGATTGGTTGGTTGTTTTTGTTTTACGACATATCAACCCTTTTTAGGTTATTTAATACCAAATCCAAAGATTTTGAAGAAATCTATTTGTTGTTTTCAAGTCGGTTTCTATTTAACCCATATTTGGGACCCTAACAGGTACTACCACTCCGGGTCAGAGTAGACCTGGGAGCAATGGTAATTAAAGGGTGGCTCCACACTCCCCAAAGCCCGCAAGCTAGGGCCTCACCACTGGATATAGTTTAAGGTTATATCCAGGATCATTACGAATCTGAGGAAAGAGAGAAAGAGAAGGCTGTATATATATATATATATATATATATATATATATATATATATATATATATATATATAACTGATGGAAGGTTGACAATATTTATTCACTTAGATCTTCGTTTCAAATCAATTACCAATGTGAAGAATGTGAAGAATGAGAGAGAAAGAGCAGGTTGTAGAGAGAATCACTGTTTAATAATATGTTGTCAGGAAATATCATGTACACGCTGTTTATTGTACTCTCTCCCTCCCTATCTCTCTCTCTCTCTCTCTCTCTATATATATATATATATATATATATATATATATATATATATTTCCCTAATAATCATATAACGTAATATCCCCTAGATAACATTACAGACGGCTTAGTGTATTTCATCCCGTGCGTCAGTGAGTTGACCTCGGTCGACTCATCGCCTGTTTTTCTCGAAGCACTCGTGAACCCAGCCTTAATTAAAATATACACTAGTTGATCTAACCGACAACCATTACTTTCAATCACATGCATATAAAAAAATGTTACCCATAAAAATAAAATTTACATACTTCCCTGGCACAAGACCTCGGAGTGTTGTACTATTCGTTTTCATAGGATTATCGTCCAATATATTACTTTCTTTTTCAGGTTGGGAATTATTAGGTTGACAAGAAAGTTCTTGCAGAATTTTTAATTTTGATTTCAAATAATGTATTTCCGAATAATTTTGCGTTATAATACATTTACTTTATATATCATTTTAAACAGTTTTTTTCTATTGGGAATGTTGAATACGAGATGGGAAAAAGGCACAATTTTCTTATTTCGATTCAAGCTAGGCCAAAAACTGTTGAAACAGCTCGCAATATCAACGAGGCATTCGGCCCATGAATCACTACTAAACGCACAGCACAATGGTGGTTTAAGAAATTTCATGAAGGCGATGACAGTCTTGAAGATAATGAGGGTAGTGGTCGGCCATCGGATGTTGACAACGATCAATTAAGAGACTTAGTCGAAGCCAGTCCATGTTCAACTGGTTGAGAACTTATAACATATACGGCGATTTTTAACCACTTGAAAGAAATTAGACTAAATAGGAGCGGCCAGTCTCATCCATTATAGTTTTGTGAATGCTGACAAAACTATTACGTTGGAGAAATACTATTAACAAATGAATGAAATGCATCAGAAACTTCGACAACAACACCCAGCATTAGTCAACAGAAAAGGTCTAATTCTCCTCTACGACTATGCCCGACCGTATGTTTTTAAACAAACCCTGCAGAAGTTGAACGAATTGGGATACGAAACTGTCTCACCCGTTATACTCTCTATACCTCTCACCTACTAACTACCACTTTTTCAAGAATCTCGACAAATTTCTGCATGAGAAATGCTTCAAAACTCTAAGCGATACCAAAACACCTTTTCAAAGATTTCATTGCTACCAAAAAAAAAGTGTGTTGGTGCTTATTTCGATCAATAAATTTTTGTTAAAAATATATTCATCTGAATTTAAAGTTAAAAACCGCAAGAACTTTTTTCTCAACCTGATAATTATTGTTGGCACCACCTAAAAATGCCAACGGTTCCGATCACGGCTATTTTTATAACAATCTACAGAGCCCCTTCTGGAGATGATCTATTTCGCACGTTAAAACGACTCCATGTCACATTTAAGATTTTGAAGATATGCAGATTATATATATATATATATATATATATATATATATATATATATATATATATATATAATTAAAAGGATATTAGATATATGTAAAAATTATTGTCCGTAACTTGATGTCTACCACAATAAAAACACTGTTTTCCGAAACGATCGTACAAATTATTGATTTTGTTGTTGTTCCTTCTTATGAAACGGATTTTTAATTTAATTATAATTTGATTTTTAAATTATCAATCACATTACTAAATATATATATATATTCTTGGAAGGGTGTTCCAAAGTCTAGCAGTTCTGGGGAAGAAACTATTAGAGTAGAAGGCTTTCTTACGTCTAGGAATCTCTACTGTGTAGGGGTGTGATTTTGCTGCTTGTCGGGTTTGTGGAGGGTATTTAGGTCGAGGGGGTACAAGGGCTTGTATTTCGTCTGAGCATTCATCATTAAAATACTTGTAGAAGAGGCAGAGTGATGCAGCATTACGTCGATGGAACAGAGGTTGAAGCTTTGATGACAGTTTAGGACATATCAGTTTGGCGACTCTCTTTTGAACCCTGTCCAGGAGCGAGAAACTAGTAGCATATGCACAGCGCAAATGTGACAACAGTACTCTATACATGGGCGAATGGTGGCCGTGTAGCTAGTAACTAGCAGGTTTTGGAGAGATTCATATACCTGTAAAATCATAAAAGTTTCGTCGGTTCCCTCACGATAACACCTTCAAGCGGTCGCCCAATTTGTTGGAGGGTAATATACTCCTTATACACACACACACACACACACACACACATATATATATATATATATATATATATATATATATATATATATATATATATACATATATATATTCATATTATTCATGCTATATATTTACAAGAAAATACAGCTTTGCTATATATGGGCCGGGGTCGGGGAATTGCATTCACTAGAAAGAGATCTAGCTAATTCTCATATACTTTTAAACATTAATTTTAATTCCTTATTAGGTATTACGATTTTATTGATCCTCTTAACTATACGTAATTATATTCATGCAGATATTTTACATTACAGTTGGTTACATTTCCGACACGTTTCCCAGACCAGCACGATCAACATGCCTCACTTCTAGATCTCTTTCTGACAACGGTTCCCAATGACTGTACAACAAATGCCCACAGCCCACTCGGGAATGCTGATCACGCTGTGATAATGATAGAAATCAGCCTAAATTCTCGCCCTATAACTGAAGACCCACTACTCAAAACAACGAGGTATTACAAAAAGGCTGATTGGGAAGCCACCAGGGAGCTCATCAGAGATGCCCCATGGCAAAATATCTTTACTCTTCCAGCGGAACAGTGTGCAAATGAGACAACTGAATGGTTCAAAACTGCTATTGAAGCACATGTTCCTGCACGGAAATTCTATAGCAAGCCCCACTCTCCCCAATGGTTTACTTCTGCTTGTGCAGCTGCCATTTGTCAAAGGCAGCAAGCGTTCCGCAGATTCAACCGACATAAGTCCAGCTCAAATAAACAGAAGTTTATAGAAGCTAGAAATAATTGTAAGAGAGTGATAGAGACAGCTAAGACAGATTACTCTGAAACCACCAGAAAGCGCATCGAAGCACAGAAATTAGGAACCCGGGATTTTTGGAAAATCTACAACAGCGTAGTTAATAATAGACAGTCAACTATTCCCCCACTAACAAATAATCATGAGGTTGCTTGCACAGCAACTGACAAGGCTAATCTGCTTGCCAGTCGGTTTGCCTCAAACTCCACACTGAACTCGGTACACCACTCACTCCCTGATTTTCCTCTGCGAACAGACGCCACACTTGACGATTTGAAAATCACCCCTTCTCAGGTACATGCTATTATAAAAAACCTAGACACCTAAAAAGCATGTGGACCAGATCTCATCCCGGCTGTGCTATTAAAAAAATGCTCTGCCGAGGTTGCTCCAGTTCTGTCCAAACTTTACAATAAATGCCTTAACGAATCTTGTTTTCCCGACTGCTGGAAAACCGCCTCTGTGGTACCAGTCTTCAAGAATTCTGGTGAAACAACTGACCCACTAAATTATCGCCCCATTAGCCTCCTCCCGCTTTTCGCCAAAATATTTGAGTCCTTAGTTAATCAAGCCCTAGTCCAGCACCTAACAGCTGCTAAACTCCTGACTGACAAACAATATGGATTCAGGCAAGCCCGTTCAACAGCAGATATCTTAACTGTAGTTTCTGAACGTATATACCGTTCATTGGATAAAAAAGGGGAGGGTAGAGCGGTGGCCCTTGATATATCTAAGGCTTTTGACAGGGTATGGCACGATGGTCTTCTAAGGAAAATTAGATCATATGGAATCACTGGAAGAATTCATAATGTAATTAAATCCTTCTTAAGTAATAGAAAAATCAAAGTTGTCCTCGACGGTCGTACATCCAAACAATATGACATAAATGCGGGAGTACCTCAGGGGTCTATCCTTAGACCTCTATTATTCCTGATATTCATAAACGACCTCCCTGATAAAATTGTTTCGGAGATGGGTATATTTGCCGATGCCGCCACTCTCTATAACAGATATGAGGGGAAAACAAATGAACACATATCCAAGGAAATGGCAGAAACACTAGAGGATGACCTCCAATCCCTAGTGGAATGGGGACAAAATGGTTGGTCACATTCAATGCTGCTAAGACTAAGCTTGTTTCCTTCAATAACTCCAAGAAACCTTCTCTACCACCAATAGCAATGGCCAAGAATACATTGCCTGAAAGTATTTCTTTTAAACTCCTCGGCCTAACTTTTACAGGGAATATGAACTGGAATAGATACATTGAGAGCATTGCCAAGGCTGCTGCAAGGAAGGTTGGCTCCCTCTACCGTGCTAGAAAACTACTTACGCCTGACGGTATCCTATACCTCTATAAGGCAACTATTCGCCTATGTGTAGAGTACTGTTGTCACATCGGGGCTGGTGCATCTGCTGCTTGTCTCTCGCTCCTGGACAGGGTTCAAAAGAGAGTCGTCAACCTGATAGGTCCTGAACTGTCATCTAGGCTTCAACCTCTGTCCCATCGACGAGATGTTGCATCCCTCTGCCTGTTCTACAAATACTTCAATGGTGAATGCTCTGACGAACTGCAAACACTTGTACCTCCCCGACGTAACTACCCCCGACAAACCCGACAAACTACTAAGTCTCATCCCTTTACAGTAGAGATCCCTAGGTGCAAGAAAGCCTTTTACTCCAATAGTTTCTTCCCCCAGAACTGCGGGTCTTTGGAACTCCCTTCCGGGATTCTGCTTTCCCAACTGCAATGATATGCAGAAGTTCAAGTGTAATGTTAGCAAACATCTTTCTACTCTTCTCCCTTCATAATGACCCCGCTAATTAAGTCCTTAATAGTAGCCCCCTGCTTCAAAGTGGCACTGTGCCTTGTTTGGGGTGAAAATTGAATTTAAAAAAAAAACATGATTTATGCTTGCGAAATATTTGGGAAAAAATTTATAGTAAACACAAACCTCTTTCTGTATATATTTATGTATGTGTATATATATATATATATTTAAAAAATTTGCCTACGAAACACCTCGGTCAGTTTTTAGTCTACGGACATGGAACTTCATATATAGGGTATTCGAACCCATGCGAATCTTTTATTTGAGCTTTAGCTCATATTATATATATATATATATATATATATATATATATATATATATATATATATATATATATATATATATATATATATACCCAAAACCTCTGGCCTTGATGGAGACTAAAACTTTCTTCTATGGTTTCAAATGATCTAAAATAACAGCAAGGGGAGTCTTGATTCCGAATATTTCTCATATGTTATATATCTCCATATTTCGGGAATAGGGCATGATTATGAATATCCCCAGTATCAAATAATTTTTATATACTGTGAAATTTACTTTTATGTATGAAGACCGAACGGGGGAGATATAACATATGAGAAATATTTGGAGTCAACTCTCTCCCTGCTGTTATTTCAGATCATTTGAGACCATAGCAGCAAGTATTAGTTTCTCTTCCATCAAGGCAAGAGGTTTTAGGGAAATATCAGATATTTTGTTATTAATTTACAAAATTAGGAAAACAAATAATTATGATTGAAACATTTTATGGCTGTAAAAACGTACCAAAAATAGCCTCTGGATGACAGATGGTCCTCTTGATGTGCGACCTTAAGGGCAAATGTCCTATTACCAACGATCCTGGATATGACCTTAAACTATATCCGATGGTGAGGGCCCCAGCTTGAAGGCCTTAGGGAGTGTGGAGCCACCCTTTAATTGCCATTGCTCCCAGGTCCACTCTGACCCGGAGTGGTAGCACCTGTTAGGGTCCCAACTATGGGTTAAATAGAATACGACTTAAAAAACAAATATACTATATTTAAAAAATCGTTCTTCAAAATCACCAGATTCGGCATTAAATAACCTGAAAAGGGTTGATATGCCGTAAAACAAAACAACCAACCTATTACCAACAACACAGTCCATGTTATTACCTTTCCAACGAGCTTTCATTTGTTTAATTCTGATCAATCGCTGAAATTTGGAACTTATAAAATTGCCTTGATGTGTTGGATGATCCCAAATAAAACAATATAATATATTATATATATATATATATATATAATATATTATAAGTTTACCATTTTCATTACCTTAGTAAACTTATTGTAACTTTTATTTTTATTATATATATATATATATAAGTGAATGTGTGTGTGTGTGTGCGTACATTTTCCAACGCAATTTTCAGTCTACAGACTCGAAATTTGATATATAGGGTACTGAGATTTGAGAAAATCTTTATAATCCGTTTTCGGCCAGAAATTTAGCTGTTAAGGGGTCAACGTTCAACGATTTAACCTTTGAGAACTCTACCAAACTCCTCCGACAATTTTGCGTCTAAACACTTGAAATTTTTCATATAGGTTCCTTGGACATGGATCTAACTTACTAACTTGATTTGAGCCCAAAATAATAAAAGTTAAGGGGTAATAATAGGGGTCAAATTTTTAAAAGCCTTGAGATATTTCAAAGTAGGAACTAATGAACTCAACAAGGTTGTTACATAGTGCTCGATAACAAGAGCAAAATATTTTTTTATCTTCTGATAAATAAAAAAAATGCTAAATATATATATATATATACATATATCAATTATTGTTTCCTAGTCAATATAATATATGCATATGTATATATATATATATATATATATATATATATATATATATATATATATATATTAAGATATAATAAATAATAATAATAATAATAATAATATGTATACACATATATGTATGTGTGTGTCTGTGTCTGTGGAGAGAGAATGGGGGTTTAGAGAGAAACAAAAGGGCAGAATAGAGAAACTATTTATTGATACAATGAAAACAGTATTCGCTGGGAGACTTCTTTCCCCAGCCGAGAGCCGTGAGAGGTGTCTTCAACAAGCCAATGGGTCCGACCGAACCAAACAATGGCTCTAATCAATACAATTGATATTTGTGTATGGCGTTGGCACCACAGTTCTTGGAACTCTTGTCTATGGAAACAAAGAACATCGATATGGTATTCGTCTTCTAAAGAACTCTCCATAAAGGCTGCCGTACGCGCCGACATATACACACAAGAAACTCGTAATATACTATAGCGATTTATTCCTTTGGAAGAGGCCGGTGGTTTTCTCTCAAAATTTCTACAATATATCTTCTTGGTTTTTAATTAAACTTTCTCAAAATAGATAACTTTATACAAGCAAGAACGATATATATATATATATATATATATATATATATATATATATATATATATATATATATATATATTCAAGCGCGTCTGATTGAACACGATAAAATTATTCTTTTCCCGTTTTGCCGAGCGATCTTTTTAATTTCAGCAGGCATGTTGTATAAAATGGCGCCCAAAAGTTGTTGTTCAGCCATATTCTTCTCAAGCGCTTTCTATCGGTGCAGGAGTGCCACATCAGTCTATATAAAAACATATAAGATTATTTACGAATATATACTCAAGAGTCAAAACAATGAAAAGAACATGCTGTTGTCACAGCCCTAATAATTAAGCAATATTTATTCTTTATATCTGAAAACGCTAGTGTTTTTTTTTACAAGGAAATCACCACTTATCAAGGCCCGGAAGCTACTCGGGGATAAGGTTTATTGCGTGTTCAGTAATCAATGGGACAATATCGTAGTAATCGTTAGTAATGGAGATCTAATAAAGTGGATTACTAAAGGGGGTGGTTCATCAGGAATTTGTTTATGTTGGACTTGAAGACATCCAAGTTGTAGTCAGGTGGGGAAACAGGCAAACGGAAGAGAGTTCCACAGGCGCGCACTTCTAAGAAAGAAGCTTTGTTCATGGAATCTACGTTTTGATTCAGGCACAGATAAAAATTTGGGAACATTACTGACAGTGGTTTCAGCTAGACGGGTGTTTATTTTTAAAGATTGGGGACCAGAGATTGGAGCTCAGATGAGCACTTCCCATGGAAATAACGATAAAACAACGACAGGCTCGCAACGTCCCTTCTGTGGGAGAGAGGTTTCAGAGAAGAGAAAAGGGCATCCCCCACTAGGCTACGAAGTCTATTTTGTACTCTGTCAAGGCAAGATAGGCTGCTTTTAGCAGCTCCTGCCCAAATACGGTAGCAGTACTCCATCCTTGGACTTACTTGGCTGTTTAATGCTTACGTAATCATAGGGGTGACAATTTCTGCCGGTCATGATGTTCGAACCCAGCCATGAAACTACCTTTTGCTCCATTTTCTGAGCTTTTACCTCGGGGCCACCAAACAATGACCACAGGATAAAGGGATTTCAAATCTATTAAACGCCAATCTAGATTGCTGGAACGAACTGAAGTCGTTAATATTGCATAAACGCTAGTTGACTGCGTTTTAGTCATTATTTCGCAGACAGTATCTATCCTTATTCTTAAACGGGCTTGATAAAACAAAAATATGACTAGAAATGGCATTTTTTAAAAGAGCACTATCTCCTCCCCCAGCAAAAACTGAAATGATAGCCCCCTGATGGGAGGATCATTTCCACGGAACAAATGCTATAAACTGCGGTTCGTCCGTCGGAACGAGGAAAACTACCTAATAATCCTACGGATGATGAGTGATACGTGCTGGAAGGTTTGTTTGAAGTTAGCCTCAAGGTTTGTTTGCAGAGTTAGCCTCAATCACTTGTCCCAACTAACCAGCCTCAGCGTTTCCTTACTTCGATGATCGCACGAGAATCGTATTCATAACGTGATTATGCCGTGTATTATATAACCCTTAAAGGAGGGGGTAATGCTTGAGAGGGTATCATCAGGATTACAAAAAAGCAACCCTTAAACGAGAAAGTAGAGATCTGGGAGAACGGTCTCGTAGCAATGGACACATAATATACAGCATCCAAAAAGAGGAGGTAATGCCTGGAAAGATGTTTCCATAACCAGAGAACAAATGTTAAACTCTGCCTCAAAGGAGTAGTTAAATGCTTCAGGGTATCGTCCCATGGCAATAGATGCTATACTACCCAAAAAGAGAAGCTGATATTCGGGAGAATGTTATCACGATCACAGACCAAACACTACACTATGCCCTTGCGACTCACTCATACATAAGATATTAACACTTCGATGTAGTATAAATATATCTAGAGGTACCGATTCTCGGGGTGGGGTGTGTGTGTATTTCGTAGTAAGCGTTATCGGTGTTAAGTACTACGACATTCGTTCTCTATATATTCGGTAGGAGAGACGACAGCGGAAGTAATGGTGCAAGGGGTGCCCATTGGACTGCAAGCCCTAGTGTTGAATCATCTGGTCGGTGGTGTCGACGTGATTATAGGTATGAGTGCAATTAACCGACTGGGGGGCGCTACGTTAAGAGGGGGCCAAGTGACGTTTGGACGCCTCGGCGCAGTGGGGATGGCAGGAGTGGAAGGTGATAGAACCGTCAGAACCCCAAAACCGGAGGTTTGCTGCATTGACGACAAAGATTTCCTGGCGAAGTTTGATGGCGTGAGGTGGACGGTGGAATGGAAATGGATCTCCGGGCCCCCAGAACTACAGAATAAGGTGGGCTGCTACGAAAACACCCTGCGAGGAGAAATAAGAAAAGGATTCGAGGAAGAAGTGGAGAGGTGGATAAAAGAAGGAATTCTGAAACCGTGGACAGGGGAAGAAAAAGGAGTGTTGCCACTACTGGCGGTTGTTCAGCCTACTAAAAACAAGATTAGGCCCGTGATGGATTTTAGGGAATTGAACAGACACGTAGCCTGCCACACTGGAACGGGGATCGACTTATGTGAGGAGGTCATGAGGAAATGGAGAAGAATGGGGCGGGCCACTAAGATTGTCGATCTGAAATCGGCATATCTGCAGATCCATGTAGATGAAAAACTCTGGCAGTACCAACTGGTCCGGTACAAGGGGCGGGTGTATTGTCTGACGAGGTTAGGCTTTGGGCTGAGTTCAGCCCCCAAAATTATGACTGCCGTGCTGAAGACAGTGCTGAGCAAAGACTGTACAGTGGAGGAGGCCACTAGTTCGTACATTGACGACATCCTGGTGGAGGAGGCAGAGGTGACAGCAGAGAAAGTAAGAAGCCATGTCGAGAAGTATGGGTTAACTGCAAAACCGGCGGAGGCCCTAGATGGAGGAGCGGTGCTGGGGTTGAAACTAAGGCGAGATGGAAAAGAAAGCCTTGTCTTCGAACGAGGGAATGCAATACCCGAAGTCGGATCTGAGCGGACGAGGCGAGAACTCTTCTCAGTCTGCGGGAGGCTGGTCAGGCACTATCCTATCGCTGGCTGGCTCAGGATAGCATGCAGCATTATTAAACGACAAACAGGCACTGATGGCTGGGAGGGCCGTGTGACGAAGGAGGTCATGAACATGCTGCAAGAAGTCATTGCGAGAGTTAGGAATGAGGACCCAGTGAAAGGGAAATGGTATGTCAGCGGCGAAGGCGCGGGTGTGGTTTGGTGCGATGCCAGTAACCTGGCGTTGGGCGTCGTACTAGAGATAGAAGGTGTAACTGTGGAGGATGCGGCGTGGCTAAGAAAAAACAACGACTTCTCCCATATCAACGTAGCAGAACTAGATGCCGCTATAAAAGGAATCAATCTGGCCCTGAAATGGGGATTGAAAATAATTGAAGTCAAAACCGATTCGGCAACGGTAGCGTCGTGGATTCGGTCGGCAGTAACTGGCGATAAGAGAGTTAAGACCAGGGGTGCTGTGGAAATGCTGATCAGGAGGGAAAGGAGGTCTCCTCGGTATACTGTGCAGGGGAAGAAGTCAAAGAGTCACACGAAATGCACCACTTTGGTCGAGAACGAACGTTATTCCTAGCCAGAGAGGTTTACCCGGAGACCACCGAGGAGGAGGTTAGGGAGGTGGTGGAGAACTGTCGAGAGTGCCAATCAATTGACCCTGGACCGTCCAGACACGAAGCAGGAGAGCTACACGTTGCGGAGGACTGGAAGCGATTGGTCATTGATGTGACACACTATCGCCACAAATTGTATCTGTCGATGGTCGACTGTGGACCGGGAAGGTTTGCCATCTGGAGAGAGATCAGGGCAGAAGCTGCATGGGCGATCGGAGTGGTCATCGAGGAGATATTTTTGGAGAGGGCCGGTTGAGGAACTCTTAATGGATAATGGCCCCGCTTTCCGATCAGAAGCCTTTAAAGGGGTATGCGATAAGTGGGGAGTAAGGCAATTTTTCAGAGCAGCGTATCGGCCGAGTGGCAACGGAATAGTGGAGAGGAATCATCGCACCATTAAAGCCGCTGCGGAAAAAAGCAACGTATCACCCATAGAGGCGGTGTTTTGGTATAACATCTCGCCGAAGACCAAACAAGATGAGACAACTGTACCTCATAGGGCCGTTTTCACATATAAGTGGCGGCATCCGTGCAACAGCAGGAATTGAGAGTGAAGAAGCCACTATCAAAGTAGGTGAAGAGGTGTGGGTGAAACCCCCAAATGCACAGTGTACCACTCGTTGGAAAAGAGGGGTCGTAACAGGATTGCAGTCGAAGAACAATGTGATGGTGAATGGCGTTCCCCGGCATATCTTAGACCTGCGTCGTGTGACATTGCCGGTATGCAGTGAGGGCAGTGAAGAAGAGGAAATCGAGGGCCACCGAGAAGCGAATGATGCTGCTCGACCTGACTTAGGCCCGCGTTGTAGTGAACCTGAAAACGTTAACCCCCGAGAAGTTGTCCCCCAGAGGCCTCGATGTGAGAGGAGGCGGCCTGCTTGGATGGAGGATTACGAAGTATCCTATTGATCTCGAAGATCAGGGGGGCGTGTGGTGTAAATGAAGAAAAAAGAAACAAGAACGACCGACCGCATTTTTGTGTGGCTTACCTCGTGTTCATAATGAAGAAGAAAGAAACAAAAATGGCTGCCCTGTTTCTTTATATGCCTACAGGGTGACCATGAGGTATGCAAATGAGATGCTCCTGGTTGGAGATAAAAGAGGAGTGATTTGGGGAAGGAAGGCATTCTGAAGTTAGATTGCGAGCAGAGAAGTTGTATTTGTAGAAGAGAAAAGTCGGATTCGGGGAGAGAAAAGCTAAAGTTGCAGAAGTTCGTTTTGGAGTGGAGAGAAGACGCGTCAAGTGGTAACCAGAAAGTGAAAGTTCGGACAGCAGTGTCACGCAAACGACACCCATGTAAGGGCAGCTGCGCGTGCAATTGTTTGGCAAGGGTTGCGCAATCCCTGACCACACCTGTTCTGGGTCGGCACTGCTTGAGTCAAGTGACAAGGAGACATCCGGAACGACTGGAAGCAATGCCGAGATAAGCGGAGAACACGTACAGAACATGGAAGTCCCAAATGGTCACCCATCTGGTACTGGCCAGGCTTAACTTTGGTGATTTGACAGGAACCAGTGTGTCAAACGTTATTATACATTTTCTAAACTATATTCGTGTCCGAGTCTTTCTCAGTCACCCTTTCGAACCACCATCATATGGCTGCGAGGAACAAAAAATTTGGTTAAAAATAAAAAGAGAATTAACTCAGAAAACAACCAACAAAGACAAAATTTGTTTACGAAAATAAAAAAAGGAAAAGGATAAACTTATACCAGTAACTACATATCGAAACTATCTGCTAACAGAGTAGTATTCTCAACGAAGATAGTCTTTAAACTGGGAGTACGAAAATACCCCCATAGAAATCCTTCAAATTATAGTGTAAAAATATTAAAAAAAAAAAAAAACGCTTTTGTCGAACAGCAAAAGAAAAAATTTTCTACGTACTTTACACACGTAGACCCAACACGTTGTAGTCTCAGTCGCAAAGTTGACACAGAAAAGGAAAGAACCTTAACTCCTTTTTGTAACAATGACATTTATAGCCTTATTCTCTCACCATTCGTGACTTCCCGTTACGGCTGTGGTATCACCTACGTCACGAACGTGATCGTCTTCTCTAAGGTGTTCTTTCTCCTTTTTATAATCGTTTTCCTTATAGTGACGTCATTTCGCATTTCGTATGCATTTGCATACGCGCATCCGCGCTCTGTTACAACTGCACTTGAAGAACATTTAAAATTAAAACTAAGAATCAAGCTGTAAGCAATATATTCTCTAATCACATAGTCTTTTCCTCTCAGGGAAATAAAGGTAAACTTTGTACATCAGCATACTAATACGAGGGGCGTGCAATAAGTAATGCCCCTAACAAAACTTGGCATAGTTATTAGTCTTTCTCTACATAGGAACCACCCAGAGTTATGCATTTCTCCCATCGTTTGGTGCAGCTCTGGAGGCCGATTTTGTAGAACACACCAGGTAGGTCCTCCAACCACGACGTGACTTTAGAAATCAAGGCTGCATCATCTGGGAAACGGTTTCCTTTCAAAAACAAGTTCATGGCTGGAAGAGGTGAAAGTCAGAGGGCGCAAGGTCAGGAGAGTAGGGAGTATGGGGAAGGATTTCATAACCACACGCTCGTGCTTCTGATCTGGCGACATGCAAGTTGTGGACCGGAGCGTTGTCCTGCAGGAGGAGAGTACCTTTGCTGATCTTGCCCCGCCTCTTAATTTTGATAGCTTCCCTTAATTTCCTCAAAAGTGAAGCATAATAGGCTCCTTTAATTGTGGTACCCTTTGCCAGGAAATCTGTCATCACTACTCCGCCCTGGTCCCAGAAGACCATGCCAGCGGATGGTTGCACCCTTGCCTTCTTTGGAGGTGGTGAGTCCAAGTACTTCCACTGCATTGACTGGGCTTTGGTCTCTGGATCATAGTGATGGACCCAGGTTTCATCCTGTGTAATCAGTCTTTTGAAAAACTTTGACTCATCTTCTTGGCACATCTCCAAATTCATCCTCGAGCACTAGACGCGTTCTCGCTTCTGGAATGGTGTGAGCAACCCGGGAATCCATCTGGCAGACACCTTATGCATATGCAAATGGTCATGAATGATAGTTTCCACAGAACCTGTACTAATCTTGACATCTTGGGCTATTTGGCGAATAGTAATGCGCCGATCTTCCAAAATGGCAGCCTCAACTTGACGGATCATCAATGGCAGAAGGGGGGGCGACTAGATCTGGGAGCTGTTTCCACAGACTTCCGGCCATGTTTGAATTCATGATGCCAGGACATATGATGGGGCATTATCGCCATAAGTTTCTTTCATTTCATCATAAGTCTCCTGTGGTGTGCGTCCTTTCAAATACAAAAACCGGATCACTGCTCGACATTCAACAGGCTCGATTTCACACCTAACTTAGTGCAAACACCTGTAAAACAGAAACCACAATTAGTTCAGAGCTGTAATTTGCCACATAACGCGTAGAGATATAAATTATTGCACATGCAAAATTTCAGCTAGATCAGACAACTGGAAGTGAGACAGGGGCATTACTTATTGCACGCCCCTCGTACTGTAATAATATTACAACGGCTATTATTATTATTATTATTATTATTATTATTATTATTTCTGATAGTTACATATGTGTCATTTGTGTTAGTTTTATTTTTGCCATGGTGTCTACTTTTTTATTGTTTATTTTGTTGTTGTTGTTGTTGTTGTTGTTGTTGTTGTTTACGTTTTTTATTTAATATTTTGTTATTATGTGCTTTAATTATCATCTCTAAATTTTCGCAGCAGCTGTAGGATAACTTTAAGGTATTTTTATTGAAAATTTTGTGTAAGGGTTGGTTGTGGGAAAGTGCTTTTCGATAAAATCTAGAAATATCTTGTCAAGTTTTGTTTTTAACTTTTGATTGTATGGGGCCGTATACCAGATTACATTTCTTTTTCTTCTATTTTTAATTTTATTATGGTTATTGGTGTTTTGTTTCTTATATTTGATATCGATACTTTTGTATCCACTATTTTTAGGGCTGCTTTATAGATATTGGTTGACCTGTTAAATGCATTTTAATCGCTTGAGTTATTGCTGAGTCTACTTACGATCGAGTTAGGAATCTGTTTTATAATTGATGGTGGGTGATTGGACTTAGGGTTTATGTATATTGGAGTAGCGTTATCTTTTTTGTGTGTTTTTCTAAATTTTACCTGATGTCCAGGAAGTTTGTTATTTTTATGTTAGCTAATACGGCTACTTTTACGCCTAATTTTTTCATTTCCTTGTGTATGATTTTCTTAAAGTTATCTCCCTTGACTTTGTTGGAGTCTTTTATTATAGCTAATCTGTCATCTCTATATAGGCCGATATCCGTAGTATCAAATATGCTTGTGAGGGTATATATAATGAATAATCCCACAAGATCTGATGCCTCTGCAGAGTCCCTGGCACCCATCGCCAAATCAAACGAATTCGTCGTTTTAGTTTTTATCCATTGGTTATTGTTATTTATTAGAACTGATTTTCTTCATTTTTTAATAATGTTGATTTCTTCCGAGGATATATCAGTGTATGCCTCGGCAAATTCTATGTTAAAAAGTTCTTCGGATATCGAGGGATAGAAGTCTATGATGTTGAACTGTATCAGCGTATATTTATTTTTGTTTTCTATATTTTTAAACCAGGTGATTGCTTCGGCAGTATTTGCCCACTGGTTTAATTCTAGGTCTTGTTTGATTCGTTTGTTTACTCTAGAAAGTATTGCTTTGCTAATTCTACCTATTTCTGGTTTAGTTGGGTTTATCAAGCGGGTGCTGGGATTATTATTTAAAGTCCCATTTGTGGTCTTTGAGCAGAATGTATGCTTCTCTAGATTTCAATTTGCCAACTTTAAAGGTATTCAAGAGGGAAAAGTTGTGAATTAAAACGAGTTTAATAAGAGTGCTCAATAACAACGATTTAAATATAATATTTTTATTCATATAGTCGCTACATTGACCATGCTAATGTTTCGGACAATTGGTTGTCAAGAACCAAAAGTCCTCGTCAGGCGACGTAATAAAGCTTATGTTCCACTGAAGGCGTCTGGTTCTCAAATAGAACAAATTAAATATATTTTTTAATGAAAATAAAATGTTTAATTTTAAAGGGAGGGTGATAGGTTAAGTTACATTTTAGACTCCAAACATAGAAACAGAACGCCAAGAAAGGGGGGAATAAAAAGGAAAAGAAAAAGAAAAGAACAGAGACGCAGAAGAAAGAAAAAGGGAGTTGTATGATTACATTGTCATAAGAAATTGGAGGCGTGAACATATTTGAAATCATCTATGATTAAGGGGTTGGGAGGGAAAGTGTCAAAATATGAATTTTGTCTACCGTAGAGGAAACATTTAGAAGGTACGCATATAAGCGTGTGTGTGTGTGTGTGTGTGTGTGTGTGTGTGTGTGTGTGTGTGTGTGTGTGTGTGTGTGTGCCTGACTGGAAACCCTGTGTGCTAATGTTCAACCCCCTTGAACCGACCTCGCTCCTTTTAAATGTTTCCTATATATATATATATATATATATATATATATATATGTGTGTGTGTGTGTGTGTGTGTGTGTGTGTGTGTATTTATAATTAGTCTCCAGAAAAAAGGAAAAATAATAAAGCTATTCACTGTTCAAAACGAGCGAAGCAGACAAAAACAGAATCATCTCCAAAACCATGTTATCGATATGACGAATCAGAAAATGTCTGCCTTTTTTTCGGAATAAAACCTGTCAAAATTGCAGAAAGTTTAGTCATGAAGGTTTGGATATCACAAATTATTGGACAGAAAAATCCATCAAAATGCCAGACAAAATGTTATACAAATATTTTATAATCAATCTATTCAATATAACTGTGAAATTACAGTAGGACACTGGGTTTGAGTGGAAGAGACTTAGTAAACCGACTTTGCAGAAAAAACTGAAGTGTAATATATATATATATATATATATATATATATATATATATATATATATATATATATATTACAAACATGAATCCTTGTTTATAAAATATTATTTTTAAATCTCCGAAACAGTTGTTCATGGTAAACAACTGATGATCCCTTTAAGAAAATTGGTACTATTGTTTGATCATATAAGTAAAAATGTTCAGCGATGTAAGAAATTGATTGACTTCTTTTTTGTTTATATGGGGATAACCACTTATCAAGGCCCGAAGGCCACTCAGGAATAAGGGTTATTGCATGTACAGTAATCAATGAGATAGTATTGTAGTAATCATTAGTATTAGGGGTTTTGATAGAGTGTCTTACTTAAGGGAGCGGTTTGTCAGGAGTTTGTTTATATTAGACTTAAAGACGTCCAAGTTGTAGTCAGGTGGGAAACAGGCAAGCAGTAGAGAGTTCCACTAGCGTTCAGTTCTAAGAAAGAAGCTTTGCTCATGGAATCTACGTTTGGATTTAGGCACAGATATAGAGTGGGGAAATTATTGTCAGTAGTTTCAGCCAGACAGGTGTTTCTTGTGAAAGATTGGCGAGGGATTAGAGCTTAGACGAGCACCTGCCATGAAAATAACGATAAAACAAAGACAGGCTCGCAACGTCTCTTCTGGGGGAGAGAGATTGCAGGGAAGAGAAAAGGGCATCCCCCACTAAACCACGAAGTCTATTTTGTACTCTGTCAAGGCAGGATAGGCTGTTTTTAGCAGCTCCTGCCCAGATGTGGCAGCAATACTCCATCCTTGGACTACTTGGCTTTTATACAGATAGAGAATTGCATTAGTAGTGAGATATCTTCTGACTTACTGACAAAATAATTTTCTAACGAAACACAGTTTTTAAATAGTTTTAAATGTTATAAAGAAACTTCCAAGCCCCGATATATATATATGTGTGTGTGTGTGTGTGTGTGTGTGTGTGTGTGTGTGTGTGTGTGTGTGTGTGTGTGTGTGTGTGTGTGCGTGCGTGTGTGTTACGTTGAATCTGTCTTCTATTAGATTGATATAGTGGAAGATTCTTACACCCCCTGAGAATTGATTACTCAGTCTATAAAAGATGTTAACATACAGTAACCGTCGGGGAGTATGTAAATCTTGATATTACAGCATTCCAAATATCATTATCTCCGGCAGATAGCAGATCACTTACTACTAGTAGTCTAAAATATTATCGTAAATAGAATTGAACATTAATAGAAGTAATATTATATTTTAGCATGATATATATAAAGATAAAGTTTACTTGATTTATTTTTTTCAGAGAGAAAGCTAACCTGTCTGGCTCTACTCGATTAAGAGGAGACATTTATAAGAAAAGATAGGAAGATAAAGATATAAATTGCATTATAACTATTATTACTAGTTATCTATCTTTGTCGGTTTTGTAATTAGGCGTTATCAACTTTCGGTTGTTTCTTGGGACTCGTGGTCAGATTCAATAGAGCAAGTTCAAATGACGTCAGCAGGTTACGTGACTAGTTCCTCGGCCTCCTTAATATTACGACGGCCATTCCCCAATACTGTTTCCATAATATTCTCCACGTCTTTAGTTTTGGCATTGCCGTCTCTCATATTGGCGGTTGCTGGGGGCGCGCACGGGTTGACAAGTATAAAAAAAATAAAATATAATATAAACTTCAATTCTGCAAATATCAGTTGTACTTTGGGCATGTGGGTGACACCATCGACCCTCTACATACTAAGGTCCACATCGTGTTCGTCAGTTGATGTCAGTTCATCTTGATCCTGTTAAAGTTCTTTCGATTTAGTCCAAGCCACGATTTTCGTATGACTATGTCTAACTTAGAACTGTTCTTAACTCTATCCGTCGTCAATTGTCGCAATCCCAAGACTGCCTTAAATCGTCTCAAAACTAGCTACATTCATCGCCTACCCTAAAACTGACGGCAAACTAACACACTGTTCAGTCATTGTTTTTTCTACTAAGCTTACTTATGTACGGCATAATCACATTGACACACAGGTTCTCGTTAGATCATCAAAGTTAAGCAATATTGAGTCTGGTCAGTACCAGACGGATAACCAATTTGGAAAGATCGGGCACTGTATGTAGGGGGACATCAACACCTTCCTTTGTTGTCTGATCCTTTAATTCTAATCACTGCCACACCTTGATTAACAATCCTATTTAGTTTTCTTTTGTGTACCTTGGTGAACAACTTCCTCTCCAGTGTTCTGTTGAAAATCTTATTTCCACTTTTTTTTTCATATTTCTTTTTCTCTTTCTTGTCTCCTTCTTAACAATTTGGCGGAGGGAACGTCGATAGTATCGCAGGCTAGTGATTGTGTGACTCTTGCTTTATAATAGAATCCCCACCCATGCATTCTTACAACGGATATATTAATGTCTCACAAGACTGACCGAAGCTGAGAACCTGTCTAGAATGAGACCATGTATATCACGTTTTCGTGCGGTATTTGGTAGTCGTCTATTCAATTGTTTGTAATTTCTATGTGAATATTAAATCAATATATATATTTAAATATTGGTTGGTTTCCAATCGCGTAAACTGCTGATTTCTTTGAAAGAACAACTCGGAACTTGCCAAGAAAAGCAGCAAATAGTGTAGTCGCTCCACCCGTGACGTAAGCAGCTAACTTCATTCACAAATCTAACTGGTTTAAGAATAGTGTATTGACAAGCGATGTCGAATTTGGCTCCCTTACATGGTAGAATTCTAACAGACTTCAGAAACGCCAGAGAAGCGTAATGTTGGCAGCAGTTAACAGACAATTCTTAATTGTTTCAAGTTATATTCAGCTACTAACTATTAGTTAGACTGACGACGTCCGCCAAGTAGAAGCTGAGGAAACAAACAAACCGTAGTATAATGGATATTATTGAGAAGAGACCTCAAATTTATCGCTTTTCGTTAGAGCTTTCTTCGGAACACTTAATAAAATGACATTGTGTAAGGCTTGCACAGAGGAACACATATATACGAATTTCACTTTTACAGAAAAAGAGTTAGCTCCCTTTGATCGCGTTATATTATCCTAACATGGCCCCTTATTTATGTTATTGATTTCGAGATCAATCCAAGGCAAACGATGACAGCAAAATACAATTTTAAAAAAAAAAACAGTTTGATGATTCATTTGTCGATCAATGCCTCAAAAGACAATGGATACCTCCTGTTTGGATAGATGCGCACATAATTGTGAGGCAAGCGTTGCGTAATTACCAACCATACCTTTCCTGAATCGACACTGTTTTAGTCTAGTGGCAACGATAAGTGGTAGACGACTGGAAGTATTGCCGAGATTAGAGGAGAGCACATACAACACCTGGAATTCTCAAATGGTCGCCCATTTCAGTACTGACCAGACGTAACGTTGCTTAACTTCCGGTGTGTCAATGTGAATTATGCCGTATGATTCATTTGTATTATTTGGATTGCTGAGACTTGTAATCACGTGGCATACCGGTTTCCATTACATCACCAAAAGTAAGCGACGTTGAGCCTGGTCAGTATTAAAATGGGTGAGCATTTGGGAACACCAGGTGCTGTATGTGCTCTCCGCTTATATCGACATTGTTTCCAGTCATCCTGGACTTCTTCTTGCCACGGGACTCAAGCAGTGCCCACTTAAAAGAGGTATTGTTGAGGATTGCGCAACGCTTGCTTCACAATCCGATCGAATAGAAGATTTGATAAATACGTTGTTACTCTCACGGAGGTATTCACTGTCTTTCGAGACTGGACGAAGGCGATGATAACTCTCATCTTCTACGTTATTCTCATAATATTTCGGCCGATTTAATGTTCGTCCTTCTTTGGGTATGTCTCTTTGAGCTTTGTATATCTTTATGTCGAGCGTGGAAATATTTAAGAAATTTAATGGACGGAAATAAGTTTTTCTCCGTTCGTCAGTCATGGCTGGGTGGAACTCAAGGTAGAAAACCCTGAATTACCGGAAGTTTGGAAAAAGAAATAAAGCCGGTGTAAAAGTAAGAAAATTAATGCCGGCTACCTACTAGTACATAATTTATTTTTCTTCATAGTAACCACCATTCTATATTATATTATTAACGTCGCCTATAACCCTCAAAAGACTGTCACTAAGAACTGATTATAACTTAATACTTTATCTCTTTCGAAACAGGTTCATATTGATAATATATACAAAAGAAAAACAAAGTAATCGAATTTTTGTTTTACCATTGTGTTATGTGTTTAAAACAAGCAATGACCGGTGGTGAGGAGAGAAAAGCGTTCTCCAATCACATTAGTGCTGTATATATTGGGCCAATCAGATTGAGAGCGAGCGGGCCAATCACATCTGTCAGATTATCCAACCAATCAAAGAGACTCTCGGCGCAACTGAATCAAAATTAATAGAATTTATTCTAAGCGACCGTTGATGGTTAATTGAATCAGGTTGAATAATTTTGATCCGATCGAATAGAAGATTTGATAAATAACAACGCCAGTATTTTGATGGGGAGAAAAAAGAAAGAAAATGATTATACAAAAAAAAAAAAGATGTAGGTCGAATAGACGAGTTATGTTTCTTCCCTCTATTTCTATCTCTATTTTATAAAAAGAACTTTGTGTGTGTGTTTCTGTGTGTAAGTTCTTTCCCTATGGATTCGAAAACGGTTAAGCCTAGTTCTATGAAATTTCACACGAAAATTCTTTATGTGCCTGGCAGTGTTCTGAAATAGGTTGTGTATCGGAATGTTTTCGATAAGTATCGATAATCAAAATAAGAAAAAGAAGGAACAGGCGATTTTAACCAAAATTATCGCCTTACACAGATTAACATCACAAGCGCGTTTGAGAAGTCTAATATACTACACAAGCCGAAAGGCCCGATATATAAAGTGAGCAGTAGGTTCTTTGATATGACAGGGGCGCGTTTGATATGAATGTACCCGCTTTTGCATTTTAAACTTAAATTCAAGACATTATCACCGCACAAGCAGTAAGGTCAGACATATAAAATCAGCAGTAGGTCCTTTGATATGCCAGGAACGCGTTCGAAATGAATGTTTCTGTTTATAGTACAATAGAAACAATATACTTGACTTTTGCACTTTAAACTTTAATTCAAGCCATTATCACCGCACAAGCAGTAAGGCCAGACATATAAAATCAACAGTAGGTTCTTTGATATGACAGGGATGCTTTCGAAATGAATGTTTCTGTTTATAGCACAATATAAACAATATTCTTGACTTTTGCATTTTAAACTTTTTTTTTTACAAGGTGGTCACCACTTATCAAGGCCCGGAAGCCACTCAGGGATAAGGGGTAATGCAAGTACAATACATTAGTGTGGAGATTTAATAAAGTGTTTACTTAAGGGGCCGGTTCATCAGGAATTTGTTTACGTTGAACGTGAAGACATCTAGGTTGTAGTCAGGTGGGAAGCAGGCAGACGGAACAGAGTTCCACAGGCGTGCAGTTCTAAGAAAGAAGCTTTGTTCTTGGAATCTATGTTTTGATTAAGGCACAAATAAAGAGTGGGGAAAATTTTGGACCGTAGATTCGGCTAGACGGGTGTTTATCGTAAAAGATTGGCGAGGGGGGGGGACAAGATATTGGAGTTCAGACGAGCCCCTGCCATGGAAATAACGATAAAACAAAGGCTCTCAACGTCTCTTCTATGGGAGAGAGGTTGCAGGGAAGAGAAAAGGGCATCCCCACTAAGCCACGAAGTCTATTTTGTACTCTGTCAAGGCAGGATAGGCTGTTTTTAGCAGTTCCTGCCCAGATATGATAGCAGTATTCCATCCTTGGACGTACTTGGCTTTTATATAGATAGAGAATTGCATCAGTAGTGAGATATCTTCTGGGGCGGTAGAAGGATTCCACTATATTTCCAGCGACCTTGGCAACAGACTTGATGTACGTGTTCCATTTCAGATCAGGAGTAAAGGTCAAACCCAGAAGCTTGTCAAAACACGGGGCCTCTCCCAGACGAGAGCCATCCATCCCAATTGATGCCAGATGGGGATCAGAGCGTTGATGGTGTAAGGATAGGAGTTTGGTTTTAGATGCATTAAAGGTAACCAGCCACGTCTTCCCCCACTGAACCACGTACTCGAGATCAGAGGAGAGAGAATCAAAGAGAACTTTGTCATTTACAGCATTTGATGTGTTGCCGCAGATGGTCGTGTCATCAGCATAGATGTCAACGAATGACTTAAGTATGTGTTTAGGGAGATCATTGATGTAGATCAGGAAGAGAGTTGCGCCCAGGATGGACCCTTGAGGAATTCCAGCATTAATGCCGCAGACCTCTGATTTTTGTCCATCCACTACTTATGAGCCTATCAGAGAGAAATGATTTAATGATAGAGAAAACATTTCCAGTTATACCGTAGCCAGAAATCTTGTGAAGTAGGCCTTTATGCCATACCTTGTCGAAGGCCTTTGATATGTCAAGAGCAATTGCCCTAGAAAGGAAGACTTTGTCAAGAGATTCACTAATCCTATAAGATATAACCGTTAGCACATCTGCTGTAGATCTTGCAGAACGGAAACCATATTGCATGTCACTAAGAAGGTTATTTCTGCTGAGGTGGTTGACTATTTCTCTATTTAATATGGATTCCAGCAACTTACTCATGACACACAGGAGACTTATTGGTCTGTACTGAGAGGGAGATGACTTATCACCTGAATTCTTTAATAGAGGCCATACTGATGAGGTTTGCCAGGGTGTTGGAAAGCACTTCTCCTTAAGGCAACGCTTAATGAGTTTCGTAAGTATAGGAGCAAGTTCTGGTTTAAGCTTTTTTAACACTATAATCGGGATGCCGTCAGGACCAGTTGCTTTACTAGAATCAAGGTTCTTGATTAGCTTGGCGACCTCATGCACAGATATTTGTATGTTACCTAACGTGTTCTGTGTTATAGGAGGAAATATGGGGAGTTGATGGCCTTGGTCGCATCGGGTAGAATTAGCTGCAAAGTTCTTGGCAAATAGTGTGGCTTTTTCTGGGGCTGACGAGATGACCTCTGGTCTATTGATAATGGTTGGGATAGAACGCACACTTCTGTTCAGGATCCTATTTGTTATTTGCCAAAACTGGCGGGAACCAAGCCGCTGATCAGCTACTTTGGATTTAACAGATTGGGCATATAGCTCTCTTGCATTTTTATTACTCTTTTACAGTGGAAAAAGTGATTAGTTAGTTGCTGGTGTTCCTGAAAGCAGCTTTAGTATCAGTGCATCAATTACGTTGGTAGCTATGGATAACGTGATTTCTGTGCGCGATGGCAGCAGCACTTTCTGGGAGAACCATGGCTGGCTGTTAGGTTTTTGTTGGAATTTTTTAGATGGTATGAATTGGTCTATGCCTACAATTAACCATTCGGTCAGATCTGATACTATAGAGGACACATCCTTTTTAAACATGGAATGCAGAGGTCGATCAGATATGAATGTACGGAAGCTATCCCAGTCAGCCATGGAGTGTCGGTATACAGTACGGTGGTGGGGTACGTCTGGGGACTTATTACATTTCATTTTTATCTTAACTGATACGACGGAGTGGTCGGAGGATCCTAGAGGAGAACGAACGGATCATGAACATAGCTCAGGGAAGTTGAAGTTGAGAGAAAAAGGTCTAGGCGGCTTGCATTTTGACCTGTAGTATCGGGCACACGGGTGGGTTCGCGAACAATCTGAGTGAGGTCATAAGCAATGGCAATATCATGACAGAACCTCCCCTCATCGTCTGTCTTATTTGAATGGGTCAGCCATTCCACATTATGGACGTTGAAGTCACCACAGTTGTGGATGTTAGCTGAGGGATGTGCAGACAGGATGTGGTCTATTTTCTCAGATATACTCTTAAAGATAATAACTCCGCTGTTATGGGGCCGATAGAGGGCAAATATAAATGCAGTGGTGTAAGCAATTGCAACCCGGAAACACATATAAGGTAAATTAGGATCTTGTCTAGAGATATCCCTGCCACACGGGAAGCCATCTTTAATGTAGGCACATATTCCATGCCCATGGCGATCTTGGGGGGTCAGATTTAGATGTTAAGTTAGAGTATCCGTTAATTATGAACTCATCTAGGAAAGTGGTCGACCCTATTCCAGTTTCGCTTAGAAAGAATATGTCCGTTTTCTTCTCCTGTAATTTGGTTTCAACCTCTGGAAGGTTGGAACGTAAACCCCTGATGTTGGAAAAGGATACATGGTAGTAGGGGTCTACGTTGGGGGATAGGGTTCTAGGTTTTTTTTCTGTAGATATGTTGAGGTTTTGGGATTTGTGGAACAGGTCGGCATACTTGGTTAGAGCAGGATAGAGAGGGAAAGTAAGAGAGACAGGAATTTTTTATGGAGTACATGATAAGGTAAAGCCGTAACAATTACCCACTCGTATGGCATCGAGAGGCCACACCAGAGACTACTGCATGGTCCAGAATTCATTCATCAAATGGCAATACAGTAGCCCCAGTACTTTGCGTCTGCTGATGGGACAGCCTCCTTAGTGGTTGATCAAAGGTTCAGGTCCCTGACTATCAGGCGGATAACATCAGCCGAGACGAAACGTTTACCTCCAGCACCTTTACTTGTGACATGGTTACAAGAATAGACATAGACAGAACAATTTCTGACATCTCAGACTACTGTTCACCAAGTACTACCGACCTGGAAAGCAGCTTTTTTTTTTCGCCCTTTGTCAGAAAAATCACTTATTTGAATGAGAACTGAGGGACAAAAAAGGAGAAACCTAAATTCAAGCCATTATCAAGGCACAAGCAGTAAGGCCAGGCATATAAAATCAGCAGTAGATTTTTTGATATGCCAGGGACGCATTCGAAATGACTGTTTCGTTTTATAGCACAATAGAAATAATATACTTTATTTTTGCATTTTAAACTTCAATTCAAGCGTTACATATAAAAATAATTATATAAAATCAACAGTAAGTTCTCTGCAGTGCAATGTAAACTACAATGTATTGTGCGCTAAGTCAGTGTTGAGAGGCATGTGAAGTATTCTGCCTGTGCACCGCGATGGCTCCCCAACTAGAGCAAGCAGTCAATCAATTTGATTGAAAATAGGAGATTTCTCCGATTTCGATGACAATAAAAATATGAGTATGAATTATTCATTGATTATCTGTCAATCCCGGGTAACGTCGGATTTCCTTGCTATTCTATCTATCTATATGTCTATAAAAGTGATTCGATGTCATTATTAAAAAATTGTAGGAGTGATGATTATAATATTTAAGTGTTGAAGAATCATAGTTTATTAATGCTGTCAAAAGGTCATCATGATGATAAAGATTACAAATTAATAATAATAATAATAATAATAATAATAATAATAATAATAAATAACAATAATAATAATAATAATAATAATAATTTAGTAATTATAGTAACAAATTTAGTAATAAGTATAAAAAATGTTAGTAATAATGATGAAAAAATCATTCATTGTATATATATATATATATATATATTATAAATAAACTAAAAAAGATGTCGATAATAATGATATTTATAATAGCAGCAACAGAGATAGTGACACGAATGATTATGTCATTCATGTACCGATATTGATAAAAGTAAATATACACATATATACATGTATATACAAGAAAGTTAATTGACTTTCTTGGATTTATATTTTTGGATTTACCGTCATTGGATTATTTACCTTTCACCAGACTATCCATTCACATGTAATCACCTTTTTCTTCACCATATTTCCTCTGCTTAACGTTTTGTTATCAAGTAAGATCTTTGACTAACTTGCAGTTTCATCAAATACTTTTGTATGCAAAATCCGATCCCGCATTTTGCTAATTCCTACCCTTTGATGAGAAGTAAAGTATTTCTTCGAAACTCCGCGGATTAAGGACTATCCACTTATCAAGTGTTTCCTTTTCAGATTAAATATGCTTTTAACTCTTTTTCAAAGTGTTTTTAATATGTTTTATTAACTGTTTGCTCTTATTATAAGCTCTATCTCCTATTTGGTTTTATCAAGCTTTTACATCTGCTTGAGATTACTTTATAAATATTAATTCTTTAATATTTATAATATACTTAATATTTATAAAATACTTTAGTTTTAGCATCTTGGGTTATTTTGGTAAATTTAATTGTAATTGTAATTTTATTATATATATATATATATATATATATATATATATATATATATGTGTGTGTGTGTGTGTGTGTGTGTATGTATGTATATATATATGTACTTGTATGTTTATGGGTGTACTTATGTATGTATAAATGTGGGTAAGTACGTGTATGTATAATATGTGCATATGTGTATGTATATGTGCATGTGTGTATGTGTATGTATGTATGCATATATGTATGTGTGTATTTACTTTTATCAATATTGGTATATGATTGACCTAATCATTCGTGTCACTATCTTTGTTGCTGCTATTATAAATATTATTATTATTATCGACATCTTTATTCGTTTTTTTATATAATATATATATATAATAATTTTTTCATCATTAATAAAAAAAATTTATACTTATCACAAAATGTGTTACTATTATTATTATTATTATCATTATTATTATTATCATTATTATTATTATTACTATTATTATTATTATTATTATTATTATTATTATTATTATTATGCCATCTTTATCATCATCATGCTTTGTGACGGTCTTAATAAGCTATGATTCCGCAACACTTAAAAAATTATAATCATCACTCCTACAATTTTTTGGATGATGACATCGAATTTTACACTTTATAGAAAGATCTGTTTCATTCTGTCTAGACAATTTCGGGTCAGAGTAATACGAGCTTTCACGGACTGATTTTTTTAGTGTTTAATAGACAAGTAGTTAGCCACCTTAGCAAAATAAACTCCTCAATGACATGCAACTTGATATCCGTTCTGCTAGATCTACAGCAAATATGGTACATTATAGCGAATCTCTCGATGAAGGTTTCCTTTCTAAGGCAATTACTCTTGACATATCAAAGGCCTTTGATAGAATATGGCATAAAGGTCTACACAAGATCTCCAGCAACAGTATAACTGAAAATTATTAAAGCATTTCTCTCTGATAGGTTTCTAAGAGTAGTGATTGATGAGCAAAAATCAGAAGCTCACAGTATTAATGCTGGAGTCTCTCAGCGGTCCATCCTGGGCCCAACTCTCTTCCTGATCTACATTAATGATATCCTAAATCACATTCTACGATCATTCGTAGACATTTGTGTTGACAATAGTACTATCTACGGAAACATGTCAAAGGCTTTAAATGACCAAGATCTCGCTGATTTTCTTTCCTTTGATCTTGAGCACCTGGTGAAACGGGGAAAGAGGTGGCTGGTTAATTTTAATGCATAAAAAATAGGCCTCTATCTTTTTCATCATCTACAATGCTACCTGACATCAATTGAAATGAATGGTTCTCATCTTGGTAGGCTCCATGTTTTGACAAGCTTCTGGGCTTGACCTTTACTCCTGATCTGAAATGAAACATATACATCAAATCAGTTACCAGGTTCGCTGAAAAAACGATGGGAACATTCTACCCCTCTAGTAGATATCTCGCTGCGAATGCAATTCTCTATCTGTATGAGAGCCAAGGTACATCTGGGCAGGAGCTGCCTGAAGCTAGTTATCTTGCCTTGACAGAGTTTAAAATAGACCGTACGAGCCTGTCTCTGCGCTATCGTTATTTTCATTAGCACCTGCTCGTCTGAACTCCAATGTATGGTACCCCTAGCCAAACTTTCACGAAAAACATTCGTCAAGCTGATACCAAAATCAATAATCTCCCCTACTCTTTATCTATGTCTAAACCTAAATGTGGATTCCACGAACAAAGCTTCTTTCTTAGAACTGCTCACTTGTGAAACTCTCTTCCGTTTGCTTGCTTTCCTGATGACTACGATATGGTTTCTTCAGGTCCAACGTGAACAAGTTACTGATAAGCCGTCCCTTTAAGTAATCCAATTTACCAAATTTACTAACGATTATTGTCTCATTGACTACCGTACACTCATTAACTCTTATCCTCCAGTGGCTTCCGGGCTTTGATAAGTTGTGACTCTTATGTAAAAAAAAAATCTATTGTGATTAACTTATAGGATGTGGGATTATATAGAGACGATGACCTATCCAGAGTTAGAAATGGTACTAATTCGAAAGCTTAAAGAATTTTTTAAAAATGGAAAAGAAAAAAAAGAAACTATGAAAAATTTAGAACTAATAATTGAGATCGCAGCAAAGATTTATATTAACGAGTTCGTTGATGTTACATTTTTGGACAAATATAAAATGAAAAAAACAAAAACGAAATTAATTTTATTTTTTATTGCGGACTATTATCCCCATCTTTTCTTAGCTGTTTCACGACGTTTCGGCCAACTATTCCTCTGGCCTTCGTCGGGTGATAACCGCGACGGGATAGGAACTCCGAATCTCGTGACTGCATCCACTGCAATTACTGCCTTCCATAGTTGTTGTCGTCTCACCACGTTTTGGCCAAGTAAGCTTCTGGCCGGCTTTGGATAGGATTGAAACCGTTATCTTCAGACAATTCTCACCTAGAACCGTAGAGATTCAACGTCTCTGTCAACTGCGGCACGGACCAGAGGCTTAATAACCAAAACGTAGTGAGACGACAACTACGGAAGGCAGTGGATGCAGTTAGGAGATTCGGAGTTTCTATCCCGTCGCGTTTACCTCCTGACGAAGGCCAGAGGAATAGTTGGCCGGAACGTCGTGAAGCAACTAAGAAAAGATGAGAATAATAGTCCGCAATAAAAATAAAGTTAATAAATAATACTCATCTCAGTAATGAATTCCAATTGAATAATAAAAAAACGTTGTTTTAAATTAATAATATTTTAATTAATATCTGTTTCACTTCCACTAATTTTCTTGGCGCGGGTAAAGATGAATTAATATTCTCTGGATTCCAATACTGTTTTATCACATTATTTGGTCTGTTTGTTTTGACGTTAATTTATTTACATACGTAATTGTATTATGTCTATGTGCATATGCTATCTGATGCGTGCAATTGCTGCATCGTATTTTTTACAGAATTTTGCTTGTTGTGATTAGGATTTATGCTTTTATAATTTTTTGTAATATTAGTGTTGACAGCACTTTTCTGTTATCATGATAAGTATAATATTAATAGGTTTACTAAATACATGTTGAGTTTCATAATTAACTGGTTTGGGTGTAAATTAATCTATTACTTGTAAAAGGTCATTTTTCTAAATTCGGACGACAAAAGGTAGAATGAAATTTCGTATCTTCTCTTTGAAAGTTGTATGTAATCGCATCCATACATCTCCAATATTAAAGTACGTAAAATAAATGTGTATGTAGAAAATTTAAATATATATATATATATATATGTGTGTGTGTGTGTGTGTGTGTGTGTGTGTGTGTGTGTGTGTGTGTGTGTGTGTGTGTGTACTAGCGAGACCTGCTGAAATCCCACAGCGGACTCTCATGCGTAATATATTGATGTTGGCATTCTATTGATGTTCAGCGTAAGTGGAGACATCCTGATATTATTGTAGTTCTTTTGTTAAAAATGCAAAAGTATTTATCCTAGCGAGCAGGGACACTCTGCGTAGCCCGGTCGTAAAATATACTTAAATGTGACATTTTGATTTATGCAGATTTTGTATATAATATTATAGTCAATTTTCTATCGATTCTTATATATTATAAAGTTGTGATTTCAAAAATAAAAAAATATGCATTCGATGCATCAGCTTGAATCGAAACCGAAACCAAAACTTATGAAGAATTTTTGGTAGAATTATTTATTTCAAGAAATGAAAGGTCATAATTTAACGACAGCCACTCGGAAGAAAAAAGACGTAAGCGTGAGACACACCCAATCGTATTAATAATTATTGTTACTCCAAGAGACACTAGTGTTTTATGTTTTCGCAATCATCAATGCATAAAGTGGCAATTACTGTTCGATAGGAGATTCGAACCAGTTAAAAAGTCACGTTTAAGGCCATTTGCTAGGACGTTACCTGTGGGTCAGTATAAATTGTCACGAAATTTAAATGAAATTAAACACCTGTCAACGCTAAATTCGGCCGCAAGTAGTCAAGAGTTTAAACGAGCGGAAGTCGTGAACATTGCATAAGGCTAGTTTATTCCTTTTCATTCTTTTTATTTTACAGACAGGGCTCGACTTTAATACATTTAAAGCTTATAATTACAAATATCAATCATTAATTTTATATCATAGACACTATTCTTTCATGCTTTCGCAATCAACAGTGCAGGAAATGACAATTAATACTGGTCGGAGGATTCGAACCAGTTACAAAATTACCTTTGACTCTATTTGTTAAGACGTTGACTATACATATATATATATATATATATATATACATATATATAACTACTTAATTTACTCACATAAAATTAATATAAGAAAGTATAGATTTATGCGTAAACTTTAAGTATTTACTTCAAAAGTGCTCAATACGTAGGTAGAGCTAGTTAGTAAGTTTTAAAATATATATGGCGATTAAGCTACACTGAATATTCGGCGTTCATCCACTCTAGGACTCCTCAGGCTTATGCGCGAATTCTGTGGTTGTTTATCGTTTTTATATGCTCATTTTTTCTATTGAGATTTTAAAATCTCAATAGAAGAGGAGCATATAAAAACGATAAACAACCACAGAATTCGCGCATAAGCCTGAGGAGTCCTAGAGTGGATGAACGCCGAATATTCAGTGTAGCTTAATCGCCATATATATATTTTATAAATTACTATATGTATGTATATATATATATATATATATATATATATATATATATATATATAATTGACGCTTACTTAAGAGTGTGTAAAAGTAAATGGTAGTTTGCTTGAAGCATTAATGGTAAAGAAATATATAGATGTTTTAAAAGTCGAGAACAATGCGGAAAGGACCGGAAAAAAAGTTTAAAAAATAAACAAATAGACGGGTATGTTTGAGTAGAGAAATGCCGAACTATTTATTCATTATCACTCCTCCTTTCATTATATAATTAATTGCAACCAAGTTATTGGTATGTTCAAGCTATATAAACTATATTTGGTGGTATGGAACGTTGATTAATTTCGGGAGAAAGTACCTCCTCTTTTAAAAAGAAGGACTGATAAATGAATAAATTGTTAGATATTTATCTACTCAAACATACCCGTCTATCTCTTTCTTTCTTTTTCCTTTCTTTCCTCTTGTGACTCCGGTCCTTTCCGCGTTGCTCTCGGCTTTTAGAACTTCCATATATATATATATATATATATATATATATGTATATATATATATATATATATATTAAATGGGTTAATAAATTCCAATTTGAAAATAATTTCTGACGAGGACGCATCACGGACCGTCTGAAACGCGCGTAAACGATTTCAATGACTTAAAAACATTATTACAATGATCCAAACATAATTCTCAATGAAAAACCAAGACACGGTATAATAAAATAATGTTAAAAAATACATATTGTTGGTAACTACTCCCTTATTTAAATATATATATATATATATATATATATATATATATATATAATATTTTTTAAAATATTAACATCTAGCAGAACCCGTAAAGATTCCACTAAATGAGAAATATATTGTATCAAGAAATATGTTTTGATAAAACTGATATTTTTCTGGATAGCGCAAAAAATATTATGTTTTGACAGAAAAAAAAAACACGCAACAAATATGAGTTTATTGACATTTTTATAAAAAATAGTGTCCATTGTATTTGAAATACAGAACTGATCGAAATGAGATAAATT
>NC_136517.1:22230862-22333362 GCF_053919585.1 Euprymna scolopes
TCTGCGTATCTATACATTTAGCTGTATTCTTGCGTGTGCGTATGTTCTTTTATGTATATATTTACGCGTGTATGTCTGTGTCTCTTTCGCACATGTATGTATGTATGTATTTGTATATTTGGCACGTATGTATGCATACAGATATGTGTCTCAGCCTGAATATGTCTGCATTAGTCAATAATTAACTTAACGCATACCGACACGTAACTCTCGTAGTAAAATCACACACGTGCATAGCCCTTTTCTTTCCCTGACACGTTCAATATAAGTAGAACCCCATCCACACCACCCTCCTATACAACTCACAGCCCCAGTAAAATTATGACTCATTTTTATTTTAAATTTACATTCTGTTGTGAAGAGTTTTGAATAATCTCCAATAGGTCCTAATGCGATCTTTCCCGTTTTTTTTTTTTGTTTTTTTTTCATCCTCTTTTTTAGAGAGCCCACAATTTTTTATAAACTCTTTATGAACTTTTTATACTTTTTTGAAGAGCTCCATTTTTCTTTTTTAATTTCTTTCTTATCCATCCCATTTTTCTTTTTGGCGTCGAGAGGTTCCAGGTCGCCTGATGAAATCTCGTTGACTGAAACAGATAGCTATTTGTAGCGACCATGTGTAACTGCTTACCCCCAAATAATAAATAATATATATATACATACATATATATATATATAGTATCCATTATTCTTATCATATATATATATGTGTGTGTGCGTGTGTGTGTGTGTGTGTGTGTGTGTGTGTGTGTGTGTGTGTGTGTGTGTGTGTGTGTGTGTGTGTGTGTGTGTGTGTGTACAGAGAGAGATTTTCGTGTTGTAGGAAAAATTAAAACATTATCGAACTACTAAAATTTCTTGCGGTTTCTCACTTTTACATTCAGATGAACATATCTCGGCTTAAACAAAAAAATGTTGGTCGAAATTAGAATCAACGCACTTTTACCAGCGTCATATTTATGCCAGTAACCTAAACATCCTGCGTTCTGATGAGGATGAAGTCGCTAAAGATGTTTTTTGTATCGCTTAGGTTTTTAGAAGCATTTATCACGTAAAAAGTTGTCGAGATGCTTGAAAATGTAATAGTCCGTAGGTGAGAAGTCTGGGGAGTATGGCGGATGAGGCACGGTTTCGATGCCAATTAGTTCAACTTCTGCATTGTTGGTTTAGCAACGTACGGTCGGGCATTGCGGTGGAAGAGAATTGGATGTATTCTGTGAACTAATGCTATGTTGTTGTCGAAGTTTCTTATGCATTTCATTTATTATTTGAAAGTACTTCTCCACTGTAATGGTTTCGCCTGCCTTCAAAAAATGTTAATGGATTTGACCGATTGCAGACCATCAAACAGTCAGAATGATCTTCTTTTGGTGCAACTCTGGATTCGGGAAGTGTTGTGGGGTTTCATCGGCGTCTAACTACTGAGCTGGGCGTCGCCAGTTGTCATAAATAGCCTATTTTTTCATCGACTGTCACAACCCGGTCGAGAAACGAGGCGTTCTTGTTGCATAAAAGAAGGGAAGATAACACTTTATAACGGTTTTTTGCTGACGCTCAATTCGTGAGGCACATATATATCATTTTTTTTTGTCTTTCCAAACTCTCTCAAGTGGTTAGAAAACGTCGCATACGTTATGTTTAATTCAAAAGCGAACTCTCTAACAGTTGTGCGTGAATTGGCTTCAACTTAGGCTCTTTATTGATCGTTGTCAACATCCGATGGCCGACCACTACGCTCATCATCTTGAAGACTTTTGTTGCAACCAGGAAATTTCTTAACCCGCCATTGCACTGTACATTCGATAGACCAAAAAAAATTCTTTAAAATTATATATAAAGTAAAGGTATAACGAAATCTTATTTGTAAAATACATCATTAAAAAAATTTTAAATTAAAAAAAAACCTTCTTGTAAACCTAAGAGAAATATAATTGTCAATGAAGTGAGTAAGTGTATGTTAGTGTTGTTCTTAACTGTGTTTCCTTGTGTTCTCTGTATGTAAATATTTACCATACGGTGATATATATAGATAGATAGATAGATAGATAGATAGATAGGGAGAGAGAGAGAGAGAGAGAGAGAGAGAGAGAGAGAGAGATGTGAACGATGGTTTAAGTCGTGTGTAGCCAATACAAGTGTTGTACTAAAGCATATGTATTAGTTTGGTGCAAAATAATGTCGTTTATATATATATTTATATATATATATATATATATATATATATAATTTTAAAAATATAATATATATATATATATATATATATTATATTTTTAAAATTATATATATATATATATATATATATATAATTTTAAAAATATAATATATATATATATATATATATATATATATATATATAGTGTGACCAAAAGAACAGGCCCCAACTCATATTAGGCCCTGTTTCTTGGTGTTTTGCCGGAATGAAATGAAACTTTGGTCATAACTAGTTTATTATATTCAAAACATCACATCAAAACACTAGGGTTTTGGCCTTTTTTTTTTTCTCCGTTCTACAGTATATGATCTAGATGGCCTCCATTTAGTTTTTTGTCTGTTTTTTTTGTTTTTTTGGTGGGGAGTCACCCTATATATATATATATATATATATATATATATATATATATATATATATATATATATATATAGACGTTGTAATCATCATATATATATATAGTTGAATGTCAAAAAACGACATTGTTTTTGCACCAACCTAATACATATGTTTTAGTACAACAAAAATAATGTCGTTTTTTGACGTTCAAATATATATATATATATATATATTTGAACGTCAAAAAAGGACATTATTATATATATATATATATATATATATATATATATATATATATATATATATATATATATATATATATAAACGGTATTAGTTTTGCATAAATCTTATATTTGAATACATGTTCTGTCTGTGCATGTGTATGCATGAAAGTGTTGTTGTACTGAAGCATATGTATTTGAGCATACGTTCAGTCTTGATGGAATGAAATAGGTGCCGCGAATCTACTGGTTTATTATGATTCGTATGTATTACAAGTATTTATATACAGTCATGTGGTTGATGCATACAATTCTTCAATTAGTAAATGCATAGAGAAGGATCAATTTGGCTTTGGTTAGTCACTAATGATAATTAATGGCACACTTAAAAGGGCTTCATCTTAACCGCAGTAGTTATAACGTTGAGAAGAAGATTGTCATTAATTTCGCTGGCCTACATATGTTTCTGCCTAATTTCTTTAAAACAATTTATTAAGTTTCTTGGCTTGGCACATAAACGCTTTATCAATTTAGGTCGTTTCAATGATACACTTTATCAATATAGCTGTAGTTAATTATCTATTTTCGAGGGACCGTCCAAAAACAATGCCTCCTATTCTTTTATTCTGCCCAAATTGACCAGAAGGAATTGCTAATTGCATTGTTATGATGATTAAACTTATGCATTCATAACCTGAAAGTTCCATCATTCTCTTGCAACTTACTAAGCCGTGGTGTAAGCAATACATCTAGGAAAGAGAGTTCAGTTTAAAAATCAAATCGGACAGAAAGAGTTCGTTAACCTCTATGACAATCATCTAATAATCGTGTCACAAATGAAACAACTGCTGCCAATTTACTGTGGGCCAACACGGAAGTAGTAAGGCTTTGAATGCTGTCATAAGAATGCTAATGTGAGTGCGTAATATTGTTTACGGTTTATGGGTGTTTTTCTGTAGAAGATCATGAGTAACTAAAAAGTATCTAAAATAAACTAAAGTAAATTATAAATATTAAACAATTAATATTTATAAAGTAATCTCAACCAGATGTAAAATCCCGATAAAACAAAGTAGTTGATAAAACATGTTAAAACACTTTAGAAAAGAGTAAAAAACATATTTAATTTTAAAAAAGAAAGCACTAAATAAATGGATAGACCTTAATCCGCGGAGTTTCAAAGAAATACTTTCCTTCTCATCAGAGAGTAGGATTTAGCAAAATGCGGGATCAGATTAAGGACTATCCATTTATTTAGTGTTTTATTTTTTAAAATCAAATATGTTTTTAACTCTTTTCCAAAATGTTTTTAACATGTTTTATTAACTACTTGTTCTTATTATAAGCTCTATATCCTATTTTGTTTTATCGAGCTTTTACGCCTGGTTGAGATTACCTTATAAATATTAATTCTTTAATATTCATAATTTACTTTAGTTTTGCCATCTTGGATCATTTTGGTAAACTTAACTGTAATTGTTATTTTACATATATATATATATATATATATATATATATATATATATATACTAGACTAGACTACCCGTGACCCGTTGAGTCATTATGTGTTATTAGCTATGGAATTCATGTATGAGCCTGACACTTGTGACGTAAAGAAAATAGTTTTTTTTTAACATAACAGAAACATTTCTATGAAAGTATATTAAAATGAAAAAAGAATATAGATAGATTTCTATGAGTCGTCCTCTTTATTATAATTGATTATTTTTGAAAAAAAAAATTTACAGTTACTGAATTATAAGTATTTGGCCATACTTATAGGTAAATGTGCACTGAATAGATACCATAATACTTATCATAGTTAAATTCAAGTTTTGATATATCTTCTTTTTTTTTTACATCGTTCATTTTTGTATTACGTTTAAGTTATTTTAAACCCCACTCTTCCCATGTTAAATAATAATTTCGAAATAATAACGTTAATATTTCAGCGTCCCAATTGTTCTTTTGTTTTGTTTGTTTTTTTTTTCGCGTTTAAATTATCCAAATAAATAATTGTTAATACTGTCTGCTTTTTTTTTACATCGTTCATTTTTGTATCATGTTTAAGTTATTTTAAATCCCACTCTTCCACTGTTAAATAATAATTTTGAAATAATAACGTTAATATTTCAGTGCGCAGGTTATGCGCGTATGCGTAACCGGATGATGTAAACCGGAAAGTGGGTTACATACATCGTTACAAGGTCATTTATTTAGTGTTTTCTTTTTTAAAGGTGCTGAGTTCAATCCTGAACGAAGGCAGTGAAAAAAGTAACATTGAAAACAGAGAATCAGCAACTATGTCCCAAAGCCTAGCTGGAGTCCGAACACGGTACCCCCGTAATAATAATAAAGGGTTGGGTTCGAGACTCCTAACAAACGGTTCCCCAGTTCGATACAAAACACCTGACGAAGGCCGGAGGGCAAAACGGCCGAAACGTTGTGACAATAACAACCAAGATGAGGAAGTCAGTCCAAGAATCTCAATCAATGAAAACACCTCATCTCAAAAATACAGACAATTACTGAGGTCATTTGAGTTTTATAATTATATATATATATATATATATATATATATATATATATATATATATATATATATGTATATATTAGGTTCCAAGAAAATTTAAAAATATTCAGACATGAAATGTATTTGAGAATTAAAATATCACGAAGATGCACCATTCAGCAATACATCTTCCTTGTATGATAATTTAATTGTGATACGATAAACTCGCGCTAAGTTAGAAGCAGAAGAAATAGAAAAACAAACAAAAAATGGCAAAATTCTTTTTTTTTTTTTAAATTTACAATTTACGAATAATTTGCAATCTTAGACTTTTTTATAGATTAAATCTATGTTTTGAAATACGCTATTAATATATAAGCCTTTCAAGATTTATATGTTTTGAAATACGCTATTAATATATAAGCCTTTCAAGATTTATATGTTTTGAAATACGCTATTAATATATAAGCCTTTCAAGATTTATATGTTTTGAAATACGCTATTAATATATAAGCCTTTCAAGATTTATATGTTTTGAAATACGCTATTAATATATAAGCCTTTCAAGATTTATATGTTTTGAAATACGCTATTAATATATAAGCCTTTCAAGATTTATATGTTTTGAAATACGCTATTAATATATAAGCCTTTCAAGATTTATATGTTTTGAAATACGCTATTAATATATAAGCCTTTCAAGATTTATATGTTTTGAAATACGCTATTAATATATAAGCCTTTCAAGATTTATATGTTTTGAAATACGCTATTAATATATAAGCCTTTCAAGATTTATATGTTTTGAAATACGCTATTAATATATAAGCCTTTCAAGATTTATATGTTTTGAAATACGTTATTAATATATAAGCCTTTCAGGTCCCAAGCGTTCCAATTACAATGGTAATCACCTGGACTTCTTTACATTTCCACGGTCTAATTCCCATTTCAGGTCTTGGTATGTTTTATTTGTCCTTTCTCTTGCACTCTAGTATACGAAAGGCGGGCTACATCAATGATTTAGCAAGTTCTCTTGTTTTTAGTTAATGTCGCTCTGTATGCGCATATCCCAAAGAAGTTTAACATTGTCATTTTCCTGAACCACTCCCGGTTTATGCTCGTACAACTTTTCATTGTGGTATAATCCGTAGAGTTTACATATATTCCAGTGTAGGACCTGAGTGACTTTGTCGTCTCTATTTTTTATATAGATATTGAGCTAGCATAGGGCATTCTGATACAATATGCGCTAATGTTTCTTCCTTTTCATCACACATTCTGCACATCGGTGATTCTGCAGTTTTGACGATGTAATGTTTGATGGACCTAGTGCGAGTGGCTTGTTCCTGGGCTGCCATTAATGTGCTCTCGGTAGATCTTTTAAGATCTGACCTACCAATTCCAGCTGTCGTTATCTCTAAATTCAGTATTCTAAAATAATACACTGTGTAGTTTCTTTCCAAATAATCCCCCCTTTCTTGTAATCTCTGATATTTTTCACTTCATTATTTTTCTCTTCTCACTTCAGGTAGAAAAAATCATGGCTTTCAGAAATATATTTTTTTAGTTTTTCTTCTATATTTACATCTTCACCACTAAGTAAGCCTCGACTACTTTCCTTTCTAGGTAGATACACTCTATCTTAGTAAAGGCTTCATAAATTATAAGTATTTTACATTTTCTTGTGTCCCAACATTTCAATTCATCGACAGTCCAGTCAAGTATGCCAGAAGTATATCGAATGATAGCTACTGCTCTGGCGTTGATGGCATATATTGTATTCCGACTGTGGAGATATGATTTAAGAATAATCTTCTGTTCTGCTCAATTATCAACTGTTTTTCATTTCCATGTTCTTAATCTTATTCGCTTCCAGTATCCCCAAATACTTGTAGCTTCTCTCGCTGTCAATATTCTTTATCAGATTTCTTGTTGGAAACTTAAGGCCATCCGAGTGGACTAGCTTGCCTCTTTTCATCGCAAGAATAGCCCATTTGGAGATGCCAAATTCCATCCTTATGTCATTGCTAAACAATCTGATCGTGTTCATCAAGGTATCAAGCTTGGTTCTCATTCTTTGCAAAAACTTTAAGGCCATCCATAAATAGTAGATGGTTGACTCTAGAAAGTCCTTTTCGATTTCATATCCTGCTTTCACATTCCGTAAAAGAAATGTCAACGAGACTAGTAGCCGATGCACCAGCCCAAATACGACAGCAATACTCCATACATGGGCGAATGGTTGCCTTATAAAGGTACAGGATACTTTCGGGTGTTAGTAGTTTTCTAGCACGGTAGAGAGAGCCCACCTTCCTTGCAGCGGCCCTGGCAATGCCCTCGATGTAATTGTTCCAACTCATGTTTCCTGTGAACGTTAGGCCAAGGAGCTTGAAAGACGTATTGTCAGATAAAGAGTCGTTGGCCATTGCTTTAGGTGGTAGAAAAGGTTTCTTGTAGTTATTGAAGGAAACTAGTTTAGTCTTGGCGGCATTGAACGTGACCATCCATTTTTGTCCACATTCCACTACAGATTGGAGGTCATCTTCTAGTGTTTCTGCCATTTCTTTAGATATGTGTTCATTTGTTTTCCTGTCGTGTCTGTTATAGAGTGTGGTGTCATCAGCATATATAGCCATCTCAGAGGAAATTTTGTGGGGGAAGTCATTTATGAATATCACGAACAGTAGAAGTCCAAAGATAGACCCCTGAGGCACTCCCGCATTTATATCATATTGCTTAGATGTACGACCGTCGAGGACAACCTGGATTTTTCCAGTAATACTATATGATCTGATTTTCTGAGAACATTGTGCCATATATATATATATATATATATATATATATATATATAGACAGAGTTTATATATGAAATATCTTTTAAGGTATGTATCCCTTATAATATTGTCGAAATTGCTTAACATAATTAAATAATTTTATCTAAGAAGGATTTAATTATGTTAAGTATTCTACCAGTGATACCGTATGATCTAATCTTCCTGAGGAGACCCTCATGCCATACCCTGTCAAAAGCCTTAGATATATCTAGAGCTACCACTCTGCTCTCCCCCGCTTTGTCCAGTGAATGGTATATACGTTCGGAGATTACAGTTAGGATGTCTGCTGTGGAACGGGCTTGTCTAAATCCATATTGTTTGTCAGTCAGAAGCTTAGCATCTGTAAGGTGATGGACTAGAGCATGGTTAATTAAGGTCTCAAATATTTTGGCAAAAAGTGGGAGGATCTAATGGAGCGATAATTCAACGGGTCAGTTCTTTCGCCAGAATTCTTGAATACTGGTACCACAGAAGCAGTTTTCCAACAGCCCGGAAAGCAAGATTCATTAAGGCATTTGTTGTAGAGTTTGGAGATAACTGGAGCTACTTCAGCTGAGCACTTTTTTAATAGCACAGCTTGGATGAGATCGGGTCCACATGCTTTTGAAGTGTCAAGGTTTTTTATGATAGCATTTACTTGAGCAGGGGTGATTTTCAGATCGTCTAGCCTGGCGTCTGTCCGCATAGGAAATTCAGGTAGGGGGTGGTTCGAAGGGTCCAGTGTGGATTTCGAGGCAAATCGACTGGCAAGCATGTTAGCCTTTTCGGTTGCTGGGCAAACAACCACGTGATTGTTGGTTAGTGGGAGAATTGTTGATTTCCCATTATTTACTACACTGTTGTAGATTTTCCAGAAGTCACGAGTTCCTAGTTTTTGTGCTTTGATGCGTTTTTTAGTGGTTTCCATAAATTCTCTCTTAGCTGTCGCTATTTCTTTCTTAACGTTACTTCTAGCTTCTATGTACTTCTGTCTGTTTGAACTGGACTTATGTCGGTTAAATCTGCGGTATGCATGCTGCCTTTGAGCAATGGCAGTTGCGCAAGTCAAAGTAAACCATTGGGGAGAGTGGGGGTTGCTATAAAATTTCGCATGGGAACATGCGCTTCGATTGCAGTTTTGAACAATTCAGTGGTTTTGTTTGCACACTGTTCAGCAGGAAGAGAAAAAATATTTCCCATGGAGCATCTCTGATAATATCTCTGATGGCTTCCCAGTCAGCCTTTTTATAATATCTCGTTGTTTTGGGCACTGGCTCTTCAGTTTTGGCTCTAGAGTTAAGGGCGATTTCGACCACTATCACTGCATGATCAGCGTTCCCGAGTGGGCTCTCAGCATTTGTTATACAATCATCGGAAACTGTGGTCAGATAAAGATCTAGAAGTGATGCGTGTTGTTCTTGCTGGTCAGGGAAACGAGTTGGAAACGTAATCATTTGTGATAGGGAGTGAGATATAGCGAAGCTATGTGTTGTGCTGCCCACTGGATCTGTGTACGTAGAGAATCCAAGCCAGTTTTTGTGGTGAGCATTAAAGTCACAAAATACATGTACTTGTGCGCTAGTGTCGAGGGAGAGTGCTACGTCTATGCTGTCAGAGACTTTGTTAATCATGGTGCAGTCCTGGGTCGAGGGAAAGCGGTAGAGAAAATAAAAGTAGCTAATGTTATGTTGCATGTTTAGTCTAAAGCACATAAAGGCTAGATCGTCCGATTCTAGGTTTGTTTCTCTAGTCAAGGGTAGGGTGTTACGAATGTAGATTCCAAGTACGTGCATATGTCTGTGAGAATCCTTACGGCAGAGTGGGAGATATCCAGGCATGTTAAAGTAGTTAGAGGGAATGGAGGAGTGTAAGTTAGTCTCACTTAGTGCTAAGATATCCGGGGTATTTGTTAGGAGAAATGCTTCAGCATCAGCTAAATTAGTTCTAAGCCCACGGATGTTCGTGAATGCAAGCCTTAACGGGAGGAGGCAAGTTGGATTTGTTTGCCCCTATGCCTGTTTTAAGCTTATTTTTTTTATTGTACTGTCATGTTTTTAAAGCGTTTAAGTTAGGTAAGGGGGAGCTGAACAAGAGGTTATGAAGAATATCAGACATGCAACACAAGTAGACCATCAGCTGACCTTTCTTCAACTAGGACTGTGGCCTCAGGAAAGCCCATCGGGGATGAGTGCAGGGTCCCTTTCCATGCGCGACATGGCACTACAAACATCCCGATATTATACAACTGTTGCTGGAGCAGCCGCTCTAAGCACTACCAAAGAGTTAGGGCTCCTGTACTACCAGTCGGAAACAGCAGCCAGGAACTATCAATCCGGTACCCTCAACCCATCAGAAGAAGGTCAACCCAATCTAATTGCACTGGCATATGTGGTACTCAAGCACTCCCAAGTGCCCAGTTTTTAGGGGTGGAATGTGCCGGGGTGGGGAATACAGCGTTCATTGCCCTAGACAAGAAACAAGATCTACCACTGAGTGCTTCGCCAAAACTCTGTGATAGCATCTCTGCGCCTGACTAAATAGGCAAAGAAGGAGTTTGGAAGCCGGGCGATAGGCAGAGCCTAATTGACAGAAGGGAATGTTTTTATTTGTTTTTTTTTTACACAGTGATCACCACTTATCAAGGCCCGGAAGCCACTCAGGGATAAGGGTTATTGCAAGTACATTACGTTAGTGAGGAGATTTGATGAAGTGTTTACTTAAGGGGGCGGTTCATTAGGAATTTGTTAACATTGGACTTGAAGACAACCAAGTTGTAGTCCGGAGGGAAGCAGGCAGACGGAACAGAGTTTGATAGAGACAGTTTTTCACACAAAAGGCAATGTTACTTATATACAAAAGGCAATGTTACTTATATATATATATATATACACTAGTAGGCCGCCCGGCGTACTCAATCGTAAAATTCGTTTAAATATGCTATTTTAATTTATGCAGATTTCGTATATATATTATTATAGATCCAATTCTGTACCGATTATTATATTGTACTCAATATGTAGTACTAATTTCAAAACTAAAAAATATGACTTCAGTGCCATAAGCTAGAATCGAAACCAGAACATATAGCTGTCCAGTTTTATTCGTTACAATCTGTTTTTACGTATATACAAACGTCAAAATAACATCTAAATTCTATAAATATATATTTGCGTATGCGTACAAGAACACTTTAATCGTCTTACACTCGTCAAATTCCATTTTTTTTTCTTTTTGCAATTTTGCCTCTTTATCAGCTATTTTTACTGGTTAAAGACCAAATCGAATTTGGTCCATATCTTCTACATATCAAGACGAAGCTAAAATTATGCAAATTATTAATTTGTAACATTTATTGTTTATAAAAGAAAGAAATCTCTATATATCTATTATTATATAAAAGTCACTTTGTGTGTGTGTGTGTGTGTGTGTGTGTGTGTGTGAGTTCCGTCCTTATAGGTTTCGAAACGGCTGAGCCTATCGTTTGCTTATTCATATATCTGGCAGTGTTCTTAGATATGTTTTCTACAGAAATTCATCCGATAAGTATTGAAAATAGAAAAAGTCCGATCTTAAAAATAGCTTTTCTCTTTTATAGATAAAAAAGAATACTTTTACTCAGTAATGTTTTACGTTACACCGAGATAGTAAAATTTTAGCAAATCATTTCGTCTTAAAAACAGGTTTATTATAATCTGGAAATATAGCTTAGTGGTAGGGCATTCGAAGTAGGCTCTGTTTAAGCCCTGGTGTAGCTCACCATTTTATTTTAAAAAATTTCTTACTAATGAGTTCAATTTTCAATAAAAGAAGCGGCAACATCTAAAACATTAATCAGACGTGACTTTTCCAGGGCATTCATCGTCAATCCCAAATATCAGCTTACGTGATATTTTAAACAAACACAGACAGAATTTGATGACCGATATTATCATTATTATATTTATTTTTCATTTTCTTTCGCAAATTAGTCTTCCAGGCAAGCTATTCTTTGTAATATATAATAATCAATAAATGATTGATTCTATAAGAATACATACGCAATCTGCATAAATTAAAATATCATGTTTAAGCGTATTGTACGATCTGACAAGGTCGAGCGGCCAGCTAGCACAGAATAAAATAGAATTATTTCCTTATTCCATGGAGTTTTAAAAATCTGTCTTTTTTCATCAGAGGAAAAACAGTTAGCAAAAGAATTTTATATAGACTTGCTATAAAATTGCTGATCGGCGCAAAAATCAAAGTTCGAAAGAAAGTAATGTTCGAACGATTATAAAGAATTTGGCACTTGTATATATTTCAGACGAACATCTTTAGTATTATAATACTATTTAAACATACAAGCTAGTCAGTTGGGGACTCTTAGGCAAGGTCGAGAACCCATTTCATCCCCCTGAGCCGCGTAACGTAAGGTCATGGAAAGCAGGTGATCGATGCAATAGGGAAGAAATTAGAATCATTTTTTTCCATAATTTCGTATCTGGTTGTGCTGGACAAAATATCTCTCTGAGTATAATGGTCAGGACAATCGCCAAGTATGGGCACTGCTCGGACAGAAAGAAACTGCAATCTACTGTCTGTACAACCGCAAAGAAGAGCAGTTTAAGTCGACTTACACTCGTCAAATTCCTTCTTTTTTTTCCAGTTTTTTGCAATTTTGCCTCCTTAGCAGTTATTTTTACTGGTTAAAGACCAAATCGAATTTGGTTCACAGGTTCACATCCTCTATATATCAAGTTTTAAGTCTGCAGATCAAAGCTTGAATGTGAAATTTACAAGAGACCGTTCCCTAGACAGACAGACAGATAAGGTCACTTATATATAGAGAGAGATAAATAGATATTTTGTATTTGAGATTTAAATATGAATATATTTATATTAATATTATTACAGGGTGACCCAAAAAGCAGAGGACATTCAATTGTTTTTCTGAGCATTTTACAGTCAACGGAGAAAAAAAGGCCAAAGACCCTAGTGTTTTGATGTGATGTTTTGAATATAATAAAGTAGTTATGACCAAAGTTTCATTTCATTCGGACAAAACACTAAGAGCGGGGCCTAATTAGAGTTGGGGCCCGTTTTTTTTTTTGGGTGGGGGCACCCTGTATTTATAGATTGATTCTATCTTAATGAAAGTGCTCAATGTTCAAGATAGAGCAACAATATATGAGTTATAATTATGCAAATTATCGATTTGCAACATTTATTGTTTATAAAAGAAAGAAATTTTTATCTATCTACTATTTTCTAAAAATCATTGTGTGTGTGTGTGTGTGTGTGTGTGTGTGTGTGTGTGTGTGTGTGTGTGTGTGTGTGTGTGTGTGTGTGTGTGTGTGTGTGTGTGTGACTTTGTGTCTGTGTTCTTTAAAGCTGTGACAATACATCAAAGACTTTCGAGAAACCAACGTGAATGGAGTTGTCATAGATGAACAACAATGAATTCATGAATTCCTCGATGGAGAGAGATAGAGTGAGAGTCATAGCCGTCAATTCATGAGCCAAGCAGGACATCATTTGAATGAATGAATGAATGAAAACACAAGCGTGGAGGATCGACGATAATGTTTATGAATTTAAGCGGGACGCAATCGCTAACGGACAGAACCTCCTATCGGGTTACCTGGGCGCATGTAAAGATAACTGACGTAATGATAATCTCTCGGATAATAAAAAAATTGCTGCATGTTGAAAATTCGAAACATCAAATGTCAACTGCACCCATTGACATCCACGTGCATCTGTACAAGCATTTTGTAGATACAATGTTTTCCACTCTGACATTTGACCTTATGACCTCTCTGTGAATCAACTTACACTTGTCGAGCTGGTTAAAACACGTCTGTATGCTTACAACTAATTTGAATATTAGATTACAAATAATCAAATACAAGTAATTGGAATCGCTTGATAAAATATTCAATCGGCCTGGGGAGATAAAATGCCTACTCCAATCAACAATTTTCCGCGTAAAATTAGCAATTCATTTAGACAGCCACCCGTCTATAATGAATGTCTATATATACTTTCAAGATATAAAAATGTTTAGCATCTCCGTCTATTCGTTTTTCGCAAGGGAACAAACTCCCTGTATGTTTTCTATATAAATAAAACAGTAGATGTATTATTGTGTCTGTCTGTAAATATTTAACCGATAAACTCTTGAACTATTGATCACATAACACTGAAATTAGCAGGAAATAGTAATCATACACCAGGGATTGTTTATCTTCGTTTGGATGGATGAATAACGCGTACAGAAATATGTCAAGTTGAAATGAAAAATGTTCATTTCAACTTGACGACATATTTTTATTTCTTTCTGCGCATGCCCACATTCAATTCATTTCTCCTATCGTGTAATATTAAATCTTTCTTGTCTACCTTTTGATAGCTACATCAGTAGGAGACGCGATTGGAGCAACTTTGGCCTTCGGGACAAGATCAAAGTGTAGTATCTGTTCTTCAGATGCTGCACTTCTATTTCTTGTTCTCTTTCGGTGGAGGAGAAATCCTTCACGACTGAGACAATTTTTATTTTTGTACCTTTTCTCCACGTTAAAAAACGACCCTGGTGTCTAACTCTGTCCTGTGGGGAGGCATAGTAAATAGGTACAATTCTGGCTGATAGCACCTAAGTCATTTTTTTAAACTTTGGAAATCACAACTATATATTAGGTACAATATAGATAGAGGATTGACTCTGTAATAATGAATAAAATAGTAGATTTATGTGTCTGTCTGTCGAGATCAATGTCTCATATATATATATATATATATATATATGTGTGTGCGTGTGTGTGTGTGTGTGTGTTAAGCGATATTTTTTTGAATGAATTGAAGTAGTTATGTGAAAGTGCATTTTTACCTAAATGCGAGTGGGGAATAATTTTCCCTTTGACCAATTTGGTACCCCCTAAATAGGAAGCGGCATATATATTATTTTTAAATATATAGATGTGAGACACACACCTAGACAAATCGACACACACGTAAACACACACACACGCGCGTGCGCGCGCGTGCACATACACACGCACGCACGCACACACACACAGACACACACATATATATATATATATTGTTTTTAAAATATGATTGTCCACTGGCACGTGTTTCGTAGTCTACAACTCAAATAAATTGCTGATTGGGCGATTCCAATAGTTCCCCCAATTCCGATACAATAACCGATTCTTTATAAATCTCTCAAAATGTAAAAGCACATGTTAACGGTGCATATATTTTGTCAAACGTATTAACACTTTTTTAAATTTAGTTTTAATAGTAGTTTAAAATCAATAAATAGTTATTGTTTTATTATTATTATTATTTATTATTATCATTATTTATGATTGTTATCATTATTTTATTATTATTATTTATTATCATTATTCTTGTTATTATAATTTATTATTATTATTATTTTTGTTATTATTATTGTTATTATTATTATTTATTATTATTATTGTTATTATTATTATTTATTAGTAGTATTAGTATTTAGTATTATTATTATTTATTATTATTATTCATTATTGTTTATTATTATTTTATTATTATTATTATTGTTATTATTTATTATTATTATTATTATTTTTTTTTTATTATTATTGGTATTATTATTAGTTTTATTATTTTTATTATTATTATTATTTATTATTATTATCATTTTACCATTATTATTTTTTATTATTATTAGTTTTATTATTTTTATTATTATTATTATTTTTTTTTATTTTTATTTTTATTTTTATTATTACTATTATTATGTTTATTATTTTTATTATTATTTTTATTATCATCATCATCATCATTATCATCATTTTATCATTACTGCCAATAGTGAAAGAGTTTGTTTTAAACACAATCAAATAGAAAAAAGGAATCGGCTTTGGCATTTTTCTGATTCCCATACCTCTAAAAAGTTCCGATTTTCCGATTCCCGATGTCGATTCCAATTAATCATGAAACACTAATATGTGTGTGTGTGTGTGTGTGTGTGTGTGTGTGTGTTCGATTTATTGTTGTTGTTTTTTTAGAATTTTGAATCGTTGCTTATCTTTAGTGTTTCTTCTCCGTTTCTTAAAAAAATTACCTCAGTTTTTTTTTTTGTTTTGTTTTTTTTTGTTTTTTCATCGTCGCCCCTTCTTTTTGACGGAACGTATTTTTATTTATTTCTTATTTATAATTAAACATTTTATTTCAACATTTTTTTTTTTTTTTTACATATTTTAACCTGCATAAAATATATCCATGGGCACGTGGGTCTGGGTATAATCCATCATCAGCATGGATGACCGAACGAACAACAAGGATCGAACTCATGACTACACTATCAACAATTTAGCATTTTATCAATGGGAGATGACACGGTGTCAGATTGGATGCAGGATTTTTATTGCTTTTAACTGTAAGATTTATTTTTGTTATTTTTGCTTATTTTAGTAGTTAATTTTTGCTTCCTAGTCAGTCAAGACGATAGAGAGATTACCTCTCGTTCTTTTGTATTTTTTGCGGCGTCTGTTTCGCCGCTTAAGAAGCGAAAATTAAATACAAAAATAAGCAACGGTTCAAACTGCTTGTTCATAGTTTAGAAATAACAATAAATCGTGTATTTAAAGGCCATATATATATATTTATGTAGAAATATATTTTCTTATAATATATATCAATCCTTATTTAAGAAGCTCAATGTAATTACAGAACAATATAGAGAATAAATGACAAAAAGTTATATTCTAAAATTCGTGATGTTGACCATCTTATAATTTATTCCATTTTCGTGATTTTATGAAAATCGGTAGAGTAATTGCAATTGCTTTTTTCGGATTTATGTAATCATACCCATATTCCATTTATTTTCTTTTAAAGTTAATGAGTTCCTATTCTTCTGGTGACTCAGGGCGAAAAAGATTCAACATTCAAAATTTAACATAATAATTATATGAATGTCTGGGCGCTATAAAACAGGAGCTGTCAAGAATTATACATTTAATATGCGGAAAGAAATAAACGGTTACATGAACATCTTGGAATTTGGAATATAGATCTTTTGCCATTGATATATCAGAGGTTTGGCAAGGCCACAGGAGAGACAACTAAGCAGCAAAACTGAAGGTGGCCTGCAGGACACTTTATATATAAATGTAGTCAGATTTTAGCATAATAGGTTTGAAAATATAGCTTCTTTTTTTACTAATTGTCATGAAGTTTAAACCATAGAATAGTATCTTCAAAGTTCCTTTAAATGTTCATATAATTCGTCCAATAGAACCAAGGATATGAGCATTTCAATATTCAATTTTTCCTACCAGTAAATATAAATATACGAGGGGTGTGCAATAAGGAATGCCCCTGACCCACTTCCTATAGCAGTAGAGTAACGAAACTTGGCACAGTTATTATTCTTTCTCTACATAGGAACAACCCAGAGTTATGCATTGCTCCATTCGTTTGATGCAGCTCTGGAGACCGTTTTTTTTTTTTTTTTTTTTTTACACAGTGATCACCACTTATCAAGGCCCGGGGGCTAATCAGGGATAAGGGTTATTGCAAGTACATTACGTTAGTGTGGAGATTTGATGAAGTGTTTACTTTAGGGGGCGGTTCATTAGGAATTTGTTAACATTGGACTTGAAGACATCCAAGTTGTAGTCTGGTGGGAAGCAGGCAGACGGAACAGACTTCCACAGGCGTGCAGTTCTAAAAAAGAAGCTTTGTTCATGGAATCCGCGTTTTGATTTGGGCACAGATATAGAGTGGGAGAACTTTTTCACAGTGGATTCAGCTAGACGGGTGTTTTTCGTGAAAGATTGGCCAGGGGGGACCAGAGATTGGAGTTCAGACGAGCACCTGCCATGGAAATAACGATAAAACAAGGATAGACCGTTGTTGTAGAACACCCTAGGTTGGTCCTCCAACCACGACGTGACTTCAGAATTCAAGGCTGCATCATCTGGGAAATGCTCTCCTTTCAAAAATAACTTCATGGCTGGGAAGAGGTGAAAGTCAGAGGGTGCAAGCTCAGGAGAGTAAGGAGGATGGGGCGGAATTCATAACCACACACCCGTGCTTCTGATCTGGCGACATGCGAGTTGTGGACCGGAGCGTTGTCCTGCAGGAGGGGGGTACCTTTGCTGATCTTGCCCCGCCTCCCTTAATTTCCTCAAAGCTGAAGCATAATAGGCTCCTATAATTGTGGTAGCCTTTGCCAGGAAATCTGCCATCACTACTCCGTCCTGGTCCCAGAAGACTGTGAGCATGACCTTGCCAGCGGAGGGCTGCACCCTTGCCTCCTTTGGAGGTGGTGAGTCCAAGTGCTTCCACTGCATTGACTAGATTTTAGTCTCTGGATCATAGTGATGGACCCATATCCATATATCATCCAAAGCCTTTTTTGACACTTTCTTTACAGCCATAAAATGCTTCAATCATTGTCATTTGTTTTCCTAGTTTTGCATATGAATTATAAAATATTTGATATTCCCCCAAAACCTCTGGCCTTGATGGAGGAGAAATTAAAAATTGTTGCTATTGTTTAAAATGATCTGAAATTACAGCAAAGGGGAGACTTGATTCCAAATATTTCTCATACGTTATATTTCCTCTTTTTGATTTTCATACATAAAGTAAATTACACAGTGTATAATGATTATTTGATACTGAAGATATTAATAACCGTGCCTTATTTCAAAAAGAGCAATATTTGGAATCAAGTTTGAAATTTCTATTTCAGATCATTGGAAATCATAACAGCAAGTTTTGGTTCCCCTTCAATCAAGGCCAGAAGTTTTAGGGATATATATATATATATATATGTGTGTGTGTGTGTGTGTGTGTGTGTGTGTGTATTTATATATATATATATGTATATTTATATATATATATATATATATTTATATATATATATATATATATATATATATATATATTTATATATATATATATGTGTGTTGGTTAATTGAAATTCTTGTGTGCAGGGCGTTTGCTCAGTTGGTAGAGTGCTTGCCTTGCATGCAAGAGGCTCGGGTTTCGAATCCTGAGTTCGGATGTGTCTAACTGATGAGCCCAAATGAGGGCGAAACTCGAGTCTTGGACTTCTGGTTCTTTGACTGTCATGGCTCTTGTGGGCTGCGACGTTGTTTGGCTGTGGAATTTATTATATACAATCTCTCACATTCTGAAAATCCTATCATAAGTTGCTCGCTTGGTTAGTATTGCTGGATGGCATCGTCCTTTCGAGTTAAAACTCCTAATTGTGAGACATCAGCTTGGGGTTATTAGCTGGTTGGATGACCGCGTCCCTTGTTGAGATGAAGTAGGTTCATTCACAGTCGGATTTCGGCGCGGTTTGCTTGATGTGTGTTGGTTAATTGAAATTCTTGTGTGCAGGGCGTTTGCTCAGTTGGTAGAGTGCTTGCCTTGCATGCAAGAGGTTCGGGTTTCGAATCCTGAGTTCGGATGTGTCTAACTGATGAGCCCAAATGAGGGCGAAACTCGGGTTTTGGACTTCTGGTTCTTTGGCTGTCATGGCTCTTGTGGGCTGCGACGTTGTTTGGCTGTGGAATTTATTATATATATATATATATATATATATATATATATATATATAGATAGTGAATAAATGACAAAAAACTATATTCCAAAATTCATGATGTGGATCATCTTAGAATATATTCAATTTAAAATATTTAATTTAGTTGACATTTACAATTTTTGACAGTATATGTTTCGTAGCGCAAAATCAATCACTTAATCCTTATATCAATCATGAATCTATTATGCCCTTAACTTATCAGAAGAAATAGCCACCATCAATCCGTCGTTGATTGTTGCTATTAAATAGCAACATATATTATAACGTATATATATATATATATATATATATATATATATATATATATAATCAGAGCAACATCGGTACCGTCGGTTTAAAGTCCAAGTAAGGGGGCTATCGTTTTATCGCCGCATGAATGGGCGACAAACTATACGTCTCCTTGAATTTGAAATCGACGATACCAATGTTGTTTGGATTTTCTATAAAACAAACACACACATATAATTGTGTGTGGTGTAGTAGTAGTAGTAGTAGTAGTAGTAGTAGTAGTCAGGGGGGTGTAGCACTTAGTATGAGAAACACTTTAATATCTGACTAACCCGTTAGCATTTCGAAAATATCTACTCGACTCAATTAGTAAATTCTTTTCAGTGGGTAAAAGTATCATTCTGAACTATTTGATGCGTGCATAATTATGTTTGCATAATTTGTTCTGTCGAGCTGATAAGGGCAGCGTCGGCATCATGACTTCCCCCATTTTGCAAGACGTGTGCCTGCCTTGTCTAGGAAAACTCAAAAACAAATTGCAAGATATCAAGATACAAAGTAAACGTCTTGCGAAAAACTTGATCTCTTAACATGAACACCACGGCGCAACCGAAACGAATATAGAAATATCTATACGAAAGGAGGTACTTCATTTTGGTGTAATTTAAAGCATCCCAAACTTAACACGCAGAAATAGATAAAGAATAAGAATGTTGGGTATTCATTTACATTAAGTTTAGCGACGCATAGATAAACAAATTAAACAGATTCTCGAGATGCTAAAATTCACCGTATTTTGATACTGTTAACACGAAAAAGTGTCGGAAAATCTTGGGGGGGGGGAAATTTATTTCATTTATTAGTAGGTTGTCTACAGTAACCAATAAATAAAGCAAACGCAAAAACCAACAAGCAATAAAGACAGTAAGTTACATATGTTATGCATAATGCACCAATCATGTATAACAATAAAATGCATTAAGATATTTCTATAAAAAGAGAAAAGAATATGCGCTAATCACAAAATAAGAATCTAAATTTTCCGTGGCGTCTTGTTGTTGTTGTGCGAGGGGTGTTTATAAGTAATAACCCTGGCCCACATCTTATAGCAGTCGAACAACGAACCTTTATACAGTTATTAATTTTTCTCCACATTTTTTTTTTGTCGTTTCACTCCATTGTAGTGATGGGTTTCGATTCTCGGTGGTGGCATACGAGTCACTTTTTTTTCTTTTTTTTTTTTACTTTTGAAATCATTACTATACATTGGGTCCAATATAATATAATAATAAATACGAAATCTATATTAGTCAAATTATCATATTTCAGCATATTTTACGACCGGGCAATGCCGGACAACTGACTAGTGTAACTGTAATCTTAGCAGCTGAGCTTCACCTACGCCATATTAAGTCGTTAATGCTTGTGATACTTATGAAGCACTAGCAGAAAGACCCGACGTCGCCCGGGATTGAATGATGAACAACGAATATTTCACACTCATATTTTACTGTGATCGAAATCCGTGAAATCGCCCGGGGGGAAGCTTCACAAGCCTCCATGCAGTAATTTAGTCCAAAATATATGTTATTCTAAATTACAGTCTAGAGAACCTACTGTTTCTTTTATAAAATTATTTTATATAAACTTCTTTACAGTTAACGAAAAATCATTAAGATATTTGCGTGCGAAATTTAAACCTACGTCATGCAAAAAAAAAATAATTTAAAAAAAAACGTAAATTTTAAAGTCTTATAAAATTCTTTGCAGTTAATGAAAAAAATAAGAAATTTATGCGCGAAGTTTGAACCAACAGACCACGTCATGCAAAATAAAACACACTATCAACTTAACCACAGCAGAATTTTCACGGCCGGTTGTTCTATCATTGTTGCTAAGCGACAATATGAAAAAAATGGTTTTACCGATGATAGATAAATTAAAATAACGGTATCGATTATCGATTATCAGTAATTATCAGGGGGGGGGTATTCTGAAACAAAATTTAACTAAACTCACTCGCAGACTTATACACTAAAGTTCCGTAAATTTTAAAGAATCTGTTTAGCCGTTTTGGAGTCTATAAGGAACGAACTCACGCATAGAAACAAAGTTACATTTATATAATTGTAGTGATTACTTTCTTAGATTTTAACACCAAACGATTATTCGAAAAAGTGACAAAAAAACAATGTTTATATATATATATATATATATATATATATATATATATATATATATATATATATATATATATTTATGAAAGGCTATATGCTTGTCTCTGTCTCCATATGTTCAAACTCTATCTATTCCGAAACTAAAAGCCACAGTTGGATTTTTTACGGGCCGTACTTTTATGGATCTTTAGCCGGTTAAAATAGTTTTAAGGTGTCAAAAAGAGGTCAAAACTGAAAAAAATCGTTATACATTTTGTAAATTTATCTTAGTTTATTTTTAATCAGTTTTAATCAGTTTACACACATGTCCAGTTGATACAATGGGAACGTCACCAGCTTTGAATGCTACAGTTTTGTTTTCGGTTTCGATTCTAGCTGATGGCACCCAATTTTTAAAAAAAATTTTATTATTTTTTTTTTTTTTTGCTCGTTTTTACGTTGATATCATAACTCTATAATAATATATACGAAATCTGGACAAATTAAAATATCATATTTAAGATTATTTTACGACTGGGCAAAGCCGTGCATCCCCACCCCCACTAGTGTTAATAAAATATAGCAAATTAAAATACAATCACAATATTAAATCCATTGTAATGCATGTCGATGTCTTTGTAAATGCGTCTGTCCTTTTCAGATTTGTTAATTGTTGTATAAAAAGCAGTTACTTTATGCCTGTCCGAAATCTGAAATGAAGGAGGAAGTCTGTAAGTCTGTTAAAATAAATCTTTTGAAGCATTAAAAAAAACAGTTTTTTTCTTTTAAATATAATAGGGTGAGAGTCCTATTTTCCCCTGTGATAGTTAATACTTATACTATTAGTATTTTAATTTAATAAGAAAAAAAATAAAGTTAATTTGGATGTTATTTTTTATTTTCAAATTTTAAGGTGAAAATAAATACCTTTAAAATGAATTATAATGTAAATGTTTTTGTTTTTTTTATCTTTGTTTTTGTTTTTTTGCGTATAAACAAAAACAAACACGAAACAATATCCTTTTATTAAACTGTTTGAGGAAAGCACAGCCTATTATTTCGAAGACTTTCCGTAACAATCGTGACAAACTAAAATCATCAACATCACCAACAACAACAAACACAACAAAAAATCCCGTCCCGTATTTTGTAGAATTACATTTTTTACCTAGGCATCACCACTTATCAAGGCCCAGAGACCACTCGAGAAAAATGTTAAGAGTGTACAATAGTCAATTGGACAATATAGTAATCGTTAGTAATAGAAATTCGGTAAATTTGTGGAACAAGTGGAACAGCTCATCAAGAACTTGTTTACGTTGGACTTGAAAACAATCAGATTGTAGTCAATTGGAAAGCAGGAAAACGGAAGACAGTTCCACAGGCGCGCAGTTCTAAGAAAGAAACTTTGTTCATGGAATCTACGTTTAGGTTTAGGCACAGATAAATGTTAAATATTTTATTTTTATTATTCTCAGATTGCTATGGGAAAAGAAATACCTATAAAAAAAATGCAAATATGTGTTTTGATTACAATTTGAAAAAACAGGTGACGTGTTAGGTGCACGTACAGAAGTCATACCCGTAGCAATAACAACCATACTAAAATTACCCCCTACCAATAAAAAGTGCAACAATAATAACAATTAAAACCTGTCCAATATTCTGCAGAAGCACCAATAAAAAAAATTATGAGCCGTGATATATGTGGATATATTTTCAAAATTTATTTCAATGTTTACGTAAAAATTAAAAGGAAAATTCGTTTGAATAACTGTTATGCTGTTGGGGCAAATAAATACCGTGATCTAATCCCGGTTTGTGCGCGTCGGGATAAATTCAATTGTTACGTTAGGTTTTTTTATATAATTGATAGTTGAAAGCAAACACGTTAACAGTAATCGGTGTATGATCTGCTTATGTACGAATGCCAAGAAGTAATACAGAATCCTGTTTCAACGTTGGATGTAACGAAGCTTATTTAAAGAGAAAAAAAGGTAAATTTATGTTGTAGTGGTCCTCCATACCTATGAATGGCGGAAAGCGTACGGAGAAAATCTATCCGTGTATAAATATGTTGTATGTATTATTGTGTATCTGCGTTTTCGATGAGTAAGCAAAATGATTTATGGGAATTATAGTTCTATATTTAAGAAAAAAAACTAAAAAAAAAAGGGGGGGAATAAGAGATATAATACCATATGTCAGGAGATATTTTTGTTTGGTTTGACTATGTGAAAGCGACACTGCGAATGTTTCTGTCCGTGTTTCAAAATACGAACTCTTAATCCGAAGAGCGACTGTTTAATGTGTATTAGCAATTGATGATTGTCGGCTATTCCACTATTCTGTTAAACCAGGAATGGAAGGGAGCTTTTATTATTTCAAGTTTTTAGTGAAACGTAATATGTACAAACTGAATGCATTAAAGAAGACGAATAATTTACCGGTCCTATGTGGCACTGTTGGATGTTACGTGTATAAACAATACCCCCCTTTAGGTGTAACTTTCCTAGTAGAGGTACACTCCCCCTACTTACCTCCCTTGGCCGGCATAACTCACCTTGGTGTGGGGTGTCTATAAGATAGCCATTATGGAGAATAAACTACGATATGAATCTTGTCCCTAGTATCCGTGTTTGTGGTCCTTATTATATGCATGTCTACACACATAACATGGTGGCAGATTGTGGTAAAAACCGAAACACGTCTCCTAAACTATAAAAACAACTGCCGGTCGTCATAAAACTGAGTAAGCTGTTTTTTTATTTTTTATTTTTTTTTTTGGTCTTCTCTGCTATGTTCGACGTCTGTACGGACGGTGACGGTGTCTGGTCTGTTTACTGTTAATTTCTTGTGCTTACTAGCATCACTTTGTCGCTGTGACTATTTATCTGTCCTGTTTACACCATCAAGATGTTTATTGATGACACGACGACTACTACTACTACTGTCACTAATCTCTCTACTGATATGGCTGGTCTACACATGGGGGCTCCTGAAAGACTCGTATTCGGCGGGAATAAGGCTGATTTATGGAACTTGTTTTTCAAAAGATGGTCCAACTATGCACTCCTAACCCGACTTGACCGAAAACCGAGAGAAATACAAGTGGCAGTGCTAGAAAACTGTTTATACGATGAAGCTATGAGGATATACCAGAGTATACAGTTCGACACCCAAGATACAGACCGCACTGTACAAGATATACTACAGGCTTTAAATGAATATGCTGTAGGAATAACGAATGAAACTTACGAGAGGTTTGTTTTTCGTCAGAGGAAGCAGGAGGAAGGTGAAGCTTTTGATGTTTTCTATAACGACTTAAGACTCCTGTCACGAAGCTGTAATTTTTGCTTCAAATGCTATGAGTCGATGCTCAGAGACCAGCTTGTGGAAGGCATCCGGAATCAAAACACAAAGCAGGACCTTCTAAAACTCCAAAACCTTACCCTGCAGAAAAGTGTAGACATTCGCAGGGCAGCTGAAAAGGCCTCTATACAAAGTCAAAATATGGGAACAGAGGATGCTACTGCCCGGATAATGAGAGTCAGTGAAACCAGTAAAGCTTGGGAACCAGCTCAAAAGAAGAAATGCTCCTTCTGTGGTTATTTGCATGCAGCAAGCGCAGCAGATATCCAGCTTTTGGTAAACGATGTAACGCATGTATGGAGAAAGGCCATTTTGAGTCAAGGTGCCCCAACAAGTCCAGTAAAGCTATGGGACAATGGAGCAACACATCAAAGAATAAAAAGTACAGTAGGCCACGACCACATGTGCACCATGTCGACACTTCATCAGAGGATGATGAGGGAGAATATACCCACTGGGTGAATGCAGTGAAGTCAAATAAGAAGCATAGGAAAGATGCCAAGTGTCTCATGCTCCTCGACAACCAGGAAATTGTCTTCCAGATTGACACAGGGGCAACCATCAACACACTTCCTGCAAAGTTTGCAAATGAATTAACACCATACAATGGGGTTCTGACAATGTGGAACAAATCTCTTTTGAAACCACTCGGAATATGTCACAAAAATGTTAAAAACCCTAAGACGAACAAAATATATTCAGTGGAGTTTGTCGTATTCAGAGACGAATACGACTGTCAACCTTTATTGGGCCTACCTACAAGTACGCATATGGGCCTGGTTGAAATAAAACAGCAGAATTTCCACCGTGTTGCAGCAGTCAGCATAGACAATAACTATCAAGAAGTGTTTGATGGAAAATTGGGAAAGCTACCAGGAGTTACAACCCTACAACTTAAGCCAGATGCTATTCCAGCTATAATGCCGAACAGGAGGACACCTGTGGCGGTACGACCAGAACTAAAGAAGGAACTAGACAGACTGACAAAAATGGGAGTCATCGAGCCAGTATATAAACCTACTCCATGGGTTAGCCAACTAGTCCTCACAAGGAAGAAGAATGGAGCCTTAAGAATATGCCTGGACCCGCATGAGCTCAACAAAGCACTCATGCGGGAACACTACATCATGCCTATCCTCGAGGATACCCTCCACGATATGAGGGATACAAAGATATTCAGCAAGGCGGATCTATCTTCAGGATATTGGCATGTCGAACTTGATGAAGCCTCCAGCAATTTGACCACATTCCAAACATGTTTCGGCCGATACCGTTGGCGTCGACTACCTTTTGGTCTAAACTCGGCAGCCGAAATATTTCAAAGGAAGCTGGTAGAGCAATTCCAGGACATGAAAGGAGTCATTATCATTGCTGATGACCTAGTGGTTTATGGAACTAACCAGGAGGAACATGACAGACGACTTCATAGCCTTCTAAAAAAAATGCCAGACAATAGGGATAAAATTAAACCCTGAAAAGTTAAAAATAGGCCTAGACGCTATCGTTTTCATGGGGCATCGCATAACCAAGGAAGGTATAATGGCTGACCCAGAAAAAATCAGGGCCATTACTGGCATGCCAGCATCAGAAACTATTGGAGACCTACGTAGATTTCTTGGCATGGTAAACTATGTTGGGAAATTTATCCCCAACCTGACGACAATCTTAAAGCTCCTCCAAGACCTAACAAAGACAGTCAAAGAGATGATATGCAAAGCACCAGTGCTCTCTTACTACAACCCACTTAAAGAACTCACGCTTGAGAATGATGCATGTGAGTATGGGTTGGGAGCAGCCCTGATCCAAGAAGGGCAACCAGTTGACTATGCAAGCCGTTCCCTATCGAACACCGAAGGAAGATACGCCCAAATTGAAAAAGAGATGCTTGCAGTGGTATATGGTCTGGAAAAATTTCACCATTACCCGCATGGAAGGAAAGTGAATGTCCTCACTGACCATAAACCACTTGTGGCGATCTGCCAGAAGCCACTAGCGAAAGCACCTAAACGACTCCAAAACTTGCTGCTACGGGCTCAACAGTATGATTTCTCTATCAGATACAAGCCAGGGAAAGAAATCCCATTAGCAGACACTCTCTGACGTGCGCCCATAGACGAACCAAAATCAGAAGAGCTCATGACTGTAAATAATTTGACGATGCATCCCATCAAAGACCGCAGACTTTCTGATATCAGATTCAAGACACTGGAGGATCTTATCATGAAGATATTAGCCGGGGTTATTGCGACAGGCTGGCCCAGTGACAAAAAACTGTTGCCCGACTCAGTAAAACTTTTTTTGACTACAGGGACGAGTTGACAGTACAAGATGGACTAATACTAAGAGGACAAAGAATAGTCGTACCTCAATCTATGAGAGCGGAAATGAAACAAAAATGTCATGCGGGCCACCTAGGCATAAACTCTTGTCTCAGAAGAGCGAGAGAACTATTGTTTTGGCCAGGTATGTCCGCTAAAATACGCCATAGCTATGTGTATTGCGTTGCCCGGGTGTTTGCAGGTGTGTGTGTGTTGGGGGGGTAGATCAAACGATCGAAGAAAAACTAGCCAAACGTGTGCGTAGTTTCCCCGAGTTCAAAAGATTTATCTGAAGATAATTATTACATTGGCCGAAACTTTGAATATAACGACCAAGATGAGAACAATTAAAATTTGATAGCGATCTTCATCTAAAAAAAAAAAAAGTGCGCTTTTTTTTTTCTTTTTGTATAGGAACTCTTTTCACTGGCTTTCTTTTTCCAAAAATAATGGAAAGTTTCGATGTGTGTGTTTTAAGGGGGATTCGATTTGGTTTTTTTTTTTTTTAGTGGGGGGCGGAGGCTTTTTTTGTTTCTAAAAGTGTGCCTGAAGTTTGAATTCGATGCGGTCAAAATTTCTATAGCCATTTCAAGAATATTACAAACAAATAGATGATTTTTTTTTCAGTTTATTCGTAAGTGTTTGTTTTTTTGTTTTGTTTTTTTTTTTTTTGCTGTTGTTGAATATTAAAAAAAATATGTTTCGGTCTGCACGAAAAATATTTTTTCAAGCTAGAAACTTATTGAGATTACCAAATTTCGAAGTATCTAGGGGGAGATAACTGTAAGTCTTAAAAAAAGTCCATGTCGAAAATAATTTCAAATAAATTAAATTAAATATATTATCAATTAAATTGTTATTTAAAGTTTATTAAATAACAATTTTAAATAGAACACTTAGGACAGGACATTAACCGCTATTTAGTCAAATCGATTTTCCTTAATGCAATACGCAAATGAGGTTGCCTCTTAATTGTATATTTTGCACGAATCATACTATATATAGAAACTAGCGGGGGTACCCGGCGTTGCCCGAGTGTTTGTTTCCGGGACGGAGGGGGAAGTTTTAAAAAATGTTATGGTAGGTAAGTAGGAAGGATCAAACCCGGAGTCATGAGTAAAAGTAGGAAAATAAAGTGTGAAAAAAAAACATCTGCAACGTTAACAGTTCGGCCACCAAGAAAAGTCCATTCCAGTTGTTTAGGAAAAAAAAAACGACTACAGTAGGTCGGCGCGAACGTGAAAATATAATGTGAATTGTACAGCACGCTAACCACTACGCCACAGAGCACTGCAGCTTAGTTTAGTGATTTTAAATAACTTCACATGAAAGAACTACGAAGCCAAACCGGTGTTCTCTTCTCAACTGTTCCTTGTGAACGATCCCCAAACGGTGTTAAGTGGTGGCAGGGGGAGGAGGAATTTATTAGAGAGAAAATATTTTACCACTTCCATTGATCTTAACCGATTTTGGCCGTGACTTCTCAGCAGAAAAAGTATAGAAATCTAAGATTATCGAGGAATTTGAGAAATAATAAGCCTATAACACACCTCAGATATTGTTCTCTCGTTTGTGCATATTATATTTGCATGAAATATCTTGATTTTTAATCCTATTAAGGTCAAAATCCGACGGGAAAAAATGAGTTCATTTTATTTATATAGAAGAATAGAATAGAAGATAGATAGAAGATAGAAGAAGAGATAAATGAAAGAGTAAAGTAGTGAACCTTTTATATACATTAATCAAAGTGTGAACAAACAAACAAACAGACAGGAATACGAATTTAAATATATACATATGCATATATATATATGAAAGGTTGTGAGATTGAATCTACGCAGAGTGCGCGATTATAAAGAAAATTCCGAACAAAGAGTGTAATATGTATTTATGTGCATCAGATATAATCAAAACGATATCGATACTGTCGGTTTCAAATTCAAACAAAGGGAACCTATAAGTTGTTTCCCTTACCGGACTCTCTTCGGTCTCTAGCTTGATAAAAGAGACTACTTATGATCTTCTGTAATATATATATATATATATATATATATATATATATATATATATATATATCTACTAGAGGTTTTTATTTACTTAATGATTATTTCAAAGTTATTAGGAAAACTACATTTTGTGTTAATGACCGTTATCAAATTCATATAAGAATGATCTATTAAGAACATTTTGGTTTACTGATGTGTAACCACTATTCAATGCTCAAATATATATATATATGTGTGTGTGTGTGTGTGTGTGTGTGTGTGTGTGTGTGTGTTCCTGGATATGACCTTAAACTGTATCCAGTGGTGAGGCCCCAGCTTGCGGGCTTTGGGGAGTGTAGAGTCACCCTTTAATTGTCATTGCTCCCAGGTCCACTCTGACCCGGAGTGGTAGTACTTGTTAGGGTCCCAACTATGGGTTAAATAGAAACCGACTTGAAAACAACAAATATATTTTATTGAAAAATTTTTCTTCAAAATCTTTGGATTCGGCATTAAATAACCTGAAAAGGGTTGATATGCCGTAAAACAAAACCAACCAACCAATATGTGTGTGTGTGTGTGTGTGTGTGTGTGTGTGTGTGTGTGTGTGTGTGTGTGTGTGTGTGTGATAGAGGTATTTATTTTCTTAAAGATTATTTCAAAGTTTAAGGATATAATATTCGAACTTCTTTTTATCATTAATTTCAGTTTTTATGGAGTTGCCAAGATGCCATATTGATTAATCCTCTCAGTGTCATTATTGGGACATCGTTTGTACACGACTGCAACCATCCATATCCAAATAGGATTATTGTCGAAACCATAATCTTTTGATGAGGTTAGTAGAGTAATACACACTTCATATCAACTTTAGTTATTAAGGGTCACTTGGGTCTGCCGTCCACCATCCAACTTTTTATTCTGAACCTTGTGACCTTTTTAGGTTTTATGGTTTGATCATACCCTGCCCCCCTCACTCTCTCGAGGTTTGGAATTACTTGACAGAGTAAAATCAACATCGGTTTCCTGTAGTGTGGGAAGATATACGGAAAATTCGTTTCTATTTTATATATAAAGGTTTGTTTTCTTTTTAATTTGGAAGTCACTACTTATCAAGGCCTAAAGTCCACTCGGGGATATGGGTTAATGGATGTAAGGTGGTAGTGTAGTAATCGTTAATGGTGTAAATTTGTTAGAATTTGATTATTTATGGGAATGGCTCAACAAGAACTTGTTTACATTGGATTTGAAGGCTACTATGTTGTATTCAACTGGGAAGAAATCCAGCACAACAGTGTTCCACAGGCGACAGTTTTGGGAAATAGACTTTGTTCATGGAATCTGCGATTAGATTTAGGCACAGTTAGAGAGTGTGGGAAATCGCATATAGTGGTTGTGGCTAGTTGAGTGGTTTTGTGAAAGTTTGGCAAGGGGAATCGTAGATTGAAGTTTAGTCGAGCACTTGTCATGAAAATAACGAGAGACAGATATCTTACTACTATTATATATATACTAGCAGGGGTGCCCGGCGTTGCTCGGGTGTTTGGAGGTGTATGCTGTGCAAAAAAAAGCAAAAAAACAAAAAAAAATGGTTAATTTTTTAAAACTTTGACCCCTATTATGACCCCTTAAAATTTATATATGTGTAGGGGGTGTAAAGGAATGTGTCCGTAGTTTTATAAGGTTTACAGATAAAGGTATGGAAAAGGATAAAGGAAATATGTGGGCGAAAATCTCGTGTTTGATGGAAGGAAAATGGTCTGACTGACCGAAATATCTTTATGTTAGAGATATATGCAGAAATGCACATCCGAATGCAGAAACGTGTTGACCCTTGAAGCTGAGGATGCTATGCAGCCGGAAAATTGAATTCCTCCGTGCAGAAAAAAAAATGAACCGGTCAACATTTATCGGTGCCTATCCAACGTTTCCGAAGTCGATGGAGTTAATGTCAGCGCAGTTAGTCGGTGTGTTCGTCGATTTCAGAGTAGCGACAGAGATCTGAGTGACCAAGAGCGCTACGGACGCCCATGCCCAACCACCACTCCCGTCGTTAGCAAACGTGTATTAAGAATGGTGGTGACTATGTAGAAAATACACTCTGAAGCAGAGATAGTCGCTCGTTTTAATAGTAACACTCGCGTCTTCGTAGCTCCTCAACATTTATTCTGAGTTAGGAAAAATAAGATGCATTACTTTTGGAACGACGCTAAGGGTGAATGTTCTGACGAACTACAAGCACTGGTACCCCCTCAACGTAAATACCTCCGTCAAACCCGGCAAGCAGTTAAATCCCACCCCTACACAGTAGAGATCCCTAGATGTAAGAAAGCCTTCTATTGCAATAGTTTCTTCCCCAGAGCTGCTAGACTTTGGAACCATCTTCCGGGATTCTGCTTTCCCAACTGTACTGACATTCAGAAGTTCAAGTATAATGTGAACAGACATCTTGCTACTCATCTCCCTTCATAATATCCCTGCTACTTATGTCCCCGATAGTAGACCCCTACTCAAAGTGGCGTTGTGCCTTGTTTGGGGTGAAAATTAAATTTAAAAATAATCTTTGCACCACACATACGCATAAAATTTCTGCATTTTGATAGAGCATTGTATGAAGAATATTTTATTTTTATTTTTATCATTTTCTTATATACTAGCAGGCCGTCCGGCGTTGCTCGGTCTTAAAATACGCATAAATATTATATTTTAATTCATACAGAAATTAAGACATGTGCATGCGAGTATTATTTTTTTTTCTAAAAAGTTCACTTGCTATGAGTAAAAAAAAAAAAAAAATTTAAACTCGAGCTGGGATCGAAACCAAAAGCTATAGACAGTGATTCAAGTACGGTAAGTAGTATTAGGGCAGCTTGACACGATCTTTAAAAAATGTTTTCAAACCCACTCATTCTTAACATAAGGAGTCTGTCATGTGAGCGATTCACGCATTTGCGTTAGTGAAACGGTTAGAAAACAGATAAACATTCCACGACCTCCAAGTACCAATATTAAAATCTTTTACCCCCTTAGCAGCTCCTTTTTCGGATAAAAACTGATTAAAAAGTTTTCCACGTGGCTGGATATCCTATATACCAAATTTCAAGTCTGTGGATCAATAATTCGTTGAGTATATAGGTTGAGAAGTGTCCTCACATACATATATATATATATATGTGTGTGTGTGTGTGTGTGTGTGTGTGTGTGTGTGTGTGTGCGTGTGTGTGTGTGTGTGTGTGTGGTTATCCATATATAGTACTGTTTCGCTGTATCACGGCTCATCAGTACGGCTAGACCAGCAATACCTGAAGCCAGGATTGAAATTCGACCGTCGGACGATTAATTTAAATCATAATCAGGAATCGGTAAAATCAGAACTTTTGGGGTATCGAAATCGATATCTGAGTCGAAAAAATAATTGTCTATTTTCCGATACCAAAAACGTTTACTCCGGCTGTTGTCGCTGAGAAAATTAAGCCGAGCGTCGCCGATGAAAGCATAACAAGAAAAGAAAACCTACCTTAAATTTTAAATTTTATTAACTGTAAACAAAAATTTGATAATCATATTTTTGTTTTGTTTTGTTTTGTTTTGTTTTTGCTATATATATATATATATATATATATATTTGGTTCTCATGCAGAGAATGATCCGTGCTGAAATAATGTTATTATTTTAAAAAGCCATTCTTAACATGGGGAGGGGAGGGTGTTTTGTAACTATTCTGTACTTTAACCTTACAATTAAATTAAAAAAAAACATATCATAAAACTTTAATTAAACGTGGGCATACGATTTAAATAATACCGCGGATCACTCTCTGCATTAGCACCATATATTTTTTAGATAAATAATGTTAAAGATTTTTTGGTCAATGTCAAGTTTCTTTCCAACTCCTCAAAAAACTTTAAAATGACGACTTTTATAGGTTTTTGGTGGTTTTTCTTTTTTCTTATTTATTTTTTTTTCACAAGGTGTTCACCACTTATCAAGGCCCGGAAGCCACTCGGGATAAGGGTTATTGCTTGTACAGTACGTTAATGTGGAGATTTGATAAAGTGTCCACTTAAGGGGGTGATTCATCAGGAATTTGTTTATGTTGGACTTGAAGACATCCAGGTTGTAGTCAGGTGGGAAACAGGCAACCGGAACAGAGTTCCACAGGCGTGCGCTTCTAAGAAAGAAGCTTTATTCATGGAATCTACGTTTTGGCTTTGGCACAGATAAAGAGTGGGGGAAATTTTTGACAGTGGTTTCAGCTAGACGGGTGTTTATCGTGAAAGATCGTCGAGGGATTGGAGCTCAGACGAGCACCTGCCATGGAAGTAACGATAAAACAAAAGCTCGCAACGTCTCTCCTGTGGTGCTGAAAACGAATATCACATTTAAATTTGGGGCATGATATGAAGAAATTACTTTTTCAAAAAGTGGGGGATCACTGTCCTATATAAATTTAACGTAAAATGAGTACCCACTTTCTGGCCACCTAATAATTCTTCATATCATAAAACAAATTTAACTGTGATTTTCGTTTTTAGCCCCCCCCCCCGCGAAAACCAGCACTTTTTTTTTTCTTTTTTCACTAAGAGATTCGTTCATTTTTTTATAAGTTAGGACGCTCAAAATGCGGTCAGTAAGCTTACATGAGCGTTTTTTTAGGTGAGTATTGAATTATAGAACTTTTATAGTTTTTAACAGGTGCTTCTGTAGTTGAATTAACTGTTTTTCTGTAAGTAACGTGCCACATTAACCATTAACCAATTAAAACAGAATCATTTAATATTTCACATAAATTCTGTTTATATTAGGTGGCTCCACAGCCCCCTAATGTAAACAGAATTTTTGTGAAATATTTAACTGCTGTTAACAACTATATAAGTTGTATAATGAAAAAAAGAAAAAAAGTATGTTTTTGAAACTTACTGACAGCATAATTAGCGTCCTAAATTATGAGATGAAAAAATGAACGAATCTTAGTAAAAAAAAAAAAAAAAAACTGCGCTGGTTTTCGAAGATGCTGAAAACGAATATCAGTTAAATTTGTTTTGATATCAAGAAATTACTACGTGGGCAGAAGGTGGGTGCTCATATTACGTTAAATTTATATAGGAAAATGACTCCCACTTTTTGAAAAAAATTCTTTATATCATGAAAACTACTTATCTGTCCCAAATTTAAATGTGATATGCGTTTTCAACACCACTGAAAACCTTTAAATATTTTTTGAGGAGTTGGAAAAATGTTTTTTTGAGGAGGTGGAAAGGAACTTGACATTGGCCGATTTTTTTGTTCGAGGAAAGGTTCAAACGTACGTCAAATAAACAATTTATTTTGTAAAGTTTTTTTTTTTTTTCAAGAAAAATTTTTAAAAAATTATTTTTGTTTTTTAGGGTGTTATTTTTATTTATTTTTTTTTTCTCAAACAAAAACCCTGAAAACTACAAAACTTGAAACAAAACTGTGTGGGATAGATATTTTTTCTTTTTTTTTTTTTTTCATATTAAAACAGATATTGTTGTTGTTTCCTCAGGCCGCTGTTTTATTTATGATGTATGTGCGTAAATCGTATTCCGCATTCGCGCTGGAGGTTTTTCTGTGTTGCTCGCTCAAACGCCCACAATGGCAATTGTAGGCCTAGACTTGGCAAAAAAAAGGCACAAGTCCGGATAATGTAAAGGTTCGGGTTGTGGTAGCCTCACACCTCCAGGCATAGCCATCACTTACCTTTCATTATCCACATGATGCACAAGTTTTCGTTCGTGCCAGTAATTTTTTTTTTCTTGACAAAAATCGAGGACTCCAGTTGATGTTTCCAGTTGCTCACTTAAGGCTGTAAAATTCATGTTTTTTTGGGGGGGGGGTCTGACGTTAAAGTACGAAATGGTGTGCTTTTTTTTTTACTAATTTATTTTATTTTCTTCCTCTTCCAAATTGTCGTCTGCTGCTTGGAATTTTCAACCTGCGCGAACGCGCGTCGCGTTGAAAACCATCGCGCTACATTGTCATTGGTTCAGCATTATGTTTCGTCAAACGGCTTAATTTTCTCGGCGGCGCTCGGCTTACTCCGGCTGTTCACGTCATGTTCCGGAGAAAGCCGGGCGTGCGCTGAGTTACGTCTGGATCACTCTCTGCATGAGTACAAACCTTTTTTATTTGTTATTGTGGAGTTATCCGTTTTTTTTTTTACTGTATTTTGTAGTTTTACGCCGATATAATTCATCGTTCTGTTTATAATTGTTTATTTTTGATTTTAAAAAATTTAAGCCATTGAACTGTAAGTGTTTTGTTTGCCATACTTATAGGTAAATGTGCACTGAACAGATAGCATAATACTTAAAGTTAAATTCAAATTTTGATATATCTTTTAATTTAAACGCGAAAAAAAACAATTGGGACGCTGAAAACGTACACAGTAAAACAATACGTCGTAAAATGCTCTTATGGTTGTGAATGGGTTAAAGCAGATTTATTTGTAAGAAAATTGCGTTAAAATAACTTAAACGTAGTACGGAAATGAACGATGTAAAAAAAATGCAGGAAGTATTAACAATTTTTTATTTGGATAATTTAAACGCGACAAAAAAAACAATTGGAACGCTAAAAACGTACACAGTAAAACAATACGTTGTCAACGGGTTAAAGTTGATTTATTTGTAAGAAAATTATGACAATATAGTTGAAATACATACTAGTTGCAAAACATCCCTAACTCTAACCCTAATCCTAACTCTAACACTAACCCTTCCCATGTTAAATAATAATTTCTAGATAATAGCGTTAATATTTTAGTGCGCAGGTCAAATTCTGCAAAAGTAGCGATTTATGTTTATGTGTTTACGCTGTTATGGGTTTATGCTTATGTAAGCATACGCAACCGGAAGTCGTAAACCGGATGTTGGCTTACAATACCCATTACAAGGTCATTTGAGTTTTATAATTATATAGATTTAATATCAAATATAATTTTTTTTACCATATAGGATATCACATACATCGCTATGGTATAGTTATTACCATAAATCGGTATTTTTTTAGTTTACCGACCCCTCGGCATTCACCTTTGAATTGTCGACTTTTCTAGGTTGGGGGGGGGACGCTGAGGACGAATATTGCGTTTATTTCTTGCGCAAACGAGTAGTTATTAATAGTTGAATATATTTAGTATCCAACGTAATCACTACAGTTTGGCAAGCAAGATGGTCGCCCGTGCATTTACTAAAAAACACCAAAAAAGAGCCAAACGAGCCAAAAAAATGACACCAGGCCTCCTTTCACTTTCTCATGATTGGACAAATAATTATTTTTATGATATAAAAAAGACATTTATTTTCGTTTTTTGAAACAAACCGATTTTTTTCTTCTGACACAACAAACCCGTCGCAAATTTATTGTTTTCAAGGTATGAACTCCTGGATCCTGGGACTTTTTGAAGAAATGTTAGTTTCAATAAAGTGAGGGATCACTTTTCTATGATAATTTAACCTAACATGAGCACCCACACGTTGACCCCCCCCTCCTCAAAAAAAGCATTTTGTTTATATTGGGACGGGAGGTGTCGGCGGCGGCCGGGAGGGATATTGGGGCGTTGTTATAATTGTACTATCTAGAAATGTTTCCTATGAAGGTGTGTTTTGCAATGAACATAAATAAAAGACAATGTCAGACGTTTAAAACCATTGGCGTAGACCTGACATCAGACTGCTTCAGTCACAGTATGTTCTACATCTCCATCAGGACAGGAGGTTGAGAAAAACTCTACATTCTGGCTCCAAATCAAAGAAGTAGAAATGTAGTTTACCAGGAGGTTCTTCAATGCAAAGTTCTACAAAAGGATATGATGAAGAACTGATATGATCTGATTGTGGTATGCTTTTAGTATTCAATGTGTTAGATAAGATTTAAGCGTCGAGTTAAAATTTACTTCCCTCTTACAACATCCACTTGCTGGAAAGGTGCCTACAAATCGCGTACCTAAGTGTGTAGAAAAGTCCCGTGCTAGTATATATATATATATATATATATATATATATATATATATATATATATATATATAGAGAGAGAGAGAGAGAGAGAGAGAGAGAGAGAGAGATTTTGTTATTGTTGTTTTTTTTTTCAAGCGATACATACGGTTAATATTGGCTCCGCCTCGGAGCTCATTTTTTTATTTACTTAGAAAGTCGCCCTTTTTAATTTGGACGTATATAACATTTTTATTTATTTATTTATCCTGGCAAAAACCCAGGTACATAAAGTACATTTGCGTGAAATTTTAATCGGCCTAGTAATTTCGGAGTCTATATAGAACGAACTTACGCATGCCCCTCACACACAGAGAGACAAATTGCCTTCTATTAGCAGACTCGCGTTACCAGGGTGTCTAGAGGTGTAGTAAGGAACCCCGGGGTGGGGGAATAAAAAAAAATGGTAGTAGTTGGGGGGATTTAAACAACAGTGGGCAGTTCGGGTGGAGTGAGGTGTTTAAATAAAGGTGGTAGTAGGAAGGCAGGCTCGAACCCGTAACCTGAAGGAAGAAAATAAAACGTAGCGTCGTAGCAAATGGTTCTATCCCGCAACCGAAAGTAGCAAGCGTTGAATTTAAGTGTATTCAATCGAAAGGATACAATGACTCGCTAAAATATCGGCGAAAAAAGCGACCTCTTCTTGTACAAAATGGCCGAATTGAGGATGAAGGAATGAATGTTTACAGCCAATTTTTCGATATTTGTCGTCCGAAGGACGAGCTTGAAAAAAGGATTCGTCGCGTGTGTCGAAAGGTTTTGCGAGACATACAAACACACACACACATACAAATTTTGCCTTTTATATATTAGACTAGCGGGGGGGTACCCGGCGATGCCCGGGTGTTTGGAGGTGTGTGTGGTGTTGAATAAAAAAGAACTGGGGGGGGATCAAACCCGAAGCCCTGAGGCGAAATTTGAAAATAAAATCGGCCAGCCAGAATGAGTTAGTGACAGATGTTTGAATTTATTTAAGAACCAAATTGACAGGTGCACGGCCAGAAGTCGTCGAGCGTTACAACGACGACGTAGGTTTGTTTTTTATAAGCGGAGTAAAAAAAAGAAAACAATGTTAACACTTAAACGGGAAAAAAACACGAAAAAAACTAACGTAAGGAAAACGAACGATGAAAACAGAAAACGAACACGTGAAAAATGGCTTAAATAAGTTAAGCGATATTAAAATTTAAAAAATCGAAAAAAAAAACATCTCACACCACGATTCGAACCCAAAACGTTTAGATAATGATGAAAGGCCTTAACCAACTGAGCTAACGCGATGTTCACGAAATTTGTTCAGTTTTTCAACTATTTAAAGTAAATCAGGTCACGACGTCATCTGACGCATGCGTAGAATCGGTCGTTGTCACGAGAGGATTGTTTTTGTTGACCCCCCCCCCCCACCCCTGTCGAAAATTGTCGATTTCGGGGTGAAAAAGTTAACATTTTTGGCCAATTTTTCGATATTTTTCGAGCAAAGGATGGAGCTTCGATGTGATACCGAGTTTGTGAATTTTTGTCGCGTCTGTCGAAAGTTTTTAGCAGACATCCAAACATACACACAAACATACATACATACATGCATACATTTTCGCTTTTATACATATAGATATGATTTCGCTGAGTAATGTCGTTCTATTTGTCCATTGTCCGATTCTTTTGAGTTCTTAACGAATCGTGGGTTTCTTGTTTTCTTTAAGATTGCCACCCAGTGCGTTCTTTTGCGGCTGTAAAGCATCCTCATCTTCAAGAGGCAACGTGTTGTGCATTCGAATATACATTTCCGCATATATCTCCGATGTAAGGATCATTTTATTTCAGATATTGTGGACTTTCTATTAGTCAGGTCATTCTCTTTCCATCAACAAGAGATTTCCGCCCACATATCCTCCCTTTATCCTTTTCTTGACCTTTATCTGCAAACCGTAAAAACGAAGGCCCTTTTCCTGCTTTACAATATACAGACATGCACAAACACATACACACACATACCAACATATATGTGTGTGTATAATAGTAAATATATATATAGTAAGTTTTGAATATGTATATATGGTAATTAAGCCACATTCATTTTTTTGCGTTTCATCATCGTGTGGATTCGTCAGGATATATATATATATATATATATATATATATATATATATATATATATATATATATATATATATATTGTATTTTGTGTACAGAAAGTTGTTAGACGAGATAAGTTATTGATACCGTCGGTTTCAAGCCCGATAATTAGGACCGTTTTAGATATCCATATCAAGCTCTCTTCAGCCAATACTCATCTATTAAAGAGAGCTTGACATGGATATCTAATCTAATTATCGGGCTTGAAACCGACGGTACCAATGACTTATCTCATCTAACATCTTTCTGTACACAAAATACAAAATATAAAAACGCTCTTATTTTTTGGATTTTCCTTTTAATTTAGCACTCTGCTGGATTTCTTTTTCCCCAAAAAACTAATCATATATATATATATATAAGAACATGACAATAATGCAGGTGTACCTCAAGAGCAGATCTATGGGTCTTTATTATTCCTGATATTCATTAATGACCTGTCTTGTAAACTTGTTTCCGAGACGGGCATATAGACATGAGGGAGAAAATATATACATATGCTAGGCAATTTTAAAAACTGTAGAAAACGACCTTTAGTCGGTAGTGGAATCTGTTCGTAGTGGACGGTAAAATTTAATGATACTAAGATGAAGGTTATTTCCTTTAATAACTACAAAAACCTTATCAACCACCAATTACTAATAACACCCTATCTGAAAGCTTACCTTTCAAACTCCTCGGCTTAACATTCACAGCCAACATGAACTGGAGCAAACACATTGAGAGCATTGTCAATGCTTGTGACGCGAAGGTTGGATCTCTCTACCGTGCTAAACTCATATCAGAGAGTATCATCCTATATCTTTACAAAGCCACGATTCGCTCATGCATGTGGTATTGTTACAAAATCTGGGCTGGCACATCTCCACTAATCTCTCACTCTTAAATGGGGTTCAAGAAGCGTCTAAAATCTAATTGGTCACGTACTATTGGTCAAGCACAAACTTCTGTCTCATATCCGCAATGTTGTATCTCTGCCAGTTTTAAAAGTACTTTACTATAATGTGTTCTGCTTAACTCATAGCATTTTTACCCCCTCGACGAACATACTTCCGACATTACCGATAAGCAGCAATATCAACTCCTTCATTCTTTAGGTCAATAGATGCCGGAAACTTTCTACTCTAATAGTTTCTTCTTTGATAGACCAAAGAATTCGCTCCCTGTTTTGTGTTTCCCTGGCCTTACTAACCTGAAGCAGTTTAAATGTAATGTGAACAAACATCTCGCTGCTCAACTCTGCACGGGCTTCTGTTAGACACGATCTCTAATATTAGTCCTTACGTTCCCAGTGGAGTGAAAGGTGTTAAAAGATAAATAAGTTTTATTGGTGAAATACATAGTGTGGAGTATCTAAATATTAATGCACTTGTCCGTACGTCCAGTGTCACAAAGAAAAACATCATTATCGCAAACATTATTGTAAAACGAATTACCTCCCTTTATAGTCGCTCTTCAACACTTAAAAATCATTAAAACCAGTTCCTCTCTAAAATTTAAAACAAATATGGCTGCCCGATGAGTGTTACAAATTGGATATTTTATTTTATAATTTAGAAAAGGTCATGTTGAGAAGAGACTAAGAACGAAAAGTGGAACATTCCAAATAAACCTTGTCACCCCTTAAAAGGAAAGTGAAACATTCCAAATAAACCTTGTCACCCCTTAAAAGGATAGTGAAATATTCGAAATAAACCTTGTAACCCCTTAAAAGGATAGTGAAATATTCCAAATAAACCTTGTCACCCCTTAAAAGGAAAGTGGATTATTCCAAATAAACCTTGTCACCCCTTAAAAGGAAAGTAGAACATTCCAAATAAACCTTGTCACCCCTTCAAAGGAAAGTGGAATATTTATTCCAAATAAATATTCTCTAATAAAACAACAAAAAAATTCGTGTTGCTTTTAAGGCAAAGCTAATAAAAATTATTTGTTCTCCCTAGCTTTCGGGCGAAGATCAAAGTGTAGTATCTATTTTTCAGATGCTACATTTCAATTTCTTGTTTTAATTAATTCCCTATCAGTTTTTCTTTTTTTATGGGGTGGTCGTCTTTAGTTAACTATTAAATGTAATTATATTCATGCAGATATTCTACATGATTTATACTTGCATAATATTTGCGTAAAAAGGTTGTAGTTAACACAAATCCTTTTCTATATATATTTATGTGTGTATATATATATATATATTTGTTGAAAAAGTTTTGCCTACTAATCTCCCATGTCGATGTACAGACATGAAACTTAATATATAAAGTATTCGAACCCATGCTTTAGTTTTAGCCGGGGAAAATCGATGCAAAAGTGTGGAAATTAAAAAGATGGAATTTGTCAGTTGAAGGTCGAACGACGGCATTACGAATATGTATGCGTAACATAATAGCTATTGGTGTATGTTTTAATTTTTAGCCCTGCAGCAAACATGTTTTCATAGCTCAGGCATTAACCTCAAAGGAAAAAGTAAATCGTAAGCTAAACAATTTCGTAAAAGTCGGCACCTATCGAGGTGGTCTATTTTTTTTCACGGCTGCTATTATAGTGTTGTTGTCGGGGAAATTCTGCTTACGTAATGCGCGATTCAGAGGGCCGAACAAGTGGAAATATGGTGGTGCCAGGTCAGGACTATACGGTGGATTAGATAGCACCGTCCAGCCCAACTTTGTCACACATTTTGTAGTCTTCAAACTTGTGTGTGGCCGAGCGTTTTGTCTTGCAAACCGAATATTTTCCGTTTCTCTGGCTTTACACAGACAATTCGCGCCTTCAGCTTTGTCACCGTTTTAATGCAACAGTTAGAGTTTACAGTCAACGTTGATTCCTAGAAATCAGGAAGGAAGAAGCTCTTTCTGTCCCAGAAGACGGTGCGCATTACTTAGCTTACAGATGTTTGCATCTTGAACTTCTTCTTTGACGGGTAGCGAGAATGGTGCTATTCTAGCGACTGCCGTTTGGACTCCTGCTCGTAGATGACTCTACGTCTCGTCACCAGTGATGAAGTCGTCCAAGAATTCGTCAACTTTGGCTTCTTACTGATTCAGCAAGTTTTGGCAGATATAGCGTTGGTGGTTCTTTTGGTCCTGCGTGAGCGTTCGTGCAATCCACCTGACACACACTTTGATGTGCAACAACATCGTTTTCAACGCATCGACATTTACATTCAACTCTATACGCATTTAATTCTCACTTATCCGCCGATCAACACAGCTGAGTTGGTCGGGGCACACAATGTTTTCGAGGTTGGTGACTATGCATGCAGGTTCGGAGCGGACTTTGTCACTCACAACTCTGTCGTCACTCTGAAATCGATGAATCTATCTCCTTACTATGCTAACATTAACCGCATCGGGTTCTAGCGCACGGTCATGTCAGGGCTTACTTTTTCAGAGTTTCACACCGTAAATATCAGCAAGAGAGAGATTTAAACTTTAAGATTATAAATGCATAAGCTCAGTCATCATAACAAAGTAATCTGTAATCTCTTTTGATCTATTCGGGCGGAGTAAATGATAAGAAGAATTACTTTTGGAACGACCATCGTACTTTGTTTCGGTAGAGATAGATTTTGAAAATATGGAGACGGACATACAGACACTTACCATTTTATATATTAGATAATAGAATATTCTGCAGTGTATAGCACTATCTGTGTGTGTATATAACTTTGTACTGAGTGGCGTCTGTTCAATGTACTATAAGAGTATGGGAGACTGGGTAGTACTTTGTAATTTATAACCTTGGCTGTGCTAATGGTCATCCATTTCCTGACGCTATCTGGTGTCTCTTTCTGTTTAATGAGTGCATAAAATGTTAGCAGGCAATGCTGCACGTGATTCAGATTTCTGCTCTCGGATTCGGATGACAAGTTCATGAACGTATGGATCTATTTATCCTTGAATCAACGAGAGAACAGACAAAACCTATACAGCCGCTCCAGGACGACTTAAGTTCACGTGAAGAAATGTTTGTGTGCGCATTTCTAACAGGTTAATGCTGTAGCTGCAGAAAACCTAAACTGATGATTGCGTAAGCATTAAACACTACCTTCTGTAGGTAAAAATGAATAATTATTATTTAATTATATATCTACTATTATATAAAAGTCACTTTGTGTGTGTGAGAGTTCTTTCCTCATAGATTCCGAAACGGCTGGACCTATCTATATGTTATTAGATACTTTTTATAGATAAAAAAAAAGAATAAATTTTACAGGGGATTATTTACGTTACCCCAACCAAGGGAGATAATAAAATTTCATCAAATCACTTCTTCTTAAAAAAAAAAAACGCATTCATTATAATCTGGTAGAGCATTCGACTACAGATCGAATCATCCCTTGTTCAAGCCCGGGTGTGCCTCACCATTGTTTTTTCTTATTAATTAGTTCAATTTAAGATAAAAGAAGAAAACAATTTAAAGTCGCCGCAAATCATCTCTTCATTTGCATATTTTTAAACTAAATATTAATCAAAAGTGACTTTTCCATGGCATTCATCGTCAAGGCCATATATAAGCTGGTTTGATATTGTAAACAAACACAGACGGAATTTAATGTACGACAATATAATTATCACTTTTTTTTTTGCGAATTAGTCTATTGGTCAAATTATTCCTCGTAATATTTAATAATCAATAGAGGATTGATTCTATAATAATACACACATAGTCTGCACAAATTAAAATATGTTTAAGCGTATTGTACGACCGGGCAACGCCGGGCTGCCAGTTAGTAAATATATAGTCTGCAAGAAATTATATATTAATATACTAATCGCATTTAAGCTATAGTTTATATGAGCTGAACAGTAAAATATAAGAATGCTAATGTAGCGGTATCACGATGAATATAGTTGCAGAATATAACATACTAGCAGGACCCGTGGAAATTCAATGGAATGAGAAATATATTTAATGAATAAATACGTTATGATAAAACTGGTAGTTTTCTGGATAGCACAAAAAATAGTTTTGGTGACAGAAAACCCAATAACACGCTAAACCTAGAACCGACCTAAATAAGATAAATTAATAAGTACTAATGAATACTCAAAATGTAATATTGTGCTACATAGTTCAATACAAATAATAAAATCATATTCTAAGAGACAATCTTTAATTTGTTCCAGTGCGGCAGACAATGTTCTTTTATTGCCCTGTTTCTTTCGAATGTTTCCTTTTGTGCGTAAGGTTTCGCTGACACCTTTCTTTTATTTCTGAGACAGCTGGCTCACACAAAACTAAGCAATATTATATACAAATTTCAAAGGTAGTGTAATGCTATCTATGTGGGGCGAGCCAGCGTTCACTTTGAAATAAGAATCGAAATAAGAATTCAGGTTTCCGTAATATAAGCAAATACAAAAATAAAGATATAAATAAAATTGTCCTTAAACCTACTCACAAAAATTTAGATTCTGCGAACTGCCAGCATTTATTAGATAATCCAGAATGCGGTCTAGCGTAGAAATACGATTTTTTTTTTTTCTTAATTTTGTTCTGGGGCTAATCGAGTAATCATTTGAAATTTCTGGAGTCGATCTCCACTGCACGACTCAGGCCCTCTCTCTACCGGCAGAAAAAGTTCATGAATACGTTAGACCTTCTGTGTGACTTATATGAGGATAATCATAATTGTATATGCCTTTTCATGTACATATTTTATAATTTTATAGTAATTGTAAATATGTTCTATGTATTTTTATCCTTCTTTTAACTTCTCCCCCTGTCTCTCTGTTTTTTTTTTTTAAGTCAAATGGCATTGTACCCCTCTTATGTGAATGGCTAAAGGCGTATTGGAATACAAGGAACATCTCTTCTCTGATATATATATATATATATATATATATATATATATATATATATATATATATATATATATATATTTGAGGTTGCTATTTTTCAAACGTAGGGTAACCAGTGAAATATAACGAGGTTTATACAAGAGTGCTCAATACAGAAGTAGAACAAGTTACATTTTAGATTTGTCTTTACATAAGCAGTAGTTTGTTGCTACACAGTCATGGGCATGTTTTGGTCTACTAGTATTTATTAACTAGAAACCTTATCAGGCAACAATCCTCATTTTCTAAAACGGAATTCTAAATTTCGTTTCATTTCGTTTTATTTCTAAATCTCGTTTCATTTTGCTTTTCGATTTATTTAATTAAGAATTCCGTTTTCGAAAATGAGGGTTGTTGCCTGATGAGGTCTCTAGCTAGTAAATACTAGTAGGCCTAAACATGCTCATGACTGTGTAGTAACAAACTACTACTTATGTAACGACTTTGATCCTGGCTTGAAGTAGTTGCTTGTCTAGCCGCACTGATGAGCTGTGACACAGCGAAGCCGTACTGTATGCGAATGACTATAATGCTTCCAACACGTTAAAAAACGTATACATATATATATATATATATATATATATATATATATATATATATATATATATATATATATATCACATACGAGATGCTTTACTAGTTCAAGAAATTTAAATATAATTTTAACTGAAGCATATAAAAGCATCCAGGTTTTAAACGAACAATAATCAAAAATTGCCTGAAGACGACAGTTGAAAACTCAGTCGAAAGTACTTGCAAAGAACAAAAAAAAATGGACCAAGACGACTATTGAAATTTCTTACACAGATTCAATCAAGAAAAACAATTAGAAAAATTGAAAAACTACAAAAAAAGCTTATTAAGTCAGAACATTCTGTGCTATTTAACAATACTTGTTTGAATATAAATATATGTATAGATATATGTATGTATATATATATATGTATATATATATGTATATGTATGTATACACGTATATATATGCATATATATATACATATATATACTTATATATATATGTGTATATTTTTATGCACGAAATAATACTTAATAAAAATAAATATATATTTTATTATTAAATATTATATATATATATTATATATATATATAAATATATACACACACACAGACATATATATATATATACAATAAACCGTGAATAATAAGTGAATAATAATTCCTTACATTGTTGCTTTCTTAAATCAATTAAAATGGTAATTGTGAAATGACAAGTGCTCCTACTGCTCTTTGACAAAAACATAAGAGTCTGTTAAATGTCTTTGAATATGAATGGATAGAATTGTTCGCTTTTTCTATTTGTTGCTAAATATCATTTCGAGTGGACAACTCTCTTTGTCTCTCGCTAACTCTCTCTTTCTCCTTTTCTCATTCTCTTTCTCTCTCTAATCCTCCACGAACTTCCTTTCAGCATAAGAATCAATGTGAAAATATCCTTCAACTTATACTAACTACAATTTCCTGGAATTCATTATTGAGATGAGTTTTATTTATTAACTAGCGGGGGGTACCCGGCGTTTCCCGGGTGTTTGGAGGTGTGTGTGTTTTGGGGTAAATGAAAACAAAAATTGTTGGCCGGGTGTTTGTTTTAAATAAAACGAAGCTTTGTCTGTTCGCTTCTTTTTTTATACAAAAAAAGCTTAATGCAAATCGAAAAATCTTGAATATTTATCTTTTGAAAGTCGGGCAAATTAAATAGACAGGCGACCCCGGTTGTTAACTCGTAGATATTATCATTTAGGCGTGATATAAAAAGTTTTAAGGAGAAGTGAGTCGACCGATCACTTCTCGGAAAAAAAACTTTCTTGGACATACACAAAAAGCGAACATACATACATACATACATACACACATTTTCGCTTTTATATTTATAGATTATTATTTATTGCGGACTATTATCTTCAATTTTTTTCTTAGTTGTTTCACGACGTTTCGGCCAACAATTCATCAGGTGTTAACCGCGATATGATAGGAACACTAAATCGCCTGACTGCATCCACTGCAATTACTGCCTTCCATAGTTGTTGTCGTCTCACTACGTTTTTGGCCACGTAAATTCCGGTGCCCGTGGCACAGTGAATAGAGACGTTAAATCTCTACGGTTTCAGGTGAGAATTGTCTGAAGATAGCGGTTTCAATCCTACCCAAAACCGGCCAGAGGCTTACTTGGCCAAAAACCTGGTGAGACGGCAACAACTATGGTAGGCAGTAATTGCAGTGGATGCAGTCAGGAGATTCAGAGTTCCTATCCGTCGCGGTTACCGCCTGATGAAGGCCAGAGGAATAGTTGGCCGAAACATCGTGAAACAACTAAGAAAAAAGATGAGAATAATAATCAGCAATAAATAAAAATTAATACGATTTCCTGGGGGTTTTTTTTACACATCAACCCCGTTTTTTTTAGTATTTAATATAGAATCAAATCGTTTTTAGTAAAGGTTCTTATACTTCAAGGGGACATAACTCTGTCTAATCCCAACTAATTTATTATCACTCGATGTTCACTTTCGAATAGCAAAAGTAATCGAATCTACTAAATGCTGCCAACATAAAATTTAAAAAGTTGAACAAATAACCTCCAACCACAGAAAAGTGACGATCGTATCGAGAATGATGACTAACAGTGGTAAAAGGTCAAAATTCTCTCTCTCTCTCTCTCTCTCTCTCTCTCTCTCTCCCTCTCCCTCTCTCTCTCTCTCTCTCTAATCCACAACAAGTTCATTAGCACTAAATTTTGGCATAAGAACTAATGTGAATATCTGTTTAATAGAGGCTACTAAAGTTTCATCGTTTCATTTTGCTTTTCGGTGCATTTAATATAGAATCTAGTCTTTATACTGCACGTTCCTAATAGTTTCAAATATTTATATAGACAATGTTTCAAATATTTATATATGCTCTGTGTGTTTTTTTTATGAATGGCTTGTTCGTTAGTTTGTTTGTTTGTACTTTTTTTTTGTTTTGTATTTTGTTTTGGGGGGTTGGGGGTTGTTTTTCATTTTTATGTTTTTTGTTTTTGATTTTTTTGTTTTTGTTTTTGTTGTAGTTTCGTTTTTTTTTTGTTTGTTTTTGTGTATTTTGTTTTTTGTTGTTTTTGTGCTTTTGTGTTTTGTTATTGTTTATTGCTGTTTTTTTGTGTTTAAGGGTTTTTTTTTTTAGATTAAGATCAATAGACATCTCCTGTCTTTGCGATAATCATCCGTCGCCCTGGTTAGTTCATTACATCAAGTGGCTTCATGCCTTGTTTCGAACGATTGCCATTAAAAAAACTGAAGAAATTACTGATAACCGTAGAAAATGGATGTTTGCGTTTGGTATGAATACGAGCAAATGTCAGGTCGGCGCTACAATTTTTGTCGATTTAAAATTTCACCTTTAAAATGAAAAAAACTGTTTTTGAAAATCTTTATTCATAACAAGAATGGCCTTTTCTTTTATAAGTCGATTCCATCTGTCAACAACCTTATAAATGTATCGCTTATAAAATTATTTAGGCTTTGGAGGAAAATAGAAATAACCCATGTTCAATCCCCTCTCGTGATGTGGATACAGGATGGAACTATAAATGTGTCGCCCTAAAGAAAATAAGGCTACAGCTTTTTTTTTTAATCAATTCAGGTAACTTGATTATGTAGTACAGTTGACAACTATTCAATGTAGCCACCTTCAGCAAATACTCGGCGGATGTTGGCGATCAGGCTGGCTTTGGTGTTGTGGGAGGTCATGTTGGTGATGTTCTCGACGTATGACCAAACGAAATAGTCCAGCGAGTTCAGGTCGGGAGAAGGAGCGACCCAGTGTGAGAAGGGTACGAAGTCGTAGCACTCCTTCCGGAACCAAGCCTGGGTCTCTTTGGATTTGGGGGCCGGCGCCGAGTTCTGCTGCCACACCCACATTCTTTAGCACGTCAAGATACAATTTGATGGTTATTTTCAAGCAGACTTCGAAGATGTGATGTTGTTATATAGGGGTTTCATTGAGAGAGTTTTATTAACAGATGAGTCTTAGAGAGATATGCTTAGAAGGAGTCTTATTACAGTGAGGGATGTTGAAAGACTCTGAGAGAGAGAGAGAAGTTGTATTGTAAGAGACTTAGAGAGATATTGTTCATGTTAGGAGAGATTCTTATATATGAAAAGTTCATTCCTTAATTGTGTTGAATGGAAGAAGAAGAAAGCTCTTTAAGTGAGGACATATTGTGCAGACAGTTCGGACATGATGATGTTGAGACGTGTATGTAAAGACATATAACACAAATATATAATACAATTCCACTTTACCTTTTTGTAAGAATCATAAGACACAAGACGAGCTTTACAAACACACATAATCGTTTATTTCTCACACGACCGGCCGGGATTTCCGTCCTCAATAATTCAAAGTCTCACATTTTTCCTTGAAGTGACGTCTCGCTCCTAGACGACTGAATCTCCCCAAGTTTTCTCACTGACTGACTAACTCTAACTAAAGTTTTTCTCTATTCCTAGAACTTTCTATTTTCCGTGACGTCATACACATGTTAAAACGTGTTCTTCTTTCACGTGTCCTGGACATACGTGTCCAAAACTTTTCCTATTTCTCAGTAACCTATTTATCCAATATGTTAAAAACATTATCTTATAAGCTGCATTCTTTCAATTTAAAATTTCATAACAAACTTGACAGCTCACATTCTTTCCTTGAAATATTTTATCTATATTCTAAACAAGTTTGTTTTACATTTTTAAATTCTCACACGTAATCTATTTCTAAACCCAGATTACGAGGTTCGAATTTCGCCTATGCCATTTCATTTTCATTTTAAACTAAATTCTCCATTTTTATACTTACATGAAAAGGGGACAGCCCTTATCATGTAACAATGTGGCATGATGTGTCCCTCACTAGAAACTACGCCAAAGATTATAACCGTGACCGGAAACTTTGTTTTCATCACTCTGGGCACGTCTCCGTTATTCGTGGTAATCCAGCGATGCATTTTAAGGATACTGGTAATGGTGCTGTTGTCAAAACTTCGATTGGTAAAGAGCATGAGTGTAAAGCGGCGCATCTACGATCTCACTCGTTGAAAATTGTGTCATTTTCAGACATGATAAAAATCTCCTATCGCTCTTGAGATTTGTACACAACAGGCCAACTAGTAGATTGTCTGCAACAAAAAATGAAACCGGTTTTCATCAAACGGAAATGGAATCATGTTGTCTTTTCGAGGGCTAAAATTTTATCGTCCCACTCTGTATAAAGCCGTCGAAATGTAGATTCCATGAGCAGAGCTTCTTTCTCAGAAGTGCACGACTGTGGAACTCTCTTCCGTTTGTCTGTTTCCCACCTGACTACAACTTGGATGTCTTCAAATCCAACATAAACAAATTCCTGACAAACCGCCCCCTTAAGTAAGACACTCTATCAAATCTCCAATACTAATGATTACTACAATACTATCTCATTGATTACTGTACACGCAATAACCCTTATCCCTGAGTGGCCTTGATAAGTGGTGACCCCCATGTAAAAAAAAATGGTTTGGTAATCATCGAAATAAGAAAGAATCCAAGAAAGCTACGTGATTAGAATACGCAGGATGAGGCAAGATTTTCCAACTAAACTCTTCTATGAGATTTTTGGTCAATAGCGATTTGTGACGAGCATTATCTTGATGGAAAATGATACCCTTTATGTCGACTAAAACTAGTCGTTTTTGAATCAACATGGTTGACAATATTACAGAGAAATGTGCATGACGTTTTAGAAATCTTAAAGAAAATAGGGATATGTTTAAGAAATAACAATATTCATAAATAAATTAGAAGGGGTTAAAATTCCCCTTCTACAAACCGGCAAAAAAAAAATGTTTGCACCGACCCAATATGCGACCAGATAGGGCATAGTTTTGCTAGTAAATTTAAAGTTTAATCTACATTAATAAATTTAATATACAATATTTACATCGATTTCAAGTGTCTGAACATCTATATCTTGCGTTCTTCGAGTTTTCTGGGCAACGGCAGAGGAGAGGTCCGCTAGTAAAGGTCAGTTGTGTGTTTGTGCGTATACATCCAATTCAAAGTAGAATTCTACCAAATAAAAACGAACAAACTTAGTATGTTCTTTACCAGCATTGTCTGTGATGAATAATATCTCAAATTTATTAAAGGGAAGTAACTTTGATTTTTTTTATCAAAGAGTTAATTCTGTTATGCCGATTCTTCCTCTGGGAAATTTGGTAACGGAGAACATTTTGTAGTTCTATCGGAATGGGCTGGGCAGAAAGGAAGGGGTTGGGGAACGAGGGAAAAGAACACGATAGAGGGACAGATAAGAAAGATAGAGAAGTAGAATTTTAAATAGCATTATATTTTTTACCCAGAAAACGCCGGGTAGTTCTGCTTATATATATATATATATATATATATATATATATATATATATATATATATATAACTCAATACTTTTCGTCTAATCGTCTTTCTATCCACTTTGTGATTCATCGTATCACGAAATCTACCCAGCCTATTCGAACTGACACCTCATTCCCCCCTCCAATCTGTTAATATCGATCCAGCTCAACATTTTCCAATTATCCGTGTGTCAGGACAGATCAGTCGACATGTTCATATCAATTTATTGCGATTCTGTATAAATTGATCTCAAATCAGCTCTCATCGATTTATCGCCACCAATCCATATCTACATCTGTCTTCTCATATTGATCAAGATTTTCCATCTTCATTCTTTTACATGCGTCCAAGTATCGCAAAGAAAGGCCAGGTCGGTCGGATGGTCGGTCGTTTGGCCGCATATCCGTCGATACGTCACACTTCAGTTTACGGGTTTTGTGTCACATTTTGTTTGAGTTTGTTTTACGCTTCGTCAAACATTGATTTAAAATCAGAAAAAACAAAATTTTAGATTTATATATACATATATATATATATAGGGGGGGGGCGTGTAATTGTATTCGTGCGTATGTTTTGGACTAGTAACTGAAACGTGTCCATGCAAAATATTACGAAATTGAAGCAAATACAAAATAGTTGTAAATTGTTTTTCGTTCGTCACAAATTTGCCTCGTCTATTTATGTCGAGACATTTACAAAGTAGCCTTTGATTAATGCAACAGTCCTTAGTTATTGCTTTCAACTATAAATATTTATTTACTGGGTAAGATAGCAGAGGCGTTGGCTGTAATTTGCTTAACAATATCTAATTATCACGAGAGATTTTAGTAAGGAAAACACCAGAAATGCTTATAAAATTAAAAACAATAAAAGCGTAAAACGAATGACAGCAGAAGAATTCTAATATTTTTGCTGGTCTGTCACATTTAAAGGACAGCTTCCTTATTTATGACAGCTTATGTCTAGAAAGCTTAAGTTTTAATCAGCGTTTAGATTTGAATCTAGGAAAAAATGTATGTTTGTCTGTCACGCCTGCGTTCCCGCTTACCTTTATCTTTAAAAAAGTGTTTTTCAACCTCGTTTAAAGTTTACAGTTAAAAGTCTGACCACCCCCAAGTACCAATTTTTCAATTTTACACCCTTACCAGCCCCTTTTTCAGGATGAAAACCAATTAAATGTTTTCCACGTGTCTGAATACTCTATATTCTAAATGTAAAGTATGTAGGTAAAAAATTTGTTGAGTATATAGGTTGAGAAGTGTCCTCACATATACACACACACATTGTCACTTTTATAGATATATTAGCAGGCCGGTCCTAAAATATGCATAAATATTATATTTAAATTCATACAGAAACGGAAACACGTGCATGCAAGTATTTTTTTTTCTAAATAGTGCACTTTTTGTAAAAAAAGAAAAAGTATACTTGAGCTGAGATCGAAAAGCTAAAGACAGTGAGTTAAGTACAATAACCATCAGACAGGCTTGACATGAGCTTTTAAACTTCTTTTCAAAACTACTTATTTTTAACATCTGCCATGTGAACCATACACGCATGCGCATTCGTGGAGCATTTAGCAAATAGGTAAAATCTGACAACGACGTCATTTTTTTTTTTTTAATTTTGACAATTTAGCAACTGGTATTTCCGGATGAAACCCGATTATAAAGTTTTCTACATGTCTGAATATCCTATATACCAACTTTCAAGTCTCTAGATCAAACATCCGTTGAGTATATAGGTTTAGAAGTGTTATCACATACACATTCTAACTTTTATAGATTGATAGATTACTAAAAGGTTCGGTAAAGTAGATTGCATGCCTAAACTAAATGTGAGAAAAATGTGCATTTCTACATGTATATAAAAAAAACACTATATGTGTGAAGTTGTTTCTTATGGACTCTAAAACATCTAGGTCGATTTTCATAAATTACACACAAATGTACTTTGTGTGTCGGGGGTGTTCTTAGATAGGTTTTGTATCAAAATGCCTCCGATAAGTATCAAAAATCGATAATCGAAAAAATACGATTAAAAAAGAAACAATCCAATATTGAACAAAGTTAACACAGATATAGCTTAATATCACAAGTGCATTTTAGAAGGTTTATATCACGGCACAAGCAGAACAGTTCGACGTATAAAATCAACAGTATGTTCTTTTATAAAACAGGAACGTGTCCGAAATAAATGTGTCTCTAGAATAGAAATAAATATCTTTAGAATACAATTGAATCATAATACTTGGCTTTTGCATTTTAAACTGTAATGCGAGCAATTATACAAAAAATAATTGCATAAAATCAATCGTAGGTTCTCTACAGTGCAATGTAGACAATGTAGTGCAATGTATTGTGAATTGTGTGAGGTATGTGAAGCTTCCTTCAGGTGCAAGCAATCGAATTGATTGAAAAATGGTCAATTTCACCAATTTCGATGACAATAAATGTATTGGAAGTGTGGAACATTCGATCAACATAATTATATTCCGGAAAACATCGGGTATTCCTGCTAATATGCGATAAAAATCGTATATGTTGTTGATTTTTAAATCGTATTACATGAGGAACTATGTCGTGTAAAAAATCTACTTAGTATTAGATATGCAAATGACCGAGCGGTGTACGAAGTGACGTCACGACGAGAAAGAAAAGAAAAAGATAAAAAGAGAAGAAGGTGTGCACATACCAAGGATAAGGATCACATTCTGGACCACGATAGAGAAACGTGGGTGACGTCACAGCCGTGAAGAGAGGTCACGCGCGGCGAGAGGAGGAATAAAAATCTTTTGTTAAAAGTGGAAACAGCAGGTTAACGTTCTTTCCTCTACTCCCTTAGGTTCCTTGTGACGTGTTAACATATTAACGAGAACATATTAAAGTTTTTAATCGAATCAAAAACTGACAAATTATTTCAATAACAATCCGTTATTTCACAGACAATCACAACTGCATATGATTTTAAAGGTTGGTTTTAGAGGCAACGAATTTTTAATTAAAACCGATTATTGAAAAATAAATTTTATTATAAAAATATGTGGTTTATTTTAAACATTATATTTTGGCATTTATAATTTAACTCAAATTTAGGGCATATGATCCTGTGGCCCCCATCTATATGGCATAATCTAGAAGTCCAATTTTCACAAACTCTACGTATTAAATTAGGCTGTTTTTCGGCAATAACGATCGAATTTTGTCTTCCACGTGGTTTATTGTGTCTGGTTTATCGGCGTATGGGACTGTACTTATTTCCAAAGAAAATAATCTAATCAAGTTAGGTTCATTTTATGAAATTATTCTCTAATCAAATGTTTGTTGATCGTATCATTTATAAATGTGTCGGTCTCTTTATAATGAATGGCCAAACCAAGCTAAACTTAAAAACTAACTGATAGATGGCAAATTTGTGATTAAATAAGATTGAGTTGTCGATTTAAAGTTCGCCGCCTCTAAAAAAAAAACACTTTACACAAAAAGCATAAATTAAAGATCAATATTTTATGGCGCGGCCCTCCTTGTTGAAAGGCAAAACCGGTTACCATTGATTAAACTTTTGAAGTACGTTATTTCAAGTTTCCTGGTCGACTTGATATGAATCATCGTTTCGCGAGGTCAATAACAAAAAAAATAATGCTTTTTAAGATACGTGTTGAATTCTTTTTATAAGTTTCATCGTTTGGTTTAAAGATTTGTTTGTTGAGTAACGCTCCAATCGTATGATCTACGTAGCAACGTTATCCAACATCGATTGGTAGACATTTGGCAATGCAAGCATTTACTCTACACTGCAAATGAAATTTTCAAAGTGATCACTGTTCCAGATCAAAGAATAATCTATATTGGTTTTCTAGCAATTGGGAGAAATAAAGTCAACGCAATCAGTTGATGAAAAGAAGAAAAAAGAACATTAGACTTATGAACTTTTCCTAGCCGAGTCGTCGCTCGGTGAGATATATTGGGTGACTCGGCACTTAATATGAAACTATCGTTTTGTAATAAGCCCGAGATCGAGTCGGATGCTACGAGGATCGCATGCATTTTGAGTTTTTAGTCAATAGCTCTGCATCGTTACAAATCGGAGCCACACTGTAACGAACAAGTGTAGTATTGGGAATCTCAGCTTAATTGCTATATAGGTAGTTTTAGAAATAGAAAGTTATATAAGTATATTTTCATTTCGCATCAGCAAGTTAGCAGGGTCACAAAAGGTTAGGTTTGACAGGTATCAACCTAGAGAGAATGTACCGGAAATTAGGGGTGACATGTACCGGAAATTAGGGGTGACACGGAAATTGTGGTCGTAGGCTTCCGGTTGACGACCACATGGGCTGAGAGTTGGTTTTGGGCAGCAGAGAATGCAGATCAGAGATTCGGCTCTCCGACAGCTAAGGTCCGAGATGATAGGCTTGCCTTGAAATAAAAGATTGAAGCTTCAAATCCATCTTGCTGTTTATCGATGCATCTGTTTGTAGTGACCACTTCCCAAAGAGATGGCAGACCAGCGACCAGAAGATATCATCCGCTGGCCAAGGCAAGCAGGTATGTACGCATTAAATATTTGCACGTACACGTCTCGGAGACTTTCAAGGAAAGAAAAGGTTTAAGGATAAGAACACACACCCACACACACATATAACAGTGAACTGCACGTAAGATAGTAAGAGCAAACACACTCACACCCATATATGTAGGAACACAGACCCTTAAAAGTACCCGTAAAAGTACCCGTAAAAGTACCCGTAAAAGTAAACGTAAAAGTAAAAAGAAAACAAAGTAACCGATTGAATAATAGTAATAAACAAATTTTAAAAAAACAGGACAGCAAATATTTACGGTAACACAAGTAGGGTTACTTAGGTATATATGTACCTTAAGGAATTTAAGCAGCTATGTATGCAGCTTGACAATTTAGTTATACAGATTAAAAATTGTGAAGTCAAATAAGAAATGTGCAGCAAAAATAACATGTCCTGATCAGACGTCAAAGAATGACGTAATTGTCTCATTTCGAAAATGGTAAATTTTGATAGAACAATGGCGAGTGCTGTTGCACCGGTATCATGCCCAATTATCGAAGGATAGGAATGTTTAGAGAACAAAGGCCACAGCTAAAATGTAAGTGACGACCTGATATGCGAGATTGAGCAGAGAGTTGTCGTTACGCAGATAGGGATGTTACGGCCATTTAATGTAATCAATCATGGTTTGAGAAACGGAACAGATGTTTGGGGTAAGATTTAGGTCCCAAGGAATTGCGTAGCAGCGTTTTGCTTGACCGACATTATGTGTTAAGAAAAGAAACCTTCACTTAAAGCTACATGACGTCGTCTAGTGCGGTGATTGCTTGGTATCTGATCGGAAAAGTCTTTATTTCAGCGTCCATAAGACGAGTAGAAACCAACGGGCAAACAGCGATTAAACTGCACGACACAAGAAAAAGATGTTAAAAATCCAGAAGACTATCTGTCTATCGATCTCAATGAGTATGAATTGTGTGCACTTCAGGCTTTGTTTATACGAACCTGTATAAAAACGCATTAAACTAAGATATGCTGCATAACTATAATAATGGCGCATGAGAAAACGCTTTGTACGAAGATGCTGCTCATGAGTGTGTTGTGACCGAGAGAAGGAGTCTGCGATTAAAACATCTGGATGTTTATGAAACTAACAAAGTCGTTTATTATTCGATTATTTGATGTAAGTTCGTTAGGGTGCTTTTCTTCTAGTGATTTTTCAATGTGACGCCAGCCTGAACATTTACTCCGACGCAGAAAGTCTGACATAAAAAAAAACACGTCCCTGCTATTTTTATCTTAACTCGAAACAAGCGAACCGAATGATTTTGTTTAACCATTGAAAGTTTTCGTAGTAAACCGCTAACAACTGCAAACTTGCAGCGCGCAGGTATGATCATTTAGATTCCCATTTTTCGATGCATTTGAAAATACGATCTGGGGAGATTTTGATTGGTACACGATATGGACCATTCATCATCATCTATAATATAAATCTCACCTCTCTGTTTAAATGCATATATGTATGTATGTATGTATGTATGTATGTATGTATGTATGTATGTCTGCCTAAAGCTTTCGACAGAGGCGACGCATTTTCACGAGATCAGTACCGTTTTGAAGTTCGACCCTACGGACGACAAATATCGAAAAATTGGTTAACCCTAAACTGAGCACTTTTCTACAGGGAGGGGTCGCCTTTTTTCGCCGATATTTTCGAAAGTCATCTCCTCTTGTCGATTGACTAGCCTTAATTTAAACCTTCGTCACTTCCGATTTGACGATGGACGCAACAGCAAAGACGTCACTTGTTTCACTTTTTTTTTCATCCTTCGCAGTACGGGTTCGAGCCTGCCTGCCTGCCTACTACCACTTTTTTTACACAACACACACCTCCAAACACCCGGGCAACGCCGGGCACTCAGCTAGTATCGTATAAATAAGAAGATTCTATTGTTGGCATTGGTTTCCCCGACATTTTTCTGTCAGAATTATTCCTATAAAGACTTACTTACCGGAAAGACCACGTAAAGGTTGCCAACATCCTAAGTGAAAGTGATTTTTGTGGAACGAACTGGATTCGAACTTGTGGCACCCAGATCGTCAGTCCGTGTCGTTTATCACTGAACAACAATCACCTCCCTACGAACCATTAAATTATTTCAGTGGTGGTAGTGGTGATGTGGCAGCCAAAATGTTCACTATATACGATGCAAACAACGAGAATAGGATTAATGCCTAAAACCTGAGCATTAAACACTGCAATACTGTAACAGAGTGAATATGCTTTCTAACTTTGAAAGAATTTCCTTTCTGAAACATACATTAAAAGGACGCATCTGTGGATTTCCGTTCTTGTCTTCCTTAACGAAGCCGCCAAAGTCGGTCAATCTACCCATCTACCCCATTGGATTAAAATCAATCCTAATCAATTCATATAGATCGATCCCACTTCAAGTGTATACATTTTAATATGATCATTGATCGGTTTCTCAGTAAACGCGACTCATCGTTTGAGATAAAATACACGCAATAGAGGGTGTTTCAGCTCATATATATATATATATATATATATATATATATATATAATATACATATATTTATACATATATATATACATATACATATATATACATATATGTGCATATATATACATACATATATATATATACATACATATATATACATATATACATACATATATATATATACATATATATACACATATATATATACATACATGTGTATACATATATATGCATATATGTACATATATATACGTATATATATACATACATATGTATACATACATATATATACACATATATATATATATATATATATATATATATATATATATATATCATATATATATATATACTAGTAGGCGGCCTGACGTTGCCCGGTTGTAAAAATAAATAAATATTATATTTTAATTAATGCAGAATTCTTATAAACGACATAAATAAACAAATAAACATAATATAATCTTTATAAACACATATACGTAGCGTTAAATTCCTTTTTAAAAATAAAATAAAGAAAACGGAAAGAAACTGAGACATGTGTATGCGACTATTTTTTTTTTCTAAATAGTTCACTTCTTTGTAAGTCATGAAAAATGCTCGAGCTGAGATTGAAACTTAAACCTAAAGACAGTATTTCAGTGGTGGCAGTGGTGATGTGGCAGCCAAAATGTTCACTATGTATCATAAAAACGACAGGAATGGGAGTAAAGACTAGATTGGTTGGTTGGTTGGTTGGTTGTTTTTGTTTTACGGCATATCAACTCTTTTCAGGTAATGTAATGCCGAATCCAAAGATTTATGAGAAAACATTTTTAATAGAATATATTTGCTGTTTTCAAGTCGGTTTCTATTTAACCCATAGTTAGAACCCTAACAAGTACTACCATTCCGGGTCAGAGTGGACCTGGGAGCAATGGCAATTAAAGGGTTGCGTCCACACTCCCCAAAGCCTGCAAGCTGGGGCCTCACCACTGGATATAGTTTAAGGTCATATCCAGGACCAGTAAAGACTAGAATCTTGGCATTTAATACTGTAATACTGTAACAGAGCGCGTATCAACACGTGGAAAGATATCAGCAGGAGCTGTAAGATAGCTGACTTGTGAGAGTATTATAAAACTCAAATGACCTTGTAACGGATGTTGTAAGCACACATCCGGTTTATGACTTCCTGTTGCGCATACGTACATAAACAACATGACAACCATAAGAGCATTTTAAAACAGCGATTTACCCACCGCATTCCTTTTTTTTATCCTCCATTTTTTAATACACCTTTCTTTAAAAGAAGAAATTCATGCATTTTCTTCTACATTTCCAAGACTTGCGAGGATATTAGTAGCAGTAACCAAAAAAATCACATATGCAAATCAGGAAGTGTCTGCGAGCTGGTGCGGCAAGAAAAAGAAAAAGAGGACACCACGTGGTCGAGAGAAGAAAAGGTGCTTTTGCTAAATAATGGCGGGTAAAGTCGAAGACTGGCTACGGCCAGCGTGTGGTCAAGAGAAAGAGAAACGCAGGGAATGAGCATGCGGCCCTGCAGAGAGAGATTTTTTAAGCTGGCGTCGAGACGGGGAGATTGAAAAACGGTAATAAACGAAACGTATTAGAAAAGAAGGAAATGCCGAGTCGGCTTTCCTTTTTATTTTGTTTTGTTTTGTTTTGTTTTTGTTTTGTTTTATTTTGTTTTGTTTTGCTTTTGTTTTTTTTTTGTTTTTTGGTTTTGTTTTTTGTTCCTGCAACGTTCTATTACAATACGATGTCGCCCAAATTTTATTGCAGCGCTGGTTGATCATAAGCGCCAGATGAAAGGGAAATAATCCCAGTTCACATTTTAGTTTATTGTCGGGACAACAATTTCTGCTTCTCTTGTAATAAAAGGGTACGTTTTATTACAATGTTATGGACAAGGAATTTTTTTTAATACATACTGATGTTATGGACAAGGACTGTTTTTTAATACATACGGATGTTATGGACAAGGAATGTTTTAAAATACATACGGATGTTATGGACAAGGAATGTTTTTAAATACATACGGATGTTATAGACAAGGAATGTTTTAAAATACATACAGATGTTATGGACAAGGAATGTTTTAAAATACATACGGATGTTATGGCCAAGGAATGTTTTTAAATACATACGGATGTTATAGACAAGGAATGTTTTTAAATACATACGGATGTTATGGCCAAGGAATGTTTTTAAATACATACGGATGTTATAGACAAGGAATGTTTTTAAATACATACGGATGTTATGGACAAGGATTTTTTTTTGATACATACGGATGTTATGGACAAGGAATTTTTTTTAATACATACGGATGTTATGGACAAGGAATTTTTTTTAATACATACGGATGTTATGGACAAGGAATTTTTTTTAATACATACGGATGTTATGGACAAGGATTTTTTTTTAATACATACGGATGTTATGGACAAGGAATTTTTTTTAATACATACGGATGTTATGGACAAGGAATTTTTTTTAATACATACGGATGTTATGGACAAGGACTGTTTTTTAATACATACGGATGTTATGGACAAGGAATGTTTTAAAATACATACGGATGTTATGGACAAGGAATGTTTTTAAATACATACGGATGTTATAGACAAGGAATGTTTTTAAATACATACGGATGTTATGGGCAAGGATTTTTTTTAATACATACGGATGTTATAGACAAGGAATTTTTTTTAATACATACTGATGTTATGGACAAGGACTGTTTTTTAATACATACGGATGTTATGGACAAGGAATGTTTTAAAATACATACGGATGTTATGGACAAGGAATGTTTTTTAATACATACGGATGTTATAGACAAGGAATGTTTTAAAATACATACAGATGTTATGGACAAGGAATGTTTTAAAATACATACGGATGTTATGGCCAAGGAATGTTTTTAAATACATACGGATGTTATAGACAAGGAATGTTTTTAAATACATACGGATGTTATGGACAAGGATTTTTTTTTGATACATACGGATGTTATGGACAAGGAATTTTTTTTAATACATACGGATGTTATGGACAAGGAATTTTTTTTAATACATACGGATGTTATGGACAAGGAATTTTTTTTAATACATACGGATGTTATGGACAAGGAATTTTTTTTAATACATACGGATGTTATGGACAAGGACTGTTTTTTAATACATACGGATGTTATGGACAAGGAATGTTTTTTAATACATACAGATGTTATGGACAAGGACTGTTTTTTAATACATACGGATGTTATGGACAAGGAATGTTTTAAAATACATACGGATGTTATGGCCAAGGAATGTTTTTAAATACATACGGATGTTATAGACAAGGAATGTTTTTAAATACATACGGATGTTATGGGCAAGGATTTTTTTTAATACATACGGATGTTATGGACAAGGAATTTTTTTTAATACATACGGATGTTATGGACAAGGAATTTTTTTTTAATACATACGGATGTTATGGACAAGGAATTTTTTTTAATACATACGGATGCTATAGACAAGGAATTTTTTTTAATACATACGGATGTTATGGACAAGGAATGTTTTAAAATACATACGGATGTTATGGCCAACGAATGTTTTTAAATACATACGGATGTTATAAACAAGGAATGTTTTTAAATACATACGGATGTTATGGACAAGGAATTTTTTTAAATACATACGGATGTTATGGACAAGGAATTTTTTTTTAATACATACCGATGTTTTGGACAAGGAAGGTGTTTACATACATACCTATGTTATGGACAAGCAATGTTTTTTAATACATACAGATGTTACGGACAAGGAATGTTTTTAAATACATACCAATGTTATGGACAAAAAGGACTGTTTTTAAATACATACCGATGTTATGGACAAGGAATGTTTTTTAATACATACCAATGCTATAGACAAGGAATGTTTTTTAATACATACCAATGTTATGGACAAGGAATGTTTTTTAATAGATACCAATATTATGGACAATGAATGCTTTTTAATACGTACGGATGTTATGGACAAGAAATGTTTTTTAATATATACGGATGTTATGGACAGGGAATTCTTTTTTAATACATACCAATGTTATGGGCAAGGAATGTTTTTAATATATACCGATGTTATGTAGAAGGAATTTTTTTTAATACATACTGATGTTATGGACAAAGAATGTTTTTTATACATACCGATGGTTTGGCAAGCAATCTTTTTAAATGCATACCGATTTTATGGACAAGGAATGTTTTATAATGGGTACCGATGTAATGGTAAAGGAATGTTTTTTTTTTTAAAGAATTCCTTGTTCTTTGACCTCAATAGACGACCCAGATTCAAAAGTCGCGTTCTGCCTAATAACATGAAAATAGTTAGTCCCCTCTCTTTTCTCTTCTCTATCTTTGTCTCTCTCTCACACACACACACACAAACACACTAATACACACACACACGTATACACATACATTTTTGCCACCTTTCGTTGTTCTAGCTTTTTCCTGTTTTTATGTAGACATGTTTATTGTTAGATGTTGGCAGGCTACACCGATTGTATGAAGAATGTGATTATAAATAACATCTTCACTGAGAAAAAAGTCAATCAGGGAGAGAGGGGTGTCATAGCACCATTTCTTCACCACCAGCAAACCGCCTATCCCACGCACCCCCACGCGCTTTTTGGTGAATGTCAAAACAAGAATAACAATTTGTCACAGGAAAGCTGCTGTCGAAGTGAAATAAAAACCATATATTTTTTTAGATCAACTGTGTTGTGATTTTTACTTTCTATCAGTGTGTGTATATATTTTGTGCCGGCGACAAAAGTACAGGTAAACATTATATAGACTGGATAAAGGAATTTTAGACAAACGGGCACAACGATTACGTAACATTATGAACATAACTTCTAACTTTCTAGACCGAAAGTGTACGGGTCATCTTAGTACAAATCACCCTTTCAAGCGTCGGTCATTGACTAGTTACCGGTATTATGATATAGTCAGGTCACCCAGTCTAGATTTATTCATGATGATAAAATATGACGTCGATAATATCGCTAGACTTATTTGATTATGAGGCAAGCGTGTCGTCGACTATTTTATCGAGAAATCGGAACTCTTACACGAATAACTTGCTATTCAATCACTAGAATCAAAGCCTGGCCTGACATAGATTCCGATCGCACTATAATTATATCGTCTGTCGTGATGGCTCGCGATACACTTGTTAAGAGCCCGTGCCAAAATCTTTGCAAAATGCCGTTCAGCACTAATTTAAAAAGTTGGCATACAACACATTCTTCATAGTCAAATATCTTATTGGACTCTTAAACTCAGTTCGACAAACCTGACCTTCTCAACCGGGATCCACATGGACCCACCCACCCACAAAGTTCCAGATAGTTTTTAAAGAGGCTACAAAAACAGTTATTTTTCTACGTCTGTGGTAAATAATAAGAAATCATTTGGATGTGAATTACATGTAAAACGTGCGTCAGAAGCAGAGATGCGTAATTTAATTTAACCCATGCAAAAATTAGATTGAATCGATCAACGTTCACCGGCGCTTACGAAGCCGACGCAGTTGGTGTCAGCAGAGTTAGAAAGTTGTGACAATAGAGATGTCAGTGAAAAAGCGCGCTCCGGACTTTTACGACCGAGACATCAAAAGACACCGGTAAAGGTGCACTTGTAACATGATAATGCATACATTTTTTGTGAAATATGGAAGGGAGGGACGTTACATGATAACGGCTGTCCCCTTTTCATGTAAGTATAAAAATAGAGAGATTTAGTTAAAATGAAATAGAATAGACGAAATTCGAACCTCGTAATTTAGGTTTAGAAATAGATTACGAGAGAGAATTAGCAAATGGAATGTAAAAAACAAACCATTGTTTAACTTAGAGATAAAATAGTTTTAAGAAAAGAATGTGCATTGTCAATTCTGTTATGAAAATTCAATTGAAGAATGCAACTATAAGATAATTTAATAAACATGTTTTTAACATATTGGAAATATAGGTTACTGGGAATATAGGTAAAAATTCCTTTTGTAAACAAAGGAAAACGTTTTGGACACGCATTTCTAGAACACGTGAAAGAAGACACATGTTTTAACATGTGTATGACGTCATGGAAAATGAGAAGTTCTCGATATAGCTAGAAACTTTAGAGTTAAGCAGAGAGAAAACTGAGGGACAGTCTGAGAGAGAGTCTGAGGTCAGGAGCGAACGAACACCCCATAATTTTATTATACCATATTTCTTCAGACTGAAACATAATTATCAAAGTATACTTACGCAGATAGATATGAAAAGTCTTTATTAAAGTTTATGTCTATTTCCATTCTATGGAGGCCAGGCGCGAACGCAGACCCCACAATTTTATTATACCATCCCTATTTAAGTTAAAACATACTTATCAAAGTATTCTTATGTACATCTATATCAAAAACACTTGTAAGCGTTTTTTTTTTTTTAATTTGGAATTTTTTATTTCCATACTTTGTGGACCAGGCGCGAACGCAGACCCCACAATTTTAATGAATCATCGTTCTGCCAGATCAAACATGCCCATTTCTGTGTCTCGATACATCTTCTATCATTATATGTAATCAGTTTTCTATAATAGTCAACCATATAGGAGCCTATTCGTGACCACACACACACACACACATTCAGCTTTACATATATATATATATATATATATATATATATATAGGAATTTATTTTAAAATTATATTGTAATATACAAATTTCTCTTTCGCGCAGTCGTCTCAACTTCAATTAAATATTCTTTCACATAGTTTGGACTTCTGCATTATCCTCACTTCTCTAAAACGGGAAAAGATATATTCTTAATTCGAAGTCTTATTTGCCCAGTAAGCAAGACATTTACCTATTTACCTATTTCTGACTCTAAGGTTAATGACGGTAAAGCGAAATTAAACGACATCATACATTCATAGGCTAGCACACCTTTTTTTTTTCATCTTCTCTTCTCATTCTGGCCGTGTTGTTGTCTCACACATTGCCGACTGCTGAGAGGGTGCATTGACTCACAAGTAGAAAATTAAAATAAAAACACAAAAATAAACACAATTTCTGATATGTCACTATCGCTCCCCGGGGATATTTATTTTGTTGAGGAACGTCCTGCGAATGCAACCAGCTCCATGGGTGTTAGACACGATATCCAACGATAGGCGCATAGAAACATCAACAAAAACGGGTCGAGGTCGTCGGCTATAACTGCCTGCCATGGGTCGCTTCTTGTCTTCATTGCGTCGTTACAGGCATCTTTCCATCGTCAGCATTAATGGCATGCTGGCATCGAACGCTTATACAAAAATAGCGAACAAATGCATTTTTATAAAAATATAATTTATTTAAGATTTAACAATGAGGAGCATATTTTATAAAGACCAGGTGAAACCAGACGCATGCTATGTCGTGTCCGTTGGCCCCAGAATGCAAACTTCAACTGTTTTAAAAATACAATCATATTTCAATTCTTTCTTTCAATGAAGAAAGAGAGAGAGAAAGGGAGTGAAAGAGAGAAATAGAGAAAGAGAGAGCGAGCGAGAGAAAGAGAGAGAACGAGAAAGAAATATGCGTTTTACGCAATGTTTTGTCTTTTTCAACTTCAGATATCCGCGTGCAAGTCTGACCTTTCTTAAATGATTCTGACACCGCTAAAGTTTCATAACACATGTTATTCAAACCCAGCCGACACGGTCTAACCTTTCCAAACTCACAAAGCACCTGCATGAAACGTTTTTAACTTCATCACAAAATCAGGCACAAGGTTAGAAGCTAGATATAGGGGTTATTAATGTAGAAACCCCCCAGCTCCCTCAAAAGGGGCTACGTGATTGTGTCACACCGATACTTTCCGTAAATATCAGTTGCACTACGTGTGTGTGTGTGTGTGTGTGTGTGTGTGTGTGTGTGTGTTTGTGTGTGTTTGTGTGTGTGTGTAATACCCTCGGTCTTTTACACACGTTGGTCCACATCTTAGTAGTCGTCTTCCGGAACCTCTTTATCGTCGGTTGATAATTCATTTTCCCATGCTCCGAGCAATGATCTACCTGTGACTGTGTCTAACTCAAAACTGTCTTCAACTGGACTGTCGTAAAACGTTGCAAGCACTAGACTGTAAATCGCTCCCAACTGTTGTAAAACTGGCGTAAAACTTATTATTGATCCTAAAACTAATTCTAAATATATCTCAGATGTTTTTGTTCACCCCTCTATTACTAACAATCCCATTTATTGCCCTCCGTTTGTGGACAACTTCCTCCCTATTGTTCTGCCTATAAACCCTTTTTTTTTCTTTTGTAATATTTCTTTTGGAATTTAAAGTATAATTTAAAGTATGTTTAATTTCAGAAGATTTTCCAATAGATAGCTAATCTGTATAATGGATATCATGAAAAAAGAGTTTTCGATGGGTAGCTAATCTATATAAGTCCTGGAGATGAAATGAGTACTCGGTGAATAGCTAATATGTATAAGTCTTGAAGTTTAAAAGTTTACAGACAGAGTAAAGATCTTTCTCGTACTGACATGAAAAATTATGCGCAGGAATTCTAAAAGATCCCATATTTTATCAAGCTGTTCCAAATTCTAATCGGTTGCTATCAGAATGTGGCACCATTTGATTGGTCAATTCCTGTCGACATTACCTATAATTAGAACCTTCCAATTTTCTTTAATCATACAGGTGACATCGATAGTATTATAACGCACCATATTTGTAATCATGTGAAAGTGCAATGTTTTTTAAACTTCAGAACACCGTGGAGCAACTGAGCAGGGCAAAGTTGTATTTCTTTTCACGGAGTACTAGCAAGAAGATTTCTAAAATAAATATGAAAAATATTAATTTCAAGTTTTAACATTAACTAATGATAATGTTTACAACCATTTTTTTTTGACTAATCAAAACTTGTTGCATTTTTTGTTAATTTATTTTTATCTTCTTTTTCATGAACCATCCTGAAAGTCTTTACACCTGTAGTTATGTATCATATCTTTTTTCCAGTAAAACAAGATGATAATTAAATCTCTTCAGTCATTTAATTTTCCCTTATAAAGCATTTGGTAATATTTAAGAAAGGGTTTCCGGGGCCCCTAAGCCTCACTCTCGGAGCACCAGGACTCCGTGGAGCCCACTTTAGGAAAACCTGTGCTAGCATGTCTGCCGGGAATATAAGATCATTTCCATCAAGACTTGTTATGTAATAAAAAGTGCGATTTTGTGCATCTATTATGGCTCTGATAGTCGGTTCCTGTCGCTAGCCTATAAGTATAACCTTCCAATTTTCGTTATTCGTGCACTTTAATTACATAAAAAATATTGAAACATATCTTTTCCTCTTTCTCCCCTGGATCCTAACACTTGGGGTGACATCAATAGTATCACAAATGCATCATCTTTGTAATACTTATTACCCAAGACTATATGCCAAGAATCTAAGATCATTTCAATCATGACTTGTTATGTAATAACAAAAATGCGATTTTGTGCGTCTGTTATGGTTCTGTTTGGAATGGAATTTTCGTCGATGAACGCGCAAATTTGGTGGATGTAACCATTTGTATGTTTTTTTGTTTTTATGTTTTTGCATATTTTTTTTTTTTTGTTTTCGTCCGTGTCCAAAGAGTGTGTGCTCTGCGATTTGCCGCGGCTATTTTACAGTAACAATACAAGATTTGAAACGAGACATGCCGAGGCAAAATATCTGATCAATTATGTATGCGATATGTCAGCGTGTGATGAGATTCAGTGAATGCCTAACAAGGAGGACGGGACAACAATGGCCGACGAACGGCCCCGAGCAAAAGAAGAAGAAGAAGAAGAAGAAGAAGAAGAAGAAGAAGAAGAAACAACAAAAGCACCACCAACAACAAAACACCAACACCAACAACAGCAAAACACCAACAAGACTAGGAAGAAAAATGTCAAACCGAGCAAAAGAAGAAGAAGAAGAAGAAGAAGAAGAAGAAGGAGGAGGAGGAGGAGGAGGAGGAGGAGGACTGTGAAAAAGATTTTAAGAAAAGACGAAAAAAACATTAACAACAACAGAACAACAACCAGGCTAGGAAGAAAATGTTAAGCCGAGAAAAGAAGAAAAACTAAACAAGAAGAAGAAGAAAAAGAAGAAACAACAACAACAATAACAAACAACAAGACTAAGAAGAAAAATGTTAACCTGAGAAAAGAAGAACAACAACAAGAGGAGGAGGCGGAGGATTAGTCAAAATATTTTAAGAAAAGACGAAGAAAAAGAAGAAAATAAACAACAACAATAACAAAATAACAAGACTAAGAAGAAAATGTTAAGCCGAGAAAAGAAGAAGAAGAAGAAGAAGAAGAAGAAGAAGAAGAAGAAGAAGACTAGGAAGAAAACTGTTAGGCCAAGAAAAGAAGAAGTAATAGCAGGATAAGAGGAGGATAAAGAACGAAACAATTCGACGGATTTTGAAATGAAAAATGGATTCGTCCGAAAAGAAATGGTGGAAGTTGAGGAAAGTCTAATGAAGCAGAAAATTAGAAAAATGAGAAATCGTTAACAACTAAAATATATTTGACAACCAAGAACGCAGATTTTACGATAGGTTCATCCAATGTATGCCTTTAACGATGAATATGGATTTTTTCATATTTCATATTGAACCCTGAACGGACAACAGAAAAGTGTAACGAAACTACAGGGTGATCAAAAAAAAAAACAAAAGCTAAATGGAGGCCATCTAGAACATATGCAGTAGAATGGAGAAAAAAAAGACCAAAGACCCTAGTGTTTTGATGTGATGTTTTGAATATAATAAACTAGTTATGCCGAAAGTTTAATTTCATTCAAATAAAACACTAAGAAACGGGGCCTAATTAGAGTTGGGGCCCGTTTGGAGGGGGGTGCACCCTGTACTAATTCAAACTAAAGTATAAAAAAAACGATTGTTTTTTTGTTTGTTTGTTTTTCGTTTGTTTTTGTTTTTTTTGTTTTTTTGTTTTTTGTTTTTTTGTTTTTTGCGACCTAAGCATCGATTCGGTCTAACAATGGCTTTGTTTGAGGCATTGTTTTTATTAGTCCTAAGAGGTATTCATTCCCTGACATTACCTTACAAAACCGTCTTCGAAATCTAGTGGGCGATGATATTTTCGCCTCCTTACTACCTCTTTCCCTCATAAGTGACGTTGCGAGTCTATTCCTGCTCTATCGTTATTTTCATGGCAGGTGCTCGACTGAGTTTCTATCTATGCCCCCCCCTGTAGAACATTCACAACAAATCCACTAGAACAACAATCTCACTTACACTGTATCCGTGCCTAAAACTAAACGAAAATTTCATGAACAAAGTTTATTTCCTAAAACTACTAATCTGTGGAACACAACACCGCGAGCTGCTTCCCGGCTGACTATAACATGATCGTTTTCAAGTATAATGTAAATAAGTTCTTCTTCAATCGTCCTCTGAAATAATTTTATCATTTTTTATAAGTTTTTAAAAAGATTTGTTGAAGGTCTCAGTACTTCTATTTACTGTCTTCAAATCAGTGTTGGTGTATGTGTCTTTGTCTGCCAACAATGTGGAAACTTTCTCCAGATTTTCATCTGGTTCCTTTTATATTATACCACCATCTTTATCAGCTGGTGATACAATCAGGTTCTTGTTATTCGCTAGGTGTTTCAAGACATTTATGTATCTCTTTGAAAGTACAGTTTATATATAAGAAACCTTGTCTGTATGAGCATCTCTCTCACTTTTGGATCTACATCTTTGAAATCTGATGTATATATGGGATTTGGACGTGTGGAACAGATTTGATTGGATTTTTACTTGGTAAAAATAGCTGCTAAAAGATCAAAATTGAACACAATACCGCGGGTCAGTTTCTCAGCTAACTACTCCACGGTCGTTTTTAAATCTAATGTAAATGGGTTCTTGTTGATCCGCCCTTTTAAATAAACCTCACATTAACCCAAGTTCCGCCATTACTAATCATCGCGCTGTCATCTCATAGTCTACCCGACACTCATTTAATCTTTTTCTTCAAGTGGCCCTTGGGGCTTGATAAGCGGTAAATTTGATATTCTCTTTAAACTTCCTCCTTCGTTGGTGGCCAGATTAGTCTGCCTAGGGCTAATACCACACAATAATGTTGATCAAGACAGAGTTGTGTTTTTGCCACTGTATTTTTGTTCATAAGTCCGTTAGTTTTCTAGCTGTTTTTTTTTTTTATTGTTCATGAGTTTTTAATTAAATTTGGAATAAAACAATATAACTATGAACATAGATTGACTCAGATTTTTAAAAAATATATGGTTTTCTTTTAGTTAGATCTAATTTCCCAAGTGACAATTATTTTATAATATTTAAAATTCTCCTTGCGGAATATATTTTCACGGGAATGGTTGCTTGCAGAGTAAAACATGGCTGCCTGTTATCAACCCTCATCAAACCCTAATCCTAACCCTTCCTTAAATTCATCAACCCCCCCCATCCTCGAATGGCTTTTGAGTCTTAAGCGGTGATCCTTTCCCCAGCAAGAAAATACTTCATTGCTAATCGCCTGAGACGCCTTTAATGGGGAATAATAACGAGGCTACTCATGATCTTTTTGTAAGCCAGGAGTGCTTTTATACTAATGTTCGTGCTTCTAAAGATCACACCTGACCTGTGTCTAACCATTTGGAAAGTAATGTGACCCAACCAACCACGATGGTAAAAGATTACCCCACAGGGAGGTTAAGGAGAGCTGAATTACAGCTAAGATTGAAAATTGCTCCAAAAGGGGGTCAGCGAGAGATGAATTAGGGCCTTTTTATTTTAATAACAGATCCCGGAGGATAGCAGGTAACCCTGCCAGCTAGAAAGAGAGATAGCTTGGTTGCGGATGTGAGACACATTTTCTTTGTAACGGAAAAAACAAAGTCGAAAATATTAAACAATATTTCTATGAAAAATGATTATTTGGAAGTATCTAGCCGTTGTTTGGACTAGAGGATTGACCTGAGGTCACTCTCGAAATCAACCAGTTCGTGAAAATCGGCAATAAGAACCATTGTTATGTGAAAATTTACCTGATTGAGATATGTTGGTGGGGTGGGGGACTGATTATCCAATCAGGGCGAACCAGATTATGATGGATTAGACGATAATAGGCTAAAGTCATCACCCATTCCTCCCATATATAACGAGCTGCAGAGCAAGAAAAAATCAGTTTGAGCTCAAGTTTTGGAGTCTAAAGTTGAAGGAAAACGGTCCACCGTGCCACCACGCCTCGCGAAAGCATTCGTCCTTTGACCGATTGATGAGCAAGGAATCGGTTGTTGAAAAGCCCCGTTCATTGACTATCGAAACTACCAAAAAAAAATTATAATCGACATTTTTATTCTTTTTTATTTTATTTCTTTTCTCCTGTGAGAAACTGTACATGACTATGTTTACTTTATCCTTCCTGTGAATAATCAATCTTTATACGAAAACTACAACTAGAGTCAGCGTCGATTTATTATTATTATTATTATTATTATTATTATTATTATTATTATTATTATTATTATTATTATTATTATTATTATTATTTTTATTTTTATTATTATTATTATTCCGGTCGTAGTTGGTACACTAGTAGTAGTATCAAGTCGTCTGGAAGGACAATTGAAAAAAACTACAAATCCCTGATGTTTTAGGCGGCCTTCAGACCTCTGCTATTGTAGGTACGACCAACATCCTTAGGAAAGCCCTTGATCTTTGAAGCTCTTGGTTTGAAGCTGGGATTGAGGGAAATCCTTTGGAAACGAATCCCATCCCTTTCCAGAGATACATTGATAAACGAAATCAGAATTATTATTTGCAAGTGAACTTAAGGAAAAACAACCAAGTCGAATGATCTTTTTAAGCAGACGAAAGAAGAGAGAAAGGACCGTCACACTGCTGCATTTAACGTATATATCAACCCTGTCTTCGTGAAAGCGACTGAGACTGCGTCGCAGGACTTTTGTGGATGTCCGAGCCGAATCACCTAGAACTTCCTTTTTTAGTTGAGTCCTTTAGTTCTGCCATCGCACCTAGCTATAATAATATGAGACAAATTAAAATACAGGGTGTTTCAAACGTTTTGGACACATATACTTGTTAATGGATAAATTCAGTAAGAAAGTCTGATGACTTCATTTTTCAACAGGATGGGGCGCTACCACACTGGAGCCTCAAGGTAAGACAGTTTCTGAATGCAACACTGCCAAACAGGTGGATTAGACAATCAGGGCAAGATAATCTCATGCTTTGGCCTCTCAGATCTTCAGGTTTCACATCTTGTGATTTTTTTGTGGGAATTTGTGAAAGGGTTGGTCTATATGCCTCCTATTCAAGAGACATGGATGAGCTGAAGGCACGAATAACACAAGCTGTTGTAACCATTGACAATGCAATACTATGAAGTTTTTAGCAAGAATTAATGTGTCTCGTGTGATTGATGATGCTCACACTTAACGTCTTTGGGCATTCCATGAATAATAGGAAATTACAAGCTTTCTGAACATACCAGATGCGTTTTTATATCCTTAATAGTTCAAGGGATATTCAATGTCAAAATGTGTCAAGACTTTCGAAACACTTTGTGTTTCTTTTAAATGGAAGCATGAGAGACCAACAAAATGTTATTTCAAACTTGAGCATAATAATACAATGAAAATAGGATATCAAACTGACGCATAGTAGACAGACAAAAATGCTATTTCAAATTGAAACATCACAGGTCAACGAAACGACCCTTATATGATAAAGCATGCCCTGGACGCCCATCAAAAACCATCGTTCATCGCTGGCAAAAGTTCGGAAGTTCATCACACTTGAGTTTGAAATGACGTTTTTTTATTGGTCTACTATGCTTAAAATCAAAGTAGCATTTTGTTTTTGTAGATATTAGTTTTGAAATAACATTTTTTCAATTTTTCAGTTTTTTTTTAAATGGCATTTTCGTAAGTGTGTTACGCTTAAGTTTAAAATTGTGTTTTTGTTTCGAGTTGGAAATAGTATTTTTCTGATCTGTCATGATTCAGATTGAAATATTATTTATCTTAGTATGTCAGGCTTCAGTTTTTAAATAATGTTACTGGTTTACAAAAATAAACTTATAAAACAACACAAACGCACACAAAAAATTCTATTAATTTATTTTATTGCTGACAATTATCCTTAGTTGTTGTTCCACGATATTTCGGCTAACTATTCATCTGGCCATCGTCAGGTGGTCACCGCGACGGGATAGGAACTCCGAATCTCCTGACACCATTCACTGCAATTACTGCCTTCCGTGGTTGTTGTTGTCTCATCAGGTTTTGGCCAAGTAAGCACCGCTATCTTCAGACAATTCTCACTTGAAACCGTAGAGATTCAACGTATCTATCCACTGTGTCACGGACCCCGAAAGGCGATCAAGCTTGGGATTTTTGATCTTATAAGTCCACGCGTATTCATTATTCATTATTCCATGGTCGGGTCCATACCGAATGGTATATATTATTAATTTAGTTGGAATTAATTACTGAGATGAGTATTATTTTAATCATTTATTTTATTGCGGACTTCGATTCAAGCTTATGCACCCAAGTCATATGGATATATATATATATATATATATATGTGTGTGTGTGTGTGTGTGTGTGTGTGTGTGTGTGTGTGTGTGTGTGTGTGTGTGTGTGTGTGTGTGTGCATGTATATGAATATATATATATATATATATATATATCAATCATAATTTTATAATATACAAAAATCGATAGAACATTAACTCTATATAATATATACGAAATCTGCAAGAATTAAAATATCATATTTAAGCGTACTTTACGATTGGACTACGCCTGGCATCCTGCTAGTTTGGATAAATACTTTTGCAATTTTTACAGGGCGTTTCCACTGATGCTGAACATCTACAAAATGCCAACATCCAACATATTACATATGAATGAGTCCCCTATGGAATTTCCACAGGTCCTGCTAGTTAAAAACTAAATTTTTTATGGTTAGAGTTTATGGCTTGGGTTAGGGTTGTTTATTTAGCTAGTTTCTCCAATCGATAACAATATGTTCCGAGTCCACCCAACATTCTCTCTTAATTACTTTTTTAGTGGCCATGTCGTGTGTCCACAGGTAAATGATCTTGAGGATTTATGATTTTCTCCGGCATCTGTGGGTTTCAGGTCACGGTTAAGGCCTTTAGTGCGATATAAAGTGAAGTCAGTTTGAAATTCAACACCAAAGTGTACCTGGATGTGCTGAAGTGTGTGGCATTCCCATGGTGTAATCATGTGGTGGGTGATAGTCTCGAGGTGTGGCAGCAGGACTCGGGGTCAGCCTACAAGTCCAAAAAAAACTCAGGCTTGACTTCAGTAGAGGTGCTACGACTTTGTACCCTCTCTTACTGGTCATCTTCCTCCTAATTTAAAAAGGATTTTTCATTTAATCCGTGGGCATTAATGATAAGACCTCTATTATCCAATGTATACCGTATTGTTTCTATTGGTTGCCTTGTTTGTTTTCGTGCGAGCGTTCATTCAATTTTTGCGCATTTATACATTAATGCTGTATAGTTATTTGCACTTTCACACATCATAAATGAATTTTAAAAGTTTTAAACAAAATTATTTGCCTACAGAATCTAAAATTTGAATAATTTAAAATAAAATAAAATAAAAACAGATAAATTAAAGTGTTTGCACATTCAAATATCATTTTGTTTCTTTTAAATACAAATTAAAATGAATCTAATTATAACTAAATGAAAAAAAGTTATAAACTAAAAAAATATAAAATGAAAGAAAAACTAAATAAGTAAATAAAAAATTAGTAAAAGTTTTTTTTTTTAATTAAAAAATCGTACTAAAAACTTTCGTCGAACTTGTTAAATAAATATTATATTTCACTTTGCAATTTTCGTCGCAAACTTTTCCAGAAGAATTCATTGTGAAGCACAAATATCAGCGTTTTTTTTTTTGGTTTATTTTTTTCTTTTTAAAAACATAAAATAAGTTTTTTCACGGCATATGAAATAGAGAGCTAAAGTGGCCAAAAAGTGGGTGTTCATTTTTTACTAATGTCTTAGTAAAATAGACCTCAGATTAGTAACGACATAGCCAAAAGCAATAGCAAAAGTTATAGCTGTTAAGTTGTGATAAGTGTTTTAGTCAAGAGTCTATAAACAAAGAAGTTCGACTCTTAACGAAAACACTTATCACAACTCAACGGCTATAACTTTTGCTGGCGCTGTTGAATATATCACCACTAATCTGAAGGAGATGACTCTATTTTACTACTTCCGCCGAATGGCTTTGTAAACAAAGCCATTCGGCGGAAGTGACGTCAGGCAAACTTTAGGGTTCAGATGCCCAACACTGTATATAATGCAGTTTTTTTTAAGCAAATACAAAAATAGAAGTTTTGGTAAATTTTTACTTGGTTTCCACCTTAACATTTTCCTTTAAAATTACGACCTTTATAAGTTTTCGGGTATGCTAAAAACGAATATCACATTGAACTTTTCTGCAAATAAGTAGTTTTCTGAATATTAAATAATATAATTCTTTATGTTAAAAGTGTTAGCCATTAGTGTACGTGCAAGCGCGCATACTTTTGCCATAATTAATATATTCACTATTTAATAGCCAGCCATAACATATGCTGATCAAACATATATTGAAATTGGAACTTTTTGAAGTATCAGAATCGGCATCAATATCGGAAAAAAATGTTCCTATTTTCCGATGCCAAAAACGATTTGTTGTTTATATTTGTTTCTTTTTGTTTAGAACTTAATTTTTCATAACTGCGGATTATGATTAACCGATAAATATATATTGATTTAAAACAATCAGTAAAACTAATATAGATCATTTCGTAAAGGGACATTTTATGTTTTAGAAAAATGTTTTAGAAAATATACGCACATATTGTTAAGGAATAGAGAGAGAGAGAGAGAGAGAGAGAGAGAGAGGGGGGGAGAGTGAATTTATAGTGTAGAGTTATAGTGTAGACACGTTGACCGGAAGTCAAGATCAGCTGATTGGATTGCGTGCGAGTTCATAACACGTCATCTCTTCTAATCCATTATTAGAGATAACGCAACAAACACTCAACCCTTTATTATAGATATAATATAACAATATTACGTGGGTTTTTAGAGAATCTGGTCCCGCCTAAATTCAACTCTATACTTAGAAATATAAAAAGAACTGGTATCGGTAATTGTATTCGAATCGAGAATTTAGAACAGAATCGGTAATTGTATGGGAATCGGAAAATATTAGAATCGTCCCATCACACACACATACACACACATACATATATATATATATATATATATATATATATATATATATATATATATATATATATATATATATGGTGGCCCATTTAAGGTAGCCCGATCTCTTAACGACTAACTGACAAACAAAAAAGATGCAATTCTTTTTCCAACAAGATGACGTTACATGCCACACGTCTCACAGATCACTGACACGAGTTCATGACATGTTTACGGAAGAGAGAACAATAAGCAAAGGATTATGGCCACCATGTTCCCCAGACTTGCCATCATGTGATTTTTATTTTGGGGACTTAAAAACAAAACGTTTATGCAAATAATCCTCACAATCTATACCAACTAAAGAACATTACCAACGCTATCAGAAGAATCACTAGAGAAGATCTACAGGCAGTATTTGCAAACGTTGTTAAACGTGTCCAAAAATGCATAGACGTAAACAGGAAGCGCTTCCATCATCTTTTATAAAACTACAGGTAATTTAAACACTGCTACGGATAATAAGTCAAAACAATGAAAAGAATATTCTGTTGTCATAGCCCTAATCATTATCCACTAGACCACTGTCACCTCCCTTTTAAACAAAAAGAGTATACCAAGTATACCAAGTACAAAGTGGCCAATTTAAAAGTAGTCCGACCTCTCTCATCTTTGTCTTAACGACCAACTTACACCACCAGACAAAATGCAATTCTTTTTCCAACAAAATGGCGCTACATGCTACACGTCTCACAGATCACTGACACGAGTTCATGACATGTTTACGGAAAAGAGAACAATACACAAATGGTTATGGCCCCCACGTTCTCCGGACTTGTCATCATGTGATTTCTTTTTTTCTTTGAGGGACTTTAAAACAAAAATGTTTATGCAAATAATCCTCACAATCTAGACCAACTAAAGGTGAACATTGACAACGCTATCAGGAGACCCACCAGAGAAGATCTACAGGCAGTATCTGCAAACGTTGTTAAACTTGCCCAGAAATGCATAGATGTCGACAGGGAGCACTTCCGGCATCTTTTATAAAACTATGTTCCTCCTCTCTACTACATTTTTCACATGTTATATATATATATATATATATATATATATATACATATATATATATATATATATATATATATATATATATATATATATATATATACTAGCATTTCAGCCGGGCTTGCCCAGGCGTTTGGAGGTGAATGTTGAGCAAAAAAACAAACGGTCAATTTTTTTTAACTTTGATCCCTATTATGACCCCTTAAAAGTTATTGTTTTGGGCTCTGACTAAGTTATTAAGTTAGATCCATGTCAAAGAAATCTATATCTAAAATTTCAAGTGTTTAGACCCAAAATTGTTGGATGTTTAGTAGAGTTCTCAAATATCAAATCATTGAACCTTAACGCCTTAAAAGCCAAATTTCTGGCCGAAAATGAATTACAAAGATTTTCCAAAATCTCAGTACTCTGTATATCAAATTTCGAGTCAGAAAATTTACAGAGTTATTGCGTAGAGAAATGTACACAGAAAGACAGACACACACACACACACACACACACACACGGACACTTTCACTTTTATAGATATACTAGCATTTCAGCCCGGCGTTGCCCGGGTGTTTGGAGGTGTATTTTGAACAAAATAAATGATCAATTTTTTTACTTTCACCTCTATTATGACCCCCTCAAATTTATTTTTTGGGCTCAAATCAAGTTATTAAGTTAGATCCATGTCCAAGGAATCTATATCTAAAATTTCAAGTGATTAGACTAAAAATTCTCGGAGGAGTTTGGTAGAGTTCTCAAAGGTCAAATCGTTGAACTTTGACCCATTAACAGACAGATTTCTGGTCGAAAACCGATCACATCGATTTTCCCAAATCTCAGTACCCTGTATATCGAATTTACTTTTATAGATATATAAGATTGATAGATCAGAATCCTGACGCGAATATGATCACAGATTAATTAAGCCTGTGTTATCCTATTTTTTGTTCCAATCTTTATTTTCTATCTCTATGTCACTTAAAAAGATTTAATCTTTAATATATTTTCTATGTATTTGCTGAATAGCAAATTATATCAAACCAGATTTAATACTTTGCTGATCACTTTTCTCTGAGGAGATGAGCCTTCATCGAAAATCCATGGATTAAAGAAAGTACTCTGAATTGTAGTCTTTGTTCAAACAAAAAATTTTTCTTTCGAAAAAAATTTTTTTCGAAAACTATATATATATATATATATATATATATATATATATATATGTATGTATATATGATTTGTGTTTGCTTTTACATAGAGATTTGAAAAAACAAGTAAAAACAAATAAAAACAAATAAAACGTACCTTGCTCTACTTTCCAATGAGCACACTTTTATAAACCTCGTTATAATTCATTGGATATTTTAGCTCTGAATAATATTAGTTTATATAAAGGAACTCTGTGCGTGAGTAAGTTCGTTTCTTATTGACTCTGAAACAGCTGAGCCGACTTTTATGAAATTTCACACAAATGTACTTTATGTAGCTAGCAGTATTCTTAAATAGGTTTTGCTTCGGAATGACTTCGATAAGTATAGATAATCGATAATCGAAAAAATCCTATAAAAGGAGGAACAGGCGATTTAGCCAAAAGTTAACACCTTATACAGCCTAACATTATAAGTGCATTTGATAAGTTTTTGATGCCACACAAGCAGAAAAGTCCGGTATATAAAATTAACAGTAGGTTCTTTGATATGACAGGGGTGTGTTCGAAATAGATGTTTCTGTTTAGACCACAACTGAACCCTGATACTCGACTTCTGCCTTTTTAACTTAATTCATGCCATTATAATTAAAAAAATAATTTTATAAAATAAATAGTATGTGGACTAAGTCACTGCATAGAGGGATGTGATGCCTCGCCTTCACCGGCGCGCCTGGATGGGTTCCAAATCAATCGATTTGGTTGAAAAATAGGCGATTTCACCGATTTCTATGACGATGAAAATATACGAGAGGCGTGCAATAAGTAATGCCCCTGATCCACTTCCAGTTGTCTGATCAAACTGAAATTTGGCATGTGCAATGATTTATATCTCTGCAGGTTATGTGGCAAATTACAGCTCTGAACTAATTGTGGTTTCTGTTTTACAGGTGTGTGAACAGAGTCAGGTGTGAAATGGAGACTGTTGAATGTCGAGCAGTAATCCGGTTTTTGTATTTGAAAGGACGCACACCACAGGAGACTTTTGATGAAATGAAAGAAACTTATGGTGATAATGCCCCATCATATGACCTTGTAAAACGCTGGCATCGTGAATTCAAACATGGCCGGAAGTCTGTGGAAACAGCTCCCTGACCTGGTCGCCCCCCTTCTCCCATTGATGAGGCATCTGTCCGTCGAGTTGAGGCTGCCATTTTGGAAGATCGGCGCATTACTATTCGCCAAATAGCCCAAGATGTCAAGATTAGTACAGGGTCTGTGGAAACTATCATTCATGACCATTTGCATATGTATAAGGTGTCTGCCAGATAGATTCCCAGGTTTCTCACACCATTCTAGAAGTGAGAACGCGTCGAGTGCTCGAGAAGGAATTTGGAGATGTGCCAAAAAGATGAGTCAAAGTTTTCAAAAGACTGATTACACAGGATGAAACCTAGGTCCATCACTATGATCTAGACACCAAAGCCCAGTCAATGCAGTGAAAGCACTTGGACTCACCATCTCTAAAGAAGGCAAGGGTGCAGCCCTCCGCTGGCAAGGTCATGCTCACAGACAGTCTTCTGGGACCAGGACGGAGTAGTGATGACAGATTTCCTGGTAAAAAGTATCACAATTACAGGAGCCTATTATGCTTCACTTTTGAGGAAATTGAGGGAAGCTATCAAAATCAAGAGGCGGGGCAAGATCAGCAAAGGTACCCTCCTCCCGCAGGACAACGCTCCGGTCCACAGCTCGCATGCCGCCAGATCAGAAGCACGGTTGTGTGGTTATGAAATCTCTCCCATCCTCCCTACTCTCCTGACCTTGCATCCTCTGACTTTCACTTCTTCCCAGCCATGATTTTGTTTTTGAAAGGAAAGCGTTTCCCAGATGATGCAGCCTTGATTTCTGAAGTTACGACGTGGTTGGAGGACCAACCTGGGGTGTTGTACAAAAACGGTTTCAAGAGCTGCATCAAACGATGAGAGAAATGCATAACTCTGAGTGCTTCCTATGTATAGAAAGACTAATAACTGTGCCAAGTTTCGTTGCTCTGCTGCTATGGGAAGTGGGTCAGGGGCATTACTTATTGCACGCCCCTCGTAGATTTGAAGAATTTGTTTATCATCATTCAATTCCAGGCAATGTCGTGTCTCCCTGATATATATATATATATATATATATATATATATATATATATATATATATATATATATATATATATATATAATTGATCTGGAACTGGAATGAATCAGAAAATATTTTGACGATAAAGTCTCGCCTTTCTAAAAATAAACGAGAGATAGGTATCTAAAACCTTGCGAAATATCTACTGGCTTTACTTCCAATAAATGGACTGATATTGAACCAGATCATTCATTATACGGCCCTTCGATTCGGCTTGTTTATGTCCGTTCCCTGGGATGGGGGGGGCTGATGATGTTTGTCTAGATACTTTATTTAGAGGAAACTTTGTTGGAACGTACTTACGCAATTAGATTTCCACATTAAATTAGAAAATAATCCAATAAATGACCGAAATTACTAGAAACTATATTAATTATCGAATGTATCTTATTTGCTTCGACGCAAAATTTGTACGTTTCATTCAATTAAATGTTTTTCATATACAAATACATAAATAATATATATATATATATATATATATATATATATATATATATAAGAAATATATATGCTTACATATAAAAGGCTGTTTGTCCGTGTGTGTGTGTGTTTAATTGTATCTCTGTATGTGTGAATTTGTTCCCTATGAACTCCGAAACGGCGGGGCGGATCTTTTGAAATTTCACAAAAATGTACTTAATGTGTCTGGAAGACAGATTTTGTTTGAGAATACCTCCGATAAATATAACAAAGTTAACACCCTTATATATATATATATATATATATATATATATATATATATATATATATATAACTACTTCATTTACTCACATAAAATTAATATACGAAAGTATAAATTTATGCGTAAACTTTAAGTATTTACTTCAAAAGTGCTTAATACGTAGGTAGAGCTAGTTAGTAAGTTATAAAATATATATGGCTATTAAGCTATACTTGCCTGAAGAGTCCTAGAGTGGATGAAACCCGGAATATTCAGTGTAGCTTAATCGCCATATATATTTTATAACTTACTATATATATATATATATATATATATATATATATATATATATATATATATATATATATATATATATATATATATATCTGAATAAAATTATCTAACAATCAGCTGGTATGGAAACCTGTGATTATAAGATTTACAAGATTTTACTGGCAGTAATATTATATAATTATTATCCTATCTAAATAAAAATTGCTCGATAAAGCAAATAAATCAAATTTTAGTCATTCAATGAATTTAAAAATTTATGACGTGAAATGGTTAAATTTCAAATCAAAAGATTTTTATTATTCTATGTAAGACAAAAAAATACATTAGAAATATTTAAACTCCTTATCCTATAGAATTTCGATGTCTACCATCTCTTCAGGAGAGAATAAATTAGCAAATAACTATAATGGTTTACACCTTATTTGCTAAAGTCAGGTAGACATGAAAAATCACAATTAAAAGTCATAAAGTAAGGAAAGTTAAAGAAAAGGATATAAAAGTTAACATCCAAATATAAAAGTGAACGTGTCCGTCTGTGTGTCTGTGTACATTTTCCTACGTTATATCTCTGTCAATTTTTAGTCTACAGACTCGAAATTTGATATACAGGCTACTGAGATTTGGGAAAATCAATGTGATCGGTTTTTAACCAGAAATTTGGCGATTAAGGGGTCAAAGTTCAACGATTTGACCTTTGAGAACTCTACTAAACTCCTCGGACAATTTTGTGTCTACGCACTTGAAATTTTAGATATAGGTTCCTTGGCCATGGATATAACTTAATAACTTGATTTGAGCCCAAAACAATAAATTTTAAGGGGTCATAATAGGGGTAAAAAATTTTAAAAATTGACCTCTGCGGTCTCTTCCAAATTACTCAGACAATTTCTGGTCTAAATATTTGAAATTTTACATAAACGGTATTCAGAGAAAGGACAAGCTTTTTCATCAGTTTGGGTCGAAAATTTTTAGTTACCAATATATAAATATATTTATGTATGTCTGCTTGCATGTCTGCCTTAAACTTCCAATAGAGGCGACGAATTTTACCAAGATCAGTATTGTTTTAAAGTTCTACCTTTCATACGACAAATATCGAAAAATTGGCTAAAAACATTGATATCTTCCCCTTCAACTAGGCATTTTTCTACAGGGGGGGGGGGTCGCCGATATTTTTGAAAGTTATCCTCTCCTTTAAATTGTCTAGCCTTAATTTAAAAAAATGTCGGTTCCGATTCGGCGGTGGTCGTAACAGCATAAACGTTAGATTTTACCCTCTTTTTTTCCTCCTTTGCGGTACGGGTTCGAGCCTGCCTTACTACTACCACGTTTTTTTTTGCTCAACATAGACATCCAAACACCCGGGCAACGCAGGGCTGAAATGCTAGTATATATATATATATATGTGTATGTTGAGCAAAACAAAAAAAAAGTCGAAGTAGGAAGGCAGTCTCGAACCCCTACCGCAAAGGAGGAAAAAAACGGGGTAAAAACTAACGTTTAGGCTGTTACGACCACCGCCAAACCGTAAGCGACATTTATATATATATATATATATATATTTTTTTTTTTTTTTTTTTCAGAATCTGAGAGATTATATATAATAAATTCCACAGGTAAACAACGTCGCAGCTCACAAGAGTCATGCCAGTCAACGAACCGGAAGTCCGAAACTCGAGTTTCGCCCTCATTTGGGCTCATCAGTTAGGCACATCCGAACTCAGGATTCGAAACCCGAGCCTCTTGCATGCAAGGCAAGCACTCTATCAACTGAGCAAACGCTCCGCACACAAGAATTTCAATTAACCAACACAGATCAAGCAAACCGCGGCGAAACTCGAGTCTTGGACTTCCGGCTCGTTGGCTGTCATGGCTCTTGTGGGCTGCGGCTTTGTTTGGCAGTGGAATTTATTATGTATAATCTCTCACATTCTGAAAATCCTATCATAAGTTACTCGCTTGGTTGGCATTGCTGGATGGCATCGTCCTTTCAAGTTAAACCCCCTACTTGTGAGACATAGGCTTGGGGTTATTAGCTGGTTGGATGACCGCGTTCCTTGTCGAGACGAAAGAGGTTCATTTTCAGTCGGATTTTGGCGCGGTTTGGTTGATCTGTGTTGGTTAATTGAAATTATTTTGTGCGGGTCGTTTGCTCAGTTGGTAGAGTGCTTGCCTTGCATGCAAGAGGCTCGGGTTTCGAATCCTGAGTTCTAACTGATGAGCCCAAATGAGGGCGAAACTCTTGGACTTCCGGTACGTTGACTGTCATAGCTTTTGTGGGGTGCAACGTTGTTTGGCTGTGGAATTTAATATATATATATATATATATATATATATATATATATATACATTTCTTTAAAACACAACTGAACCATGATGCTTGACGTTTATATCTTAAATTAATTCAAGTCTTTATTTTAAAATAATTTTATAAAATCAACAGTAGGTTCTAAATAGTACAATGTAGCCTACAATGTACTGTGGACTAAATAGAGAAGATAGGTGCACCACGGTGGGTTTCCGACTAGAGCAGGCAATCAATCGATTTGATTTAAAAATAGGCTTAATCGTTTTCCATAATCATGAAAGTATTGTAAGTGTGAAATATTCGTTTATCCTCAGTCAATCCCGGGCAAGGTCGAAATCCCTGCTAGTTATCAATAAAAAAATTATAAAATAAGAAAAGTTGTTGATAAGAATAACAATCAGAAAAACGGACGAAAAAATAAATAAATAAAAATAACGAAAGAAAGATTAAAAAATCAGACAAAAGAAATGTAAATAAAAGAAGAAAAACCGGAAAAAAGAAAAGTGGGAAAAGAAATGAAAAAAAATGAAGAGTAAAAAAATGAAATGAAAACGGAAATCGTTGAAATTAGAAGAAAACTTAATTGTACTAAGAAGAATAAAAAAAAGTGTTGTCTTCTTTTGTTTTTTACACGGTGGTCACCACTTATCAAGGCCCGGAAGCCACTCAGGATAAGGGTTATTGCAAGTACAGTACGTTAGTGTGGAGATTTTATGAAGTGTTTACTTAAGGGGGCGGTTCATTAGGAATTTGTTTACGTTGGATTTGAAGACATCCAGGTTGTAGTCAGGTGGGAAGCAGGCAGACGGAACAGAGTTCCACAGGCGTGCAGTTCTAAGAAAGAAGCTTTGTTCATGGAATCTACGTTTTGATTTAGGCACAGATAAAGAGTGGATTCAGCTAGACGGGTGTTTTTCGTGAAAGATTGGTGAGGGGGGACCAGAGATTGGAGTTCAGACGAGCACCTGCTATGGAAGTAACGATAAAACAAAGATAGGCTCGCAACGTCTCTTCTGTGGGAGAGAGGTTGCAGGGAAGAGAAAAGAGCATCCCCCACTAAGCCACGAAGTCTATTTTGTACTCTGTCAAGGCAGGATAGGCTGTTTTTAGCAGCTTCTGTCCAGATATGGCAGCAGTATTCCATCCTTGGAATAGTTTACACTATGAAAAATACACCAGAAAAAGAAATACATGTAAAAAATGATGAAAAAAAAATAATAAAATGCAAAAAGGAGAAAGAATAAAAATAACAAACTAATTTTTTTTAATACAGATGCTGTTTGATAATGTACATTGTTAAAAGTCAATCAGTTATTATCGATCTATCTGTATATCTATCTATTTATCTATCTATTCACTTATATTGTTAAAATAGTTTATATTGGGAATTGTTTATTATTTATAGAATAAAGTATAGCAATGGTTTTTAGCTGAAGATGTTTACATAAATTAGCTAGGTTAAATATAAACAAAATAACCTTTGGCAGGCAGACGTGGAAAGGTCACACATTAAGGAGACGTGTCTTTTAATTGGTTACGTCACCGGAACTGAGGTCAAGATGTCGGGTGTTTTAGTCAGTCGAGAGTTGGAATTTAGTCACGCAAGTGAATAGACGTACTTGAAGCCAGGAAGTGAGGCTATGAAGCATGTATAAGCATGTAAAGGAAATGTAAACTCTTGTGAAGACCATTTGAGACAACTGAAATAAATTTATATTTTTAAAATATAAAGTCTTGTTCTATGGTTTCACAAAAGAGGGAAGAACAGAGGTCTCAATTGGTTATGATGTTGTTCATTTCATGTTTTATCACGGAGATCAGCAATGAAGATAGAAGAACTCGTGAAGAAAGAAAGATATGAAGCATATATTATTCTTCTTATAAAAAATGATACCTTATGTAAATATGAACTGCAATATATACCCATGTGATAACTCTCTGATACAACATGACTCAGCTTATACGTCGATATTTATATCCAACAATATACATACAATTTATACGTTTATAATCTAGTGCCGTTTGGAGAACAAAATATATCATCCTCTCATCCCTGACTATGTAATATGACTATTTTAATACGATTCACCTCTCCCTGTATAACAATGCTAGGGAATTGTTAATTAGTTGTCTCCCACTGCAAGGATTGAGAAGTCAGCACCCCAGAGGAGGGGCACTCGAATTTGCAAAAAGTGCCTGGGCAGTACGGTTGGCATTCTACGGCTAGGACACCTCAGGCGATTACCAACAAACTATGCAAGATAATATTTGGAAATAACATCTAGGTAAATGAAAAATAGAAAAAGAAATAAAGTAGAAATAAAAAAGGAAGTTAACAGAAATAAGTAAAATAAAAATTAGGAATGGCTAAAAAGAAACGAAATAAAAAGTTAATAAAAATGAAAAATACGTAAAATGAAAAAATAGGAATGGCTAAACTGAAACGAAATAAAAAGGTAGTAAAAATGAAAAATAAGTAAAAATGGCTAAACGGAAACTAAATAAAAGGATAGCATAACTGAAAAATAAGTAAAAGAAACATCGGAATGGCTAAATAGAAACGAAATAAAAACATATGAAAAATGAAAAATAAGTTTAAGAAAAAATAAGAATGGCTAAATAAAAAAAAACAAATAAGAGAATAGTAAAAATGATATATAAATAAAAGAAAAATAGGAATTTCTAAATTGAAACGAAATAAAAACATAGTAAAATATAAAATATAAGTAAAAGAATGACTAAGTGGAAACAATAATAACATTGTAAAAATGAGAAATAAGTTTTAAAAAAACAAAGGAATGACTAAACATAAACGAAATAAAAAGATAGCAAATATGAAAAATAAGTAAAAAGAAGTAAAATGGATGAACGAAATAAAATGATAGTAAAATTTAAAATTAAGTAAAAGAAAAAATAGCAATGACTAAATGGAAACGAAAAAAAAAACATAGTAAAAGTGAGAAATAGGTAAAAAAAAATAGGAATGGCTAAACAGAAACGAAATATAAGAAATGAAAAATAAGTGAAAGAAAAAATAGGAATGGCTAAATAGAAACGAAATATAAGAATACTAAAAATGAAAAATAAGTGAAAGAAAAATAGGAATAGCTAAACAGAAACGAAATATAAGAATACTAAAAATGAAAAATAAGTGAAAGAAAAAATAGGAATAGCTAAACAGAAACGAAATATAAGAAATGAAAAATAAGTGAAAGAAAAAATAGGAATGGCTAAATAGAAACGAAATATAAGAACAGTAAAAATGAAAAGTAAGTGAAAGAAAAAAATAGGAATGGCTAAATAGAAACGAAATATAAGAATACTAAAAATAAAAAATAAGTGAAAGAAAAAATAGGAATGGCTAAATGGAAACGAATCAAACTTAAAAATAAACAAAATAAACAAAATAAAACATCAACGAAGAATTAATAAAAATGAAAAGAACGAAAAATAAGCAAACATAATACACGAAGAATGCTAAGGAAAGAGAAGGAAAAAAGAAAAATTTTAAATTTAAAGATGAAAAGAAAATCAAGGAAAGAACAAAAGAATAAAAAACAAAGCAAAAAAAGAAACGATATTCCCATGACCATTGTTTGATCAATTTATTCTTCACGACCTTTCGGTCCTGCAGAATCTCGCTCCATCCAATAGGAATCTATTCACTTGTTGTCAATATCATTATCAGACCAATTCCAAAGAAAAGAAGGTTAAAGAAAGAAAACCAGAATAGTCGATCGTCGTCCGACAAAGGCCGAGCAGTGATGGAATGGAAGCGGGTAGAGAGAGAGGATGGCATGTTGTCTGTTTTCGTGAATAAAACGTAGCGCCATTTTGTTTTCAAAGGTTTTCTACCCTTGCAAGCAAGATGGCGATCGTTATGTTTTGAATTTGTATTGTTAAAAGTGCGTAAACACGTTGAGAATGTGACAAGCTTCTTCTATGCTGGACTTTCCTCAAGTGTTTTCATTGGTTTTGAATTAATAGACGAAGAGAAAGCGATAAAAAGTTGAAAAAAGAAAAAAGATAAGAAGTTATTTTTTTAAGCAATCTTAAGAAATTGAATTAAGCAAGAAGAAATGGCATAACAATTGCGAAACTGAAAAAATAGAAAACAATAATTTTACACAGAGCGATAATGAAACGAACGGAAAGGGAAGATAGATGCTTCATAATAAGGGAAAAAAACAACGAGAACGGATAATCGTAAGTTGCGTCTATGAAAACTGCTGTAACAGAGCACGGACACGCAGACGAAACTGCATGCGAAATGACGTCACTGGTAAAGAAAAAATACTGTAAAAAGGAGAAAGATTACGTTACATCGGACGATCACTTTAGATATGTGGATGACGTTCGAGATCATGTTAGATGCATGGATGTCGTTCGAAAGCACGTCCGAGACGACGGTCACGTAAGGAACGTCACAGCGGTAACGAGGGAAGGGGGGTGGAATTAAATGATGTTGTGCAACAAAAAGTCGAGTTGAAGTTCTTTTCTATTTTTTGTCTGCTTTGCGGCTGAGATTACAACCTGTTGGTTCTCGGATGACGTTTCATTGTGTGCAAATGTTATTTCAACTTGGTAACATGTACGCTTACAAAGATAGCTGAATCTAAGGGAAATATGGTGGGAAATAAGTGGAGTTGATTCAATCCGAATTGTTAGAGAATGGATCGAGAGAGAGAGAGAGAGAGAGAGAGAGAGGGTCTGTGTAAATTATATTGTAGACACGTTGACCGGAAGTCAGGATCAGCTGATCGGATTGCGTGTGAGTAATGTGACCAGGTTAGCTGAATCGTTTAGATTTGGTTTGGACTTGGAAGGTATGTTGAAAGATACATGTACCACGCACACACACACACACACACACACACACACACACACACAACGGCATATAAATAAATAGACAGAACAACCAGACGATCCCACGACGTTAACTCTGATTAGACAATATCACACGATTCCCTTTATGATACAACAACGCAACAAACTCCCATTTTGGTGCCGTTCGTGTACCAGGGCACTCATACAAGGGGGTGAAAAAAGCGAACCTGAAGGACCATAGTGAAAAAAAATATAGACACAACAAAAAAAATATTGTACACTAGACATGAAGATGAAAAGATAAAGAAATGAATGAAAAATATCGAACCTGGAGGTTTTCGTAGTAAAAAAAATATATAGACACAACGGAAAAAAGAAGAAAAATGAACACAATAAATTATGTATAGATAGATTTATATGCTAAATAAAAAAGGATTGAAAATAAACATATAGCTCGATCGACATACAGATAAAGAAATGCAGATTTTGAATATGAAAATTGAAAACACAGAAGAAAGAAAAAAATATTAATACAGACAATGTGAAAATAGAAAGAAAGTAAAAAAAAAAGAACGTTACGGTGTAGAAAAAATAAATAGAAGAAATTGGAAAAAAACAGATATATCGATCGACATACAGATAATAAATTGTTGATTTCGAATATACAGCCAATGTGTAAAACAGTGAAAAAAAAAAAAGAAAAAGAAGAAATAGAACATATGAAAGAAAGAAAAAGAATAAATAGAACATATGAATGAGTGTATGTGAAATGAGTCTGTCACATTACCAGAGAGAACGTCAATCAAAAATATTTGTGATGAGTAAGAAGTTACACAATTATACACACTTAAAATGTTGCAATTTTTAGACTGTAAAACTCGGTGTCTTTTGTGAAGAAACAATGGACAGGTTCTGCCAATGTGAATTTTTTTTCTCTAATTGTACGGTTTTTCTTAGGAACTTTTTTCTGATGTGGAAAAATGTTATTGATTGTATGTAAATCGATGTAAACTGTTTTATGAAATGTTAAAATGTGTGTTTTTAGGAAATGGCAGAAGTAGCCATAATAATAATCACTCGGATGAGTAAAATGTGATTTTTTTTTCTTTAAAAGAAACAGTGTTTGGTGACGTGGAGAATTTTAGTTTCCATCGATTTGAACTTTTGTTTTGTGACGGATTGTCTAGAGGTTTATAAGTGAGTCTTTTTTTGTTTTGTTTTTAATTGAAAATGTCTTTGTATTTTTTGTTAACGACTATGATTTTTTTATTTTTTATATTCTATGATGTGGTAAAGGTGATGCAGCCGACCTCAGAATTTGTTGACGTGGACAATTTTGCGTTTCCACGAAACTGTGTTTTGTTATTTGAAATTTTTTTCTGGGTGAGATGAGACTTTGTGAATGTTTATAAGAATTTTTTTATGTAATTGATGTTTGCTCGAATCGGTATTGTGAAGGATTTTCCTGTTCTTTGACATGTATTTTTTCGCAGAAGGAAGGAGTGAGTCTTTGCCTTGTGGGGTTTATTGAAATAATGAAAAATTTAAAAAGTAAGAACATGTTGTTAATTAATTAATAATGGTAGTAATAATAATAATAAAATCGGGAAAAAGAGAAAGAAATAAGATTTAACCAGTGTAAGAAATAAAAAACGACACACTACTGGGTTGAATAAGGGTTAACTAGTTCTTAACTTTTGGAAGAGGAAAAGGTTCAGTCGATATTTATTCTAATTTTCGAAATGGTTGTAAAAATTCTTTTGTGTCGATTTTTTTCGTGTGATTTTTCTCCGGATGCGTAGTCATTATTAGGTATATAAATTAGAATTGAAATGATTTATGAAAAATAAGATGATACTGATAAACATTTTTTCGCAAGAAGAGTAACTTGCCCGGTAAGCATTAGAGATGCCCCGTTCGGAAAATAAAAAAGGACCCTGTGAATTGAGTGCTTGAAAACAAAAAGCTGGTCGCACGTGACGACTCCCAGCGGGAGGTAAGGCTTGACTCAATAAATTAGAGGCAGGCGTGGAGAAGATACGAGAATCCTTAAGGGCACCAACGATAATGAGAGTCAGTACCATAGGCAAATCACATATTGCTTAATGAGTTGAGAAGAAAGTAAAATATACCGTAGGAACGTAAGAAGATATAACCTTATATTTTTAGAGATGCATGAATGCGCGATATCTCTGCTGGATCTTGGAAAGTCTGATGAGAGAAAAGAAAAATCACAAAAATCGGGCCATAGATAGAAATTAGGCGGAAATAGGAATCTTGGCGCAAGGGGTGGGGTATATTAGTTAAGGGTGATATTCTCTAAATCTTCATCGCAATTCCAAGAGTCCGAGCAAGGAAATCCAAGTGAATCAGTGTGATGAAAGGTATATCTTAAAATTTGGAAGACAACCACGAAGATTAATTATGAGCTTTGAGATGTCTCAGAAAAGATAAGATAGTTAGATAATGAAAACAAAGCCATACTTAATAGAACAACCGGGCAAAGGATACGATCAGGGCACTTTTGGACGAAAGGGGTCGTCAATTTCGAAAGATGTAAAGTGAGACCTCTAGTTTATGGCATAAAGGTGACTGGATAAAGCAGCTGACGTGGATCAGGGGAGGAATACCTTACACCCAAAAAGTAAATGCCAAGAAGATCTGATCTAAGAGGGTCTGATCTAATAAAAAATAAATAAAATAAAATAAAAAATAATAATAATTGTTAAGTCAATTGGAAAGGGCTGACTAAATGAGTTTTTTTTTTTAGCCTGATCTTTCTTAGCCATGTGGTTGTGTAGATATAGAAAAAATGTACTGGAATTTAAAAATGCGTACATTTTTTTGAAAACAGATAGAAGGAATGTTAGAGAATGGATCGAGAGAGAGAGAGGGGGAGGGGGTCTGTGTAAATTATATTGTAGACACGTTGACCAGAAGTCAGAATCAGCCGATCGGATTGCGTGTGAGTTACGTGATCAGGTTAGCTGAATCGTTGAGATTTGGTTTGGACTAAGAAGGCGGCGGACGGCTTCAAATGCATCTCCTCTCCTTCACTGGGGGGACGCTGATGTGTACCACGCAAGCCAGAGATTCACTTTCCATCCTTCTGCGAGACATCTGGAAAGTTAAATAAAAACTATAAAACCAATTCATCGTTTGCATTGAAATGAATCTTCGTCCCCAAAACAGGTACCAGTCTCCCCTCCAAGACGAGATGAATTCAGATGGACCAACATCGACGACGCAGAAGGTATGTCTAAACCACACACAAACCCTGATTAAACGATCACACACGATCCCCTTTTATGATACAAAACGCAACAGAATGTGAAGTGTTTGGGAACATGCAATTGCGATGTAAAATAGCATATCACATGAGAGCCCATTCTTCAAACTCCTCGGCTTAAAATTCACAAGAAAAATGAATCGGGGCATATACATTGAAGACATTGCCAAAGCTGCTGTCAAGAAGGTGGGCTCTGTTTACCGTGTTAGGAAATGACTCACGACAGAGAATAATCTTTATATTTCAAAAAACCACAATTCGCCTATGGATGGAGTATTGTTGCTACATATGGGTAAGCGCATTTCCTATGTCAATCTTTGACGTGACAAACGGAACGACAAACTAAGAAAAATGTTATTTTAACATAACGAATCGAGATGTCCACCAATAAGGAGGTGCATATGCGTATTTCAAATGTGATTCGTTCGGTCAATTTGTGCATTTAATCATTGAAATTATAGATCTTTTGAACCCCTCAAAACGGTACATATTTTGAGTCCTCTCAAAAATGTACTTTTTTACACCCTTTAAAATTTACGTCTTTGGAGCCCGCTTAATAAGGTACTTCTTTTGAATCCCCTCAAAAAAGGTACTACTTTTGAATCTCCTCCAAAAAAAAACGACCTCTTTTTAGCCTTCTCAGAAAGATACTTCTTGCGTGGGTCGTATTTGGCATTAGCTGCAAAGTAAATTTCAAAAGGGACGACAACTCTGTTGTGGAATACCGACACGTATATTAAAGTATTAAGAATATCACTAGAACTGGACGTAATAGCCGTTCGGTTACTTTGAAATGTAATTTAAATAAATGTGTTTTTTAACTATATATATATATATATATATATATATATATATATATATATATATATATATATATATACCAATAAAATTAAAATCAAGATTTATTGACTCAATTATTTAAGCTTCATGATTATCGGTTTTCATAATCGAGTATAAATATATTTCCACAAAAGTCAAGACAACAAAATATCAAATGAGAACACCTTATTGTGTATAATTATTATTTCATTGCTTTTAAACAATATAGTCTGCCCGTTGGTCTTTAAAGATTAAGATTAAAACTGTTCAAAATAAAAGTGCTCGTAATATTACATTGTCTTTTTATTTTTTTTTAAGTGATTAGTGAAAAAAAATAAAACCCATGGAACCTTTAGAGCACTACTACAAGCACTAATTAAAATTAAGGAAGCCTTAATAAAAGCACTACTATAAACAAGTTTCTACCTCTCCCCTCCTTTAAGAGAAACTATTTTTTTAAGTAAGGCCTGAAAAAAAATAATAAATCTTCATATGAGCGCTACTAAAAGCAGTAAATATTGTAATAAATATTTTTATAGTTATATTTTTATTTAAATCAGATTTTTTTAACTCAAGGGGTTAAATTATATTTATTTGTAAAGAAAACAGGTTAAAATAAGTTAAAACAAAACATATTGTTTACCTTGTATTTGCTTTGAATAGCAGAAGAAGCTTTTAACATCGGACTTAAGACATGGAGGCCATGAAATATGTAAGCAGGCAGATTTTGTGAAACCGGAAGTCACAAACCGGATGGACGGTTTAAACGTCCTAGCAAGCAAGCTGATCTGAATTTTATAATTATATAAATATTTTTCTCTCTTCGTCTTTTCTTTAATTGTCCATCTCTAGCTTAATATTTTTTTAATTAATTTTTATCTATCTTGTTAGTAAGTTTTTGTTTTCTTTAGCAAAAATCATTAGTCATCTAATTGTCTATTTGCCAAGCATATACTTTTATATCTAGATCGTTGAATACACTTACACCTGGTCAGTAAAATCTATGTTCTCTTCATGCACGAAATATTGTTGCTACATCTGGTCTGGTGCGTCTGCTACTAGTCTCTGGCTCTTAAACAGGGTTGAAAAAAACGAGTCGCCAACGTAATTGGTCCGCACTAGCAACCAAACTCCAACCTCTGTCTCATCGCCAAAATGTTGCATCCCTACCCCTCTCATATGTTATTTATACTCGATCTATGAGCCCGTAGTGCGATGGGTTAAATTGAGCACAATATGCATATTAACCTTTATCATCGAGTGGCCTCCAGGACTTGATATATGGTAACTCCTTTGTAAAAAGAAAACTTATAAAACGTTGTATTACTATTTATACGTATGTAATTTTTTCATACGCATATTATTACGTTTTTTTCAATAGGTTAAACAAATATATACTTTATACAGATCACTCATATGTACGTTCGTCATAATACTCGATTTAAGGGACAATATATTTTCCATAAGAGAAAAATCCAGGTTGTCCTTGACGGTCGTGCATCTAAACTGTGTGATATAAATGCGGGAGTGCCTCAGGGGTCTATCCTTGGACCTCTCTTGTTCCTAATATTTATTAATGATCTCCCCGACAAAACTGCCTCTGAGATGGGTATATATGCTGATGACACTACACTCTATAACAGGCATGACAGGAAAACAAATAAACACATATCTAAAGAAATGGCAAAAACACTAGAGGATGACCTCCAATCTGTAGTGGAATGGGGACATAAATGGATGATCACATTCAATGCTGCCAAGACTAAACTGGTTTCCTTCAATAATTACAAGAAACCTTTTCTGCCACCAATAGCAATGGCCAGTGACTCCCTGTCTGAGAGTACATCTTTCAAACTCCTTGGCCTAACGTTCACAGGAAACATGAGTTGGAACAATTATATTGAAAACATTGCCAGGGTCGCTGCGAAAAAGTTAGGCTCTCTCTACCGTGCTAGAAAACTACTGACACCTGAAAGTATCCTGTACCTCTATAAGGCCACCATTCGCCCATGTATGGAGTATTGTTGTCACATTTGGGCTGGTGCATCTGCTACTAGTCTCTCGCTCCTAGACAAGGTTCAAAAATGAGTCGCCAATCTGATAGGCCCTGAACTGGCATCTAAGCTTCAGCCTCTGTCCCATCGAAGAAACGTTGCATCCTTCTGCCTGTTCTACAAGTATTTTAATGGAGAATGCTCTGACGAACTGCAGACACTTGTGCCCCCACGACGTAGACACCCTCGACAAACCCGACAGGCAGTTAAATCCCATCCCCACACAGTAGAGATCCCTAGATGTAAAAGATCTTTCTAATCCAGTAGTTTCTTCCCCAGAACCGCTAGACTCTGGAATTCCATTGCCTTGTTTGGGGTGAGAATGTAATAGAAAGAAAAACAGGGAAAAAGACAGAAAAGAAGAGTCTTCATACTAGTAGATTCCACACTAAGTACCGCGTCTTATTTTTTTTAATCGGTTAAAATTTCAGCGTTCAATCCTAACTATTTCCATCATATTATTTCTGTTTCCATTTTTTCTTTTCTTTTTACTCTGTTTTCGCTGAATCTCCTGATCAGCCCCGACATAAAATCCATTAAAAAACATTTTTACTACTTACTAAATAAAAAGAAACCCATTCATATATTTGAATATTTTCATTAAAAAGTCGTTTCCCATATATTTCTGCCCCAACATAAACTTATATTCCGCGATACTTTACACGGTGGCATTTATTCGGCGTTTTATACTGCATTCAATGTTTAGACCTAGACTATAACACTAACCTATCTAAATCGACGTATATCTAGACAGGGCTCACAAAATTATACCAATATACGTACTGCCCCTAACAAGCGATGTTATTTATCAACAAAATGCATTTTCTCTTATTGACGAGACTTTTCTAGAAAACATTAAAAAGAATATTTAATATTGAAGACAGACTGACTAAGCGACGTATTGATAAGCGAATACATCCAACATGTCTCCACAAAACATATAAACAAATTAATAGAAAGATTATAAAATTATAAAAACTCATTGTTTGATTTGTGAATGTTTCTTGAGCCAGACATTCTTGAATTCGTGACCAGTAATATAAGATCAGATGTCAAGTAGTTTAAAGGTCAATTGCATTATAAGATACATGACTGAATAAAGGGCAACACATTCGGTTGTCTTGGATTGCAGGAAATCAGTTAAACGGTGAGTTTTAACAAGCCAGTCAATTTGTGAGAGTGAGTCGTTTGGGTAGACTAATTGACTACGTTTAATGTTATTTTGATATTAAAAAGACCACCAGTAAAAGAGTCTCTCTCTCTCTCTCTCTCTCTCTCTCTCTATATATATATATATATATATATATATATATATATATATATATATATATATATATATATAAATATCTGTCTATCTCTCTTTCTCTCTCTCTCTCTCTCTCTCTATATATATATATTTACGTATATATACAATTATTTCCACAGCCAGGCAACGTCGCAGCTCACAAGACCAATGACAACCAACAAACCAAAAGTCTAAGACTCGAGTTTCGCTCTTATTTTGGGTTCATCAGTTAGACATATCCGAACTCCCGAGTTCCCGAGTTCGGATGTGTCTAACAGGTGAGGCCAAAATGAGTTTTAGACTTTCATTTTTTGGCCTGTCATGGCTCGAAATACTTATGGGAACGCTTCATAAAAGAAATATACTGACATTGGATCTGAAGACGATCATGGTGTAACCATCGGGTAAACAGTCTTGTGGTAACGATTTCCACAGATGCGGAACTCATATGAAGAAGCTCTGATTGTAAAAGTTCTTAAATATCAAGGGGCCATTTTTGAGTCGTCTTTTATGGACATCGCTTCAGACAAGGGATGAAGCCACTTGATTAAAGAGCTAAAAAATATAATACTTTAAGGTCAAAAACTTGTCCACGATGGTTCTATGTGTTGCATCGATATATACATTCTTCTTTACTTCTTAAACGTTGATTAAATAAAGCAGCAATAAACATTAATTTTCATCTCCTCAATTAACCATTTACATCTAATATATAAATATATAATATATAAATATATAATATATAAATATCTAATATATAAAAATCTTATATATAAAAGGCTATATGTCTGTCTGTCTGTTTCCATATTTTCAAACTCTATCTCCTCCGAAACTAAAAGTAACAGAGCGGCGCTAGGAGCTTCAAATGATTCGATGTTTTACAGACTGTTCTTTTATGGGTCTTTAGCCAGTTAAAATAATTTTTAATGGGTCATAAAGTTAAAATAGTTTTTATTGGGTCATAAAGTTAAAATAGTTTTAATGGGTCATAAAGTTAAAATAGTTTTTAATGGGTCATAAAGTTAAAATAATTTTTAATGGGTCATAAAGTTAAAATAGTTTTTAATGGGTCATAAAGTTAAAATAGTTTTTAATGGGTCATAAAGTTAAAATAGTTTTTAATGGGTCATAAAGTTAAAATAGTTTTTAATGGGTCATAAAGTTAAAATAGTTTTTAATGGGTCATAAAGTTAAAATAGTTTTTAAGGGGTCAAAAATGGATCAAAATTTTAAAAATCGTTATACATTTTTTACTTTCATCTTAGTTTATTTTTATTTTTTAATCACTTCAGATGCGTGTCACGTTGATACAGTGGTAACGTCACCAGCGTCGAATGCTACAGTTTCGGTTTCGATTCTAGCTGATGGCACCCAAATACTATTTTTTTACTTTTGAAATCACAACTTTATAATAACATAACCGTAATCTGGACAAATTAAAATATCATCCCGGCAAAGCCGAGAACCCCCCCCCCTCCTTCCGATAGTATGTCATAATTTTTCTTTATTGTGGACCTTTCTTTATCTCGCTGAATTCTAGCACCAGAATTCATCTGAATTGGTCCATTATCCACTTAAATTCAGTTAATAGAAGTGATATCACGAGGAGAAAGTGCGCCGTTTATCGTATAAACCAGTGTGTAGCCGTTAGAGTTGAGAAAATTAATCGGAATCGAGAATCGGAAAAAAAACTTTTGGGGTTTGTTGGAATCGGTATCAGAATCGGAAATTTTTTAAAACTTTACTTCCGGTAAAAAAAAAAGTAGATATCAAATAATAACGAAATCTCTCGTGTCGTTTTTCCAATTTATTTCAGGCTGTGAAAACATCCGGTTTCTTTGTCAATAATTTTCAAAGAGCAAAACTCTTTTCTTTTCTTTTTTTCATTCTTTCTTTCTTTTTTCTTTTTTCTTTTTTCCTTTATTTTTGCTTTCTTTTTTTTCTACATGAACCGAGTCAAACGTTGATGTGCTGACAATTCCAGGATTGCATTGATGAACCGTTTTAATTAGTTGTATTAATTAATGTCACCCGCGAGAAAGTGCGGAACAGGATACAGCGAACAATCGGGCCCGAAAAAAAATTACCTCTTGACGACAGTGAAGAAATGCAAACGGAAGCTGTACGGGAATCTGGCAAGTCATACGCCAGATAGGCACGAGACGGGGAAGCAAAAGCTGACAGCGAAAGCAGCTGACAGAACATCTTGAAATGGAAGAGTTTAGGGTGTTGCGACATTCTTTGGCAAAATGGAGGCGGTATTTAGTGTTCTTCCACTGCAAGAACTGTGACACAAGGGTTGGAAAGTGGGATTGAGAAGTCAGCACACCCAGGAAGGGGCACTCTGACCTGCAAAAAAAGTGCATGGGCAGCTCCGTCGGCATTTCCCGATAAGGGCGCCTCAGACAACAATTAGCAATAAACTAACCTCTTGTCAAAGAGATATGGCAAAGCCTGGGAGGGTAGACCTCCTAAAAATGCATTACAGTGCAATCAACAGGAACCAGATTACAGGAACGGTCTGTTGATTTTGAGGCTGAGCATAAAAAACAAAAATATGGACACCTGGTTGCAAAGTAATATGGGACGTCCCTCATCCTTAATAATGGAGATATCTACTTATTATTGAATATTGAGCCGGGGCGACGCCGATAATACACGCACATTTCAAATGAATTTTGATCTACATTTTTGTGTCCTTTAAAAATGATCTGAATTGTAATTACCACCGAAAACAAAGAAGGGCTTTCATTCCAGGTTGGGGAGTTAGAATTGCATAATGCAAAATAAAGAAGAACAAGTAAATATTTTTTAATATTTACATTTCAGAAATGTCGGTGGATGTATTTATAAGACACAGATAACATGAACAAAAGGAGAGGTAACGAAAGAAGCGGCGGTCGTCCAGTGTGAGTGACAAATTCCGCCGTCGCCTAACACACACACACTTACCGCTAAACGCAGTTATTCTGTTCCGTCTCTCTCTCTCTCTCTATCTCTCTTTCTCCTCTCTCTCTCTCTATCTCTCTCTCTCTCTCTATCTATCTCTCTCTCTCTCTCTCTCTCTCTCTCTCTCTTGTCAATGGTCAATAGTGAATTGTAAATATACTTATATAGTGACAAAATTCGACAAAACAATTGTCAGGTGTATATAATTTCGCAAGCATTTGAAAAGTACAAATTAACAAATTATATAAAAATTCAATAACGCAATACTATCTGAAACCGTAACTGCACTGTTACTTCCATTAATAGGAAACGTTTGGTATCTGCCAATGTAAAGCCGAAATTATACTATTACTTCTAATAATAGAAGCCGTAACTCTATTATTTCTCCTGTGAATAATAGAGATACTATCACTTCTATTCATAGAAAAAGTTGATATCTCTCTATCTGAAGAAATATATTATTACTATTATTAATATTAGAGATAATTTTTACTTAATAGTAAAGGTTTGGTATCTGTCTATGTGAAAACAAAACTATACTACCTCTATTGATCATAGAGATATTATTACTTACATTAATAGTAAAAATTTGATATATGTCTATCTAAACCTGAAACTATACGTTTACTTGTATTCATAATTAGGATACGATTACTTTAATTACCAGTGCTGCTTTGGTATATGTTATCTGAAGCCGAAACTATGCAATTACCTCTATTGATAATAGAGATACTATTAAAAATTAGAATTACGTATATAAGTGAATACGTTTAGAAGGTTAATCAACGTAATTTTATATAAACAAATTTATTTGCTTGAATCAAATCAGATATATTTCGGTGCCATGCATCCTTGTCAATTATTTCTTTAAAAAAAATCAAACCGTTATCAAGACTCAGACTAGCACTGTCGCTCGCAGAATTACACTATGCGCACCAGAAAAAGAAAAAAAAACTCTTCATTGATAAGATTGTATGGCATCGAAATATATCTGATTTGATTTAAACAAATACATTTTATATTAGGTTGGTGTAAAAATAATGTCGTTTTTATATAGACAGTTGAACGTCAAAAACGACATTATTTGTGCACCAACCTAATATAAAAACTGCGTTTCAAAACGTATCCATTTATATACGTAATTCTTATTTTCAATTAATATGCAACGCTTCAAATGCAGGCTACAGTTTTTATTAATAGAGACACTATAAATTTTATTAATAATAAAGATTTGGTATATGGCTATCTGAGGCCAAAACTATTGTCATGTTTAATTCTCTAATCAACTACTTTATAGCTAATATACTATCGGCTTAACATTAATGCGGATAAGACAAAGTTTATGACTTTACATCTGAAAGGAGAGATCAGGGCTCTGGTTGGAACAACACTGAAAGAAGTCGCTGAGTTTACGTATCTGGGCAGCAACATAGTTTCCAGAGAAAGATATCGAAATTAGCATCTCAAAAGCATAGGCCGCATTGAATGGGTTGTGTTCAGTATGGACTTCAAGGCTAACTAACAAACTGAAAGAGCAGTTCTTCAGGGCAGTGGTAGAGTTTTCCTTGTTTACGGTGCTACAGCCTGGACACTCACCAAACGATTGGAAAGAAATCTAGACTCCACATACACCCGTATGCTATGAACAATATTAAATATATCTTGGAAAAAATCATCCTACGAAGCAGCAACTTTATGCCAACCTACCTGCCATACCTAATACCACCAAGTAAAGACGCCTAAGATTTGCCGGTCACTATCTGAAAAGCAAGCATAAATTAGTGAGTGATGTATTGCTATGGACTCCACGACATGGACGTGCAAGCAAAGGACGACCTAGATCCACGTACATCCAACAAATAGCACACGACGCCAATTGTGAATTTGAAGATCTGAGGCTGTTGATGGAAGACAGGAAACGCTGGAGAGAAAGAGTCACATTGGTCCGGACAAGGATCCCGTCATGATGATGATGATGATGATGATGATGATGAAGAAGAAGAAGAAGAAGAAGAAGAAGAAGAAGAAGAAGAAGAAGAAGAAGAAGAAGAAGAAGAAGAAGAAGAAGAAGAAGAAGAAGAAGAATTCCGGTGGGG